>NC_062224.1:116262196-116589864 GCF_902686445.1 Sciurus carolinensis | reverse complement strand
ACTCTGTGCCAACGGGACATGGGGCCTCTGTGGCCTGGGAGTGTCACAGTGACCTCTGTGCAAACGGGACATAGGGTCTGTGTGGACCTGGGAGTGTCACAGTGACCTCTGTGCAAACGGGACATGGGGCTGTGTGGCCTGGGAGTGTCACAGTGACCTCTGTGCAAACGGGACATAGGGCTGTGTGACCTGGGAGTGTCACAGTGACCTCTGTGCAAACGGGACATGGGGCCTGTGTGGCCTGGGAGTGTCACAGTGACCTCTGTGCCAACGGGACATGGGGCCTCTGTGACCTGGGAGTGTCACAGTGACCTCTGTGCAAACGGGACATGGGGCCTCTGTGACCTGGGAGTGTCACAGTGACCTCTGTGCAAACGGGACATGGGGCTGTGTGGCCTGGGAGTGTCACAGTGACCTCTGTGCAAACGGGACATGGGGCCTCTGTGGCCTGGGAGTGTCACAGTGACCTCTGTGCAAACGGGACATGGGGCTGTGTGGCCTGGGAGTGTCACAGTGACCTCTGTGCAAACGGGACATGGGGCTGTGTGACCTGGGAGTGTCACAGTGACCTCTGTGCAAACGGGACATGGGGGCTGTGTGGCCTGGGAGTGTCACAGTGACCTCTGTGCAAACGGGACATGGGGCTGTGTGGCCTGGGAGTGTCACAGTGACCTCTGTGCAAACGGGACATAGGGCTGTGTGACCTGGGAGTGTCACAGTGACCTCTGTGCAATCGGGACATGGGCCTCTGTGACCTGGGAGTGTCACAGTGACCTCTGTGCAAACGGGACATGGGGCTGTGTGACCTGGGAGTGTCACAGTGACCTCTGTGCAAACGGGACATGGGCTGTGTGACCTGGGAGTGTCACAGTGACCTCTGTGCAAACGGGACATGGGGCTGTGTGGCCTGGGAGTGTCACAGTGACCTCTGTGCAAACGGACATGGGGCTTGTGTGCCTGGGAGTGTCACAGTGACCTCTGTGCAAAACGGGACATGGGGCTGTGTGCCTGGGAGTGTCACAGTGACCTCTGTGCAAACGGACATGGGGCTGTGTGGCCTGGGAGTGTCACAGTGACCTCTGTGCAAACGGGACATGGGGCCTCTGTGACCTGGGAGTGTCACAGTGACCTCTGTGCAAACGGGACATGGGGCTGTGTGGCCTGGGAGTGTCACAGTGACCTCTGTGCAAACGGGACATGGGGCCTCTGTGACCTGGGAGTGTCACAGTGACCTCTGTGCAAACGGGACATGGGGCTGTGTGGCCTGGGAGTGTCACAGTGACCTCTGTGCAAACGGGACATGGGGCTCTGTGACCTGGGAGTGTCACAGTGACCTCTGTGCAAACGGGACATGGGGCTGTGTGGCCTGGGAGTGTCACAGTGACCTCTGTGCAAACGGGACATGGGGCCTCTGTGACCTGGGAGTGTCACAGTGACCTCTGTGCAAACGGGACATGGGGCTGTGTGACCTGGGAGTGTCACAGTGACCTCTGTGCAATCGGGACATGGGCCTCTGTGACCTGGGAGTGTCACAGTGACCTCTATGCAAACGGGACATGGGGCTGTGTGACCTGGGAGTGTCACAGTGACCTCTGTGCAACGGGACATGGGGCTGTGTGACCTGGGAGTGTCACAGTGACCTCTGTGCAAACGGGACATGGGGCTGTGTGGCCTGGGAGTGTCACAGTGACCTCTGTGCAAACGGGACATGGGGCTGTGTGGCCTGGGAGTGTCACAGTGACCTCTGTGCAAACGGGACATGGGGCTGTGTGGCCTGGGAGTGTCACAGTGACCTCTGTGCAAACGGGACATGGGCCTCTGTGACCTGGGAGTGTCACAGTGACCTCTGTGCAAACGGGACATGGGGCCTCTGTGACCTGGGAGTGTCACAGTGACCTCTGTGCAAACGGGACATGGGGCCTCTGTGACCTGGGAGTGTCACAGTGACCTCTGTGCAAACGGGACATGGGCCTCTGTGACCTGGGAGTGTCACAGTGACCTCTGTGCAACGGGACATGGGGCCTCTGTGACCTGGGAGTGTCACAGTGACCTCTGTGCAACGGGACATGGGGCCTCTGTGACCTGGGAGTGTCACAGTGACCTCTGTGCCAACGGGACATGGGCCTCTGTGACCTGGGAGTGTCACAGTGACCTCTGTGCCAACGGGACATGGGCCTCTGTGACCTGGGAGTGTCACAGTGACCTCTGTGCCAACGGGACATGGGCCTCTGTGACCTGGGAGTGTCACAGTGACCTCTGTGCAAACGGGACATGGGCCTCTGTGACCTGGGAGTGTCACAGTGACCTCTGTGCAAACGGGACATGGGGCCTCTGTGGCCTGGGAGTGTCACAGTGACCTCTGTGCAAACGGGACATGGGCCTCTGTGGCCTGGGAGTGTCACAGTGACCTCTGTGCCAACGGGACATGGGGCCTCTGTGGCCTGGGAGTGTCACAGTGACATCTGTCCAAACGGGACATGGGGCTGTGTGACCTGGGAGTGTCACAGTGACCTCTGTGCAAACGGGACATGGGGCTGTGTGACCTGGGAGTGTCACAGTGACCTCTGTGCCAACGGGACATGGGGCTGTGTGACCTGTGAGTGTCACAGTGACCTCTGTGCAAACGGGACATGGGGCTGTGTGGCCTGGGAGTGTCACAGTGACCTCTGTGCAAACGGGACATGGGGCCTCTGTGACCTGGGAGTGTCACAGTGACCTCTGTGCAAACGGGACATGGGGCCTCTGTGACCTGGGAGTGTCACAGTGACCTCTGTGCCAACAGGACATGGGGCCTCTGTGACCTGGGAGTGTCACAGTGACCTCTGTGCAAACGGGACATGGGGCCTCTGTGGCCTGGGAGTGTCACAGTGACCTCTGTGCAAACGGGACATGGGGCCTCTGTGGCCTGGGAGTGTCACAGTGACCTCTGTGCCAACAGGACATGGGGCCTCTGTGACCTGGGAGTGTCACAGTGACCTCTGTGCAAACGGGACATGGGGCCTCTGTGGCCTGGGAGTGTCACAGTGACCTCTGTGCAAACGGGACATGGGGCCTCTGTGGCCTGGGAGTGTCACAGTGACCTCTGTGCAAACAGGACAAGGGGCTGTGTGACCTGGGAGTGTCACAGTGACCTCTGTGCAAACGGGACATGGGGCTGTGTGGCCTGGGAGTGTCACAGTGACCTCTGTGCAAACGGGACATGGGGCTGTGTGGCCTGGGAGTGTCACAGTGACCTCTGTGCAAACGGGACATGGGGCTGTGTGGCCTGGGAGTGTCACAGTGACCTCTGTGCAATCGGGACATGGGCCTCTGTGACCTGGGAGTGTCACAGTGACCTCTGTGCAAACGGGACATGGGGCTGTGTGACCTGGGAGTGTCACAGTGACCTCTGTGCAAACGGGACATGGGGCTGTGTGGCCTGGGAGTGTCACAGTGACCTCTGTGCAAACGGGGACATGGGGCTGTGTGGCCTGGGAGTGTCACAGTGACCTCTGTGCAAACGGGACATGGGGCTGTGTGGCCTGGGAGTGTCACAGTGACCTCTGTGCAAACGGGACATGGGGCTGTGTGGCCTGGGAGTGTCACAGTGACCTCTGTGCAAACGGGACATGGGGCTGTGTGGCCTGGGGAGTGTCACAGTGACCTCTGTGCAAACGGGACATGGGGCTGTGTGGCCTGGGAGTGTCACAGTGACCTCTGTGCAAACGGGACATGGGGCTGTGTGGCCTGGGAGTGTCACAGTGACCTCTGTGCAAACGGGACATGGGGCTGTGTGACCTGGGAGTGTCACAGTGACCTCTGTGCAAACGGGACATGGGCCTCTGTGACCTGGGAGTGTCACAGTGACCTCTGTGCCAACGGGACATGGGGCCTCTGTGACCTGGGAGTGTCACAGTGACCTCTGTGCCAACGGGACATGGGGCCTCTGTGGCCTGGGAGTGTCACAGTGACCTCTGTGCCAACGGGACATGGGGCCTCTGTGGCCTGGGAGTGTCACAGTGACCTCTGTGCAAACGGGACATGGGGCCTCTGTGGCCTGGGAGTGTCACAGTGACCTCTGTGCCAACGGGACATGGGGCCTCTGTGGCCTGGGAGTGTCACAGTGACCTCTGTGCCAACGGGACATGGGGCCTCTGTGGCCTGGGAGTGTCACAGTGACCTCTGTGCAAACGGGACATGGGGCCTCTGTGGCCTGGGAGTGTCACAGTGACCTCTGTGCAAACGGGACATGGGGCTGTGTGGCCTGGGAGTGTCACAGTGACCTCTGTGCAAACGGGACATAGGGCTGTGTGACCTGGGAGTGTCACAGTGACCTCTGTGCAATCGGGACATGGGCCTCTGTGACCTGGGAGTGTCACAGTGACCTCTGTGCAAACGGGACATGGGGCCTCTGTGACCTGGGAGTGTCACAGTGACCTCTGTGCAAACGGGACATGGGGCCTCTGTGACCTGGGAGTGTCACAGTGACCTCTGTGCCAACGGGACATGGGGCTGTGTGGCCTGGGAGTGTCACAGTGACCTCTGTGCCAACGGGACATGGGGCTGTGTGACCTGGGAGTGTCACAGTGACCTCTGCCAACAGGACATGGGGCTGTGTGACCTGGGAGTGTCACAGTGACCTCTGTGCAAACGGGACATGGGGCTGTGTGACCTGGGAGTGTCACAGTGACCTCTGTGCAAACGGGACATGGGGCTGTGTGACCTGGGAGTGTCACAGTGACCTCTGTGCAAACGGGACATGGGCCTCTGTGACCTGGGAGTGTCACAGTGACCTCTGTGCCAACGGGACATGGGGCCTCTGTGACCTGGGAGTGTCACAGTGACCTCTGTGCCAACGGGACATGGGGCCTCTGTGGCCTGGGAGTGTCACAGTGACCTCTGTGCCAACGGGACATGGGGCCTCTGTGGCCTGGGAGTGTCACAGTGACCTCTGTGCAAACGGGACATGGGGCCTCTGTGGCCTGGGAGTGTCACAGTGACCTCTGTGCAAACGGGACATGGGGCCTCTGTGGCCTGGGAGTGTCACAGTAACCTCTGTGCAAACAGGACAAGGGGCTGTGTGACCTGGGAGTGTCACAGTGACCTCTGTGCAAACGGGACATGGGGCTGTGTGGCCTGGGAGTGTCACAGTGACCTCTGTGCAAACGGGACATGGGGCTGTGTGACCTGGGAGTGTCACAGTGACCTCTGTGCAAACGGGACATGGGGCTGTGTGACCTGGGAGTGTCACAGTGACCTCTGTGCAAACGGGACATGGGGCCTCTGTGGCCTGGGAGTGTCACAGTGACCTCTGTGCAAACGGGACATGGGGCCTCTGTGGCCTGGGAGTGTCACAGTGACCTCTGTGCAAACAGGACAAGGGGCTGTGTGACCTGGGAGTGTCACAGTGACCTCTGTGCAAACGGGACATGGGGCCTCTGTGACCTGGGAGTGTCACAGTGACCTCTGTGCAAACGAGACATGGGGCTGTGTGGCCTGGGAGTGTCACAGTGACCTCTGTGCAAACGGGACATAGGGCTGTGTGACCTGGGAGTGTCACAGTGACCTCTGTGCAATCGGGACATGGGCCTCTGTGACCTGGGAGTGTCACAGTGACCTCTGTGCAAACGGGACATGGGGCCTGTGTGGACCTGGGAGTGTCACAGTGACCTCTGTGCAAACGGGACATGGGGCCTCTGTGACCTGGGAGTGTCACAGTGACCTCTGTGCAAACGGGACATGGGGCTGTGTGGCCTGGGAGTGTCACAGTGACCTCTGTGCCAACGGGACATGGGGCTGTGTGACCTGGGAGTGTCATAGTGACCTCTGTGCCAACAGGACATGGGGCTGTGTGACCTGGGAGTGTCACAGTGACCTCTGTGCAAACGGGACATGGGGCTGTGTGACCTGGGAGTGTCACAGTGACCTCTGTGCAACGGGACATGGGCCTCTCTGACCTGGGAGTGTCACAGTGACCTCTGTGCAAACGGGACATGGGGCCTCTGTGACCTGGGAGTGTCACAGTGACCTCTGTGCAAACGGGACATGGGCCTCTGTGGCCTGGGAGTGTCACAGTGACCTCTGTGCAAACGGGACATGGGGCTGTGTGACCTGGGAGTGTCACAGTGACCTCTGTGCAAACGGGACATGGGGCCTGTGTGGCGTGGGAGTGTCACAGTGACCTCTGTGCAAACGGGACATGGGGCCTCTGTGGCCTGGGAGTGTCACAGTGACCTCTGTGCAAACGGGACATAGGGCTGTGTGACCTGGGAGTGTCACAGTGACCTCTGTGCAAACGGGACATGGGCTGTGTGGCCTGGGAGTGTCACAGTGACCTCTGTGCAAACGGGACATAGGGCTGTGTGACCTGTGAGTGTCACAGTGACCTCTGTGCAAACGGGACATGGGGCTGTGTGGCCTGGGAGTGTCACAGTGACCTCTGTGCAAACGGGACATGGGGCCTCTGTGACCTGGGAGTGTCACAGTGACCTCTGTGCAAACGGGACATGGGGCTGTGTGACCTGCGAGTGTCACAGTGACCTCTGTGCAAACGGGACATGGGGCTGTGTGGCCTGGGAGTGTCACAGTGACCTGTGTGCAAACAGGACATGGGGCTGTGTGACCTGGGAGTGTCACAGTGACCTCTGTGCAAACGGGACATAGGGCTGTGTGACCTGGGAGTGTCACAGTGACCTCTGTGCAAACAGGACATGGGGCTGTGTGGCCTGGGAGTGTCACAGTGACCTCTGTGCAAACGGGACATGGGGCCTCTGTGACCTGGGAGTGTCACAGTGACCTCTGTGCAAACGGGACATGGGGCTGTGTGGCCTGGGAGTGTCACAGTGACCTCTGTGCAAACGGGACATGGGGCCTCTGTGACCTGGGAGTGTCACAGTGACCTCTGTGCAAACGGGACATGGGGCTGTGTGGCCTGGGAGTGTCACAGTGACCTCTGTGCAAACGGGACATAGGGCTGTGTGACCTGGGAGTGTCACAGTGACCTCTGTGCAAACAGGACATGGGGCTGTGTGGCCTGGGAGTGTCACAGTGACCTCTGTGCAAACATGACATGGGGCTGTGTGGCCTGGGAGTGTCACAGTGACCTCTGTGCCAACGGGACATGGGGCCTCTGTGACCTGGGAGTGTCACAGTGACCTCTGTGCAAACGGGACATGGGGCTGTGTGACCTGGGAGTGTCACAGTGACCTCTGTGCAAACGGGACATGGGGCTGTGTGACCTGGGAGTGTCACAGTGACCTCTGTGCAAACGGGACATGGGGCTGTGTGGCCTGGGAGTGTCACAGTGACCTCTGTGCAAACGGGACATGGGGCTGTGTGACCTGGGAGTGTCACAGTGACCTCTGTGCAAACGGGACATGGGGCTGTGTGGCCTGGGAGTGTCACAGTGACCTCTGTGCCAACGGGACATGGGGCTGTGTGGCCTGGGAGTGTCACAGTGACCTCTGTGCAAACGGGACATGGGGCTGTGTGACCTGGGAGTGTCACAGTGACCTCTGTGCAAACGGGACATGGGGCTGTGTGACCTGGGAGTGTCACAGTGACCTCTGTGCAAACGGGACATGGGGCTGTGTGACCTGGGAGTGTCACAGTGACCTCTGTGCAAACGGGACATGGGGCTGTGTGGCCTGGGAGTGTCACAGTGACCTCTGTGCAAATGGGACACGGGGCTGTGTGGCCTGGGAGTGTCACAGTGACCTCTGTGCAAACGGGACATGGGGCCTCTGTGGCCTGGGAGTGTCACAGTGACCTCTGTGCAAACGGGACATGGGGCTGTGTGACCTGGGAGTGTCACAGTGACCTCTGTGCCAACGGGACATGGGGCTGTGTGGCCTGGGAGTGTCACAGTGACCTCTGTGCAAACGGGACATGGGGCTGTGTGACCCGGGAGTGTCACAGTGACCTCTGTGCAAACGGGACATGGGCCTCTGTGGCCTGGGAGTGTCACAGTGACCTCCGTGCAAACAGGACATGGGGCCTCTGTGGCCTGGGAGTGTCACAGTGACCTCTGTGCAAACGGGACATGGGGCTGTGTGACCTGGGAGTGTCACAGTGACCTCTGTGCAAAGGGGACATGGGGCCTCTGTGACCTGGGAGTGTCACAGGTGACCTCTGTGCAAACGGGACATGGGGCTGTGTGGCCTGGGAGTGTCACAGTGACCTCTGTGCAAACGGGACATAAGGCTGTGTGACCTGGGAGTGTCACAGTGACCTCTGTGCAAACGGGACATGGGCCTCTGTGACCTGGGAGTGTCACAGTGACCTCTGTGCAAACGGGACATGGGGCTGTGTGACCTGGGAGTGTCACAGTGACCTCTGTGCAATCGGGACATGGGGCCTCTGTGGCCTGGGAGTGTCACAGTGACCTCTGTGCAAACGGGACATGGGGCTGTGTGACCTGGGAGTGTCACAGTGACCTCTGTGCCAACGGGACATGGGGCTGTGTGGCCTGGGAGTGTCACAGTGACCTCTGTGCAAACGGGACATGGGGCTGTGTGACCCGGGAGTGTCACAGTGACCTCTGTGCAAACGGGCCAGCACCTGCCCGCCCAGCACGCAGTCAGAGCCACCCGGTGACGACCTTCCTTCCTCTCCTTCCCTCATCTCTGATGGTATGTGGGCTACGACGCATTAACACTCCCCGGAAAGCAGAGAAGCGGGCAGGGAAGACACGGCTGGAAGGTCCCCGCAGTCTCTCTCCAGGACACCGCTGCCCACAGCAGCAGGGAAGCACACGTGGCCGCCAGAGTGCCTCACAGCAGCCAGACTGCCCAAGAGCAGAGCGAGTCTGTGCCTGCCGCTCTCACCCCGCCCACCATACCTGGGAGGCAAGGACCAACAGCAGACTCACTTTAATTTCACTGTTGTGCCCCAGGTACAAAGAGGAAATGTGTCTGAAGGCGCTTGTGTTCAGAAAGCAGAGCTTCCCTGCACCCTGCAGAATGGAACCAGGCACATACTCCCCCGAGTCACCAGCCACAGACTCTGAGCCCCCATCCCAGCCTCAGCTTCCTCAACAGGATGACCAAGGTCAGGCTAGAACTACTGACACGAGGTGGGGTCTGTTCCTGGTCCCTCTACCTGTTCTCTGGAAGTGTGCAGACTTTTAAAAGATTTCACAGAAATTTGCTGTGAGGAAAATCGAAGCTTTCTGGATTAGTGTCTAAGTGGCCCTTTAGAGCACTTTCGATTAGGAAGGTGACTGAAAGGTGAAGAACAGGCAACCATTCTCTCATCCGGAATGACCCAAAGTCTGGACCTGCGCCCGTGTTCAGAGGCTGGGCGCAGCTGGAGGCAGCATGCTCACTGGGCATGAGCGAGGTCCTGGGTTCCCACCCAGCACCACGCAGAGGAAAGAGAGAAAGGTGTCAGTCACACTGCCCGTGTCAAGAGAGTCCCGGGTGTGGACCGCCTTCACCACAGTTTTTCAAAAAGCAGTTTCCACGTCGCCCATCTCCACGTACACGGTCTTTAGCTGTGAATAATACTCAATTGTCACCCGGCCATTCTCTCTGCCAAATCCTGAAATGAAAAGAAGAGGCCAGGATGAGCCATCCCCGACTGTCCAGAAGACCACCCGCTGCCCAGACCCAGGCCCTGCCCACTGCGCAGGCACTCAGACTTGCTAACGGAGGCTGAGGTCCTCAATCCACGTATCAGCTGTGGCTCTAGGGACGGGAGGCATGACCACGTGGCCTTATATTTGGGGATAAGTACAGGAAAATGTTTCCCACCAACAGGAACCTTAATGCTGGGTAAAGATCCAAAAAGGTTCAGATTTTATTAAGAAAACCTGCTAAAAACATTAAAGCAGTCTCCACAACAATCAACCTGCTGCCTTGAAAGGTACTAATTTAAAACTTATTCCCACAGAGCAGGTTTCTGAGTCTCGCGCCTGCTACATCTGCCGGTTACACCTGGCCCACTGCCATGAGGAAGGGCCACTTCAGGTTCCTCTGACACCTTGGTGTCCAGGACACTGCCCAGTCCCTCGTGCACAAGGTCACTGTGTTCAAAGAACAGTACCCTATGCCCGTCCTTCTTTTCCACCATGCCCCAGATGGACAAGCAAGGACCAGGTCCCCCAGAATGCATGAGCACCATTCACAGGATGCCACACAGAGGTCCTGGCGAATCCCACTGTCCTGCATCCTCTGAGCACACGGCTGGTGAGCCCGGCACCGCTCTGCAGACCTCGTCACCTTTCTCATTCCCAAAGGCAAGCCTGGGGCCAAGGGGAGCAAGCCCTGGCCCAGGACCCCAAGGCCCAGAGCAGACCCATACAGATCTTCCCAAACTGAGGTTCTGCATTCAGATCAGGAATTGGCTCCTGCTTGCCCCTGCACCTGGTGTGCAGATCCTCTGCTGTCCCTCGGGGACAATGGGGATCGATGGAGCAGGATCAGGGAAAGCCAGGATAATACTAAACACCACCAAGAGTCAAATTAACCCCGAGCTCATAAGTGTTCACGGTCACACGTTTGCCAACACCACGGTGGCCATAAACATCTGCCAGAAACCAGGGCAGACTGAGAACGGTGCCTGGGCAAAGCCCCAGCTGATTTTCAGTCTGACCCAAGAGGAGTGTGGGAAATCAGTAGAGAGTTACAGGTAAAAATCTCCAAAGAAAGAAGCCCAAGGTAATGGCCACACTCCTGCAGCCTTGAACCCCACGACACAGAAGACCAAGGCATCCCTCAGGTCAGGAGCCGGCCCAGAGCCTTGGAGTGGGATGAAAGTGAGCACACCTGACTGCTGCCCGGCCAAGGGAGGGATCTCTGTAAGCTCCCGGGGTGTCGCTTCAGAGGCACTTGGCCTGAAGCCACAATGGGCAGGCCTGAAAGGTGGCCCTGGAAGAGGCTGAGGCTCACAGCAATCACAGACCTCCAAGAAAAAGTAACTGCCCACACGGCAAACCTCTCGGTTCACGAGCCAGACCACAGAGCAGAGCCTCTGGAGATGCTGGCCTCCACCTACAGAGACACCGTGGGGCTGGGGCAACCAGGAGAGTCTCCACAGACAGCGGAGGAGCACGTGGGCTTCGGCACTGCCGGCCGCTCACCTGACTTCTTGAAGCCCCCGAAGGGCAGCTCCACCGGGCTGACGTTGTAGTTGTTCACAAAGCACGCCCCAGCCTGGAGCTCAGCCACCACCCGGTGGGCCCGCTGGATGTCCCTGTGAGGAAGAAGGGCTGGTTAGCGGTGCCTTGAGCCATGACTTACAGGAAAAGTACAACTGCTAGTTCTAAGGATCGGTTTTGCCGAATTTTTCTTTTTTCAAAATGTTTTAAAACCTTTTATCAATAAGGCAAAATAGGCAGAAATTAAGGATTTATAGTTTCATCCCAAAGGCATCTATGAAGTGCACAGCAACAAGGTGCCAAAGCAGTTCCGTGGGAAAGAGTCCTTGAGGATGGAGCAGGAACCAAGAGCGCTGTGTGCACGGGCGGGCCTCTCTCCCACACGGAAGCTCCACAGACCTGACGCCAGAGCAAACACAGGAATGAATCACATCACCTTGGCTTACACAAAGCCCCATGGATATGACGCCAAGTTACAGACAAAATAGAACTGACTTGTCAAAATAAAGATTCGTGCTGCAAATAAGACTAACAAGAATGTAACAAGAAAATCCACATATATGCAAATCAAAGTTACAAGACACGGGGCTAGGGACATAGCTCAGGTGGCATGCACAAGGCCCTGGGTTCAATCCCCAGCACAAAAGCAACAAAACTACAAGATACCACTTTCTACCCGGGGACGGCTAAACTCGGGACAGACAGGGCTGACAATGGTGTGGAGAACTGGAACCTTTGCGCGGCCTCAGTGAGATGTGAAATGGTGCCTTCCCTCTGGAAAACAGGCTGGGGGCTCCTAGAGCGCTCAACATAGTTACCGCGACCAGCAGGTTCACTACCAGGCACGCAGCCAAGAGAGCATGGGCCCATGAGAAGACGAGGCAGGCGGCTCACAGCAGCTTCCGTCAGCAAACACGGAGGCCAAAGGCTGCACATCAGTGCGAGGAGCACTGTTCAGGAACAGGAAGAACAGCAGCAGGCGCGGGCAAGCTTCGACACACCGGGAGCCTCAAACGCCACCACGTGGAAGAGCCAGTCCCAAGAGACACACATCACAGGACCCCAGTTATACACAATGTTTTCAGAACAGGCAAACCCACAGGGACAGAAGGTGATCGGCGGTCACCAGGGTCTGGGGAGGAACAGGGTGGGGCGCACGCAGCTCTTCCCGGGACGCAGAATTCCTCTGCAAGCACTCTAGGCTGAGACAGCGGTGGCAGCGCAACTCTGAGGGTACTGAAAGCCTGGACCAGACCCACCAGGGAAGCTGCTAAGCAGCGCAGCAGGGCAGCTGGGGCCACATGCCTGGGCCTCTCCTTTACGGCTGGCAAAGCAGGAGCTTGTGACCTCTCAATCCCCAACACAGGAAAGAAGAACCCAGTCTTCTTCAAAGCTCAAATGAAGCTATTTTGTCAGGCCTAACGGGAAACGTGGCTCTCCTTCCGGCTCCTGACCAGACCAACACTACCAAACACAGAGTGTGGGCATCAGCAGACAAGCAGCCCCTGCGTAAAGCAGCCTCAGAAAATGGTGTTCCTACTGCCAAGGACAAATCGAACTCCTATGTCACAAGAAATCTGCAGATGTTTTCAAAGAAACTTGGCTCCCAAACTTTACCTCTATCATAGTGTTTGAAATTACCTACAAAGATATTAGTCACAAAATTACTTAAATGATGGTTAAAACTGGAACATTTTAAGTGTCCACAACACAAAGACCCCCCCGTGAGTTACAGTGCGTCCGTTCAGGGGCTGCCGAAACACCACCAGAGACCGTGTTTTTGAGGACTATCACCCAGCAGTCACATGCTTACAGGCATCTAAATTCCTTTACAGGTATGTTTCCAAAAGACACCTGAGTGTCTTACAGGTTTTATTCAATGAATGAACCAAAGAGGGCAGAATTTTCACCAGCAAAGGCTAGAACTCAATTGAAACCCGAGAGCAGGGTCTGCTGGCCCTTTACAGCAAACCACAAAACACTGCTTTGCATTTTCCTACTTAAACTGAAGCAAACAAAGAGCCCCGAGTAAGGGTGACAGGCAGTGACGGGCAGCAATGGACCCAAGCAGGCGGCAGTCCCACCCTCCAGACTGCCTAGGCGACCCGCACACACCTGGTGAAGACTCCAGCTGCCAGCCCAAAGGTGGTGTCATTGGCCCGTTCCAGGACCTCGGCCTCAGTGTCGAAGGGCAGGATGGACATGACGGGTCCGAAGATCTCCTCCTTCACACAGGTCATGTCATCTCGGCAATCAGCTGCGGACAGTCGCGACAGACAAGCCAGTGAAGGTGCCTCCTCCGCGGGCCACAGGAGCGCACTAGGCGCGGAACATCCTGTGCCCCTGGCAACTTCACGGTGCCTATTAAGGACTTGCAGCCTCCACGCCTCTCTAAGTCCACACTCCATCCCTCACCATGAGGGAACAGCTAAGGAGGGCGCCAGGCCGTGCCGACAATCCCAGCCTCTCCAGAGGCCGAGGAAGAAGGATGGGAAGCTCAGGCCAGGCTCAGCAACTTAGCACAACCCTCTCTCTAAGTACAAAGTACAAAGGGTGAGGATGTGGCTCATTGATAGAGCAACTCTAGGTTCAATCCCTAGTAACAAAACACAAAACAGAATAGGAAGCCACAAACTAAGCATCTAAAATAGAGGAAACGATCTAATGACAAACTTATGAAGCCTTTTTTTTTTTTTTTTGTTTAGGTACTGGGGATTTAACCAGGGACACTGACTCACTGAGTCACGACCCCAGCCCTTATTATTTTTTATTTTGAGACAGGGTCTCACTAAATTGCAAAGTTGCTGAGGCTGGCCTCAAATTTGCAATCCTCCTGCTTCAGCCTTTCAAGTCCCTGGGATGATGGGTGGATACCACCATGTCCAGCATACGTTTATGAAGCTTCTAAAAGCAATGTAATTTTTGTTTTTTTGAGGTGCTGGGGAGCAAGCCCAGGGCCTTGCACACCCTAGGCACTACCACTGAGCTACAGTCCCAGCCCTTAGCAAGTAATGTTCATGATAAAATACTCACTAAAAATGATAAAAAACTATATACAGTATCATCCAAATTTCTGTTAAAATGTTATGCACAGAGCTGGGTAGAGTGGCTAGCACACACCTAACTAAAAGGAGGCTGAGTTAGGAGGATCACAAATTCAAATCCAGTTTCAGTAACTTAGTGAGGTCCTCAACAATTTTGTGAGATTCTTTCTCAAAATAAAAAATAAAAAGGGCAGCTGCTATGGCTCAGTGGCAGAGCACTTGCCTAGCTTGTGTGAGGCACTGGGTTCAATCCTGAGCATCACATAAGATAAATAAATAAAATAAATGTATTTTGTCCATCTACAACTAAAAAAAAGAAATTAAAAATAAATAAAATAAAAATAAAAAGGGCTGGGGCTGGGGATATAGCTCAGTTGGTAGAGTGCTTGCCTTGCAACCAACAAGGCCCTGGGTTCAAATCCCCAGCACCTCAAAAAAATAAAAATAAAAAATTAATTAATTAATTAATTAATTAATTAAAAAGGGTTGGGGATGTAGCTCAGTAGTAAAGTATCCCTATGTTCAGTGCCTAGTACTAAAAATTAACAAAAAAACTACATACATAAATGGTTATTTTTTTTTCATATTTTCTTAATGACTGGTAGAATTAGAAACCGTTATGAACTTGACATACTTGAGGGGATGCTCACTTTATACAGAAATGTATTTAGGATCCTTTATGTGGCCAGGCACAGTGGCAGATGCCAGAATCCCAATGGCTGGGAAGCTGACCTCAGCAACTGAGAGAGACTTCTGTTTCAAAACAAAAGCAAAGAGGGCTGGGAGGTGTGGCTCAGTGGTTAAGCACCCCTGGGTTCAATTGCCGTAAAAATATATATATATACATTCTTTACGTGGCTAATTCCCTAAAAAGATGCAATTCTGCTTGACATTCATAATTCACACATCTAAAGGAATCCATATAACCGGATGCCCACTACAACCCTGAGCTGGTGACTCAGAGGGAGCGGTGTCTTCCCCCACGCTGCACCTGCAGACCAGCTCAGCTCAACTTGGCAGTAAGGACCCAGAGAAAGACCTGTTGGCTGAAAAACTGTGTTACACCTGCAAAGAGAGCTCAGGGCAAGCCTGCTCCGGAAGCCTACCGGGAATACCAGCTCTCACCAGCCAATTCTAAGAGCCAGCTGTGCACACAGTTGCAAGGTGAGAGTTCCACAGCCTCTCAAGAGTAGGAAGCTGCCAACCCTTACACAGTGCACCAGCCACCTGCAAGTACTTTGGGGACACCTGAACTATCCTTGAAGACACACAGAAAATATTAGGCTATATTTAAGGATAGTTTATAATGTTCTAAGTCTTCAAAAACTAGTAATCTGTGCATACTTTTTAGGAAAACCATCAGCCAGGATATTGGAGTACTCAAGACAATTCATTATTCAACAGTCCCAGAAAATACTTCATCATCTTATTCAGGCTGAGGACACCCTAGGGCCAGGTGGGCAGTGAATTCTACTCTGCAGAATCAAGAGATGAGGGTAAAACAGGAGCTGCTGACATGTAAGGACTGGAAGAGGCTCCGTCTGAAATCCCTCACTCACCACATGGCTCGGAAGGGAGCCACTCCCAAGTTAGCAAACATGAAGAAGAATGTGGGCCTATTAAAATGCAGACTCTAGGCCCCAGTCCCTGAAAGTGACATTTAGGGGTCTATGGCAGGAACCTGAAATCTGCCTTTTCAACAAGTTTTCCAAGTAATATTGATGCAGCTAACACACACCAGGCTTTCAGAGTCACAATAAAATTAAGAGCTTTCTGTTCTCTGGTTAGGTGCACAGCTTATTTAACTTTTTTTCTAACTAGAAAAATATATGTCTTTTGTAAAACATTCAGAAATGCATGAAATACAACCAAAAACACCTCTGATCCCAGCATGCACAGAAATCTACCACTAACAGCATAGTGTGCACATCCCATTCTCTTTTCCTATGTACACATTTGCTTTCATAGATTTGGGATGATATCATACACACTACTGTGTAATCTCTACTTTTATTTAATAGTGCACAGCTTTTCCTATTCACTATTCCTTTAATAATGCAAGCTGACCCATAATACAGGTGCAAGGCTCACAGTCATTAAATATTAGTGGTTCTGTCTATGCTAAGGGTTAAAGGTTAAACTTCATCAAATAGCAAGGGTTGAAAATTGACACCACAATCAACCTAGGGACGGTGAGGAGTCAGCTGAGTTAACAGATAAGGTACAAGGAACCACACAACACGATTCATCCTGTGTAGTTTCCTAAAGCCTACAAACCAACATTTCATAGGAGACACTAACATACAGTAAGTAACAGAGAAACAGGAGCCTGACAGGAACAGCGTTTAGAACAGTGGCCACCTCTGAGCAGGAGGGAGGAAGGGGTCTGAGCAGGATGCCCACGTGGACCTGACTGTTGGACCAAGAGATTTTTAAGATTAAAAGGAAGTGCTAAAATTTATTAAAATGACATGCTTTTAAAAAGATTAACACATTATCTGACGTATCGGTTTCATTACGTTGATGGCCTAAGTTCAGATATTAAAGTCTTCACTGAGGAACTAAAGTCACTGCTTAATTTTTCATCAAACATGCACTCCCATGTTTTTTTCTCACTTTCATCTTTTTGGTCTCCATTTCCAGAATGGCAGGTGCTGTCCCAGATAAACTGGTGCAGGCTCCCCGAGGCCCTAGAGGGCTTTGCAGCAGTACAGGATCCTGCTCCTGCCCGGGGTAGAAGTGTGTGGCTTGCCAGCTCCTGCTCTACACCAGACACCCAGCCTGCAAACGCTAACTCCTCTCCATTCACTATTTAACTGGAACCACTTAAAAGCACACGAGAAGACGTACTTAGTACACAAGGTCGCATGTAGTAGCCATCTTTCAGTTTGGGATCCTCAGGTACATATGGGTCTCCGCCACATAACACTCTGGCACCCTGCCAAGAAAGAAAAAGAACACCTGGGGGTCAGATACTGGGGTTCCCAAGAGCTGAGTGCACCCCAAGTACATGCGGCCAGCACCTACCCACCTCCGCAAGCCCCACCCTGCTCAGGAACACCAGCAGTTCTGGACACGAACGCAGAGGAGGCCCCTCACCCACCGCCTCCTCACTGTCACCTGCTCCTTGGCCGACTTTACAAACCCCAGGACCCGCTCCAGGTGTGGTCGGTTGATGAGCGGGCCCATTCTCGTATCTTCCAGAAGGGGGTCTCCAATTTTTATCTTCTGGGTCTGTTTCACCACTTCTTCCGTAAACTTATCAAGAATTTTCCTTTGCACAAACACTCTTGTGCCATTACAGCAAACCTAAGGGATAGACACAGGCATAAATTTGTATAAAGGGGAAAAGGGTAAGGGAAAATAAATAATCCAACAGCTTTAAACTCAGAAGAGGCACAATGTACTTTTTAAAGGATATTTTCATCTCTAAAACTTGTCCCATGCTGAGTAAGGCTTGCACGTGTAATTGTGAACATACCACTCAGCATGCATAAGTTCATTTTTATTTTGTTCGCCTAGATTTTCTTAAGGCCATTACTGTGTCCACACGACCTGAACTTCTATTCTTTCTTATGTGTGCAACCTGGGGAAGGGGAACCAGGGGCTCGGGAGGCTGAGGTAGGAGGATCGCAAGTTCAAAGTGAGCCTCAGCAACTTAGCAAGGCGCTAAGCAACTCAGCGAGACCCCATCTCTAAATAAAATACTTTAAAAAGGGCTGGGGATGTGGCTCAGTGGTTAAGCACCCCTGGTTCAATTCCCAGTGCCAAAAAAAAAGAGGGAAAGGGAACTAACCAGTTAACAACAACAACAAAAAAATACCAAATAGCAATAAGGATGTAGAGAAACTGAGAAGGTGTGTGCTGCTGGTGGGAATGTGAAACGGGGCAGCCACTGTAGAAAACGGGACAGTGGCACTTCAGGAAGGGGATGCTGAAAGACCACACAACATCCCACGGTGGGTTCACATCCCACGGCTGAAGGCAGGGACTTCTATAGGTCAGACACGTGCACATCAGCTGGAAACCACCACTGTGTCCCTCAATGGAAGGCTGGATGGACAAGGTGGTGCATGTGCACCAGGGAGTACTACTCAGCCCGTTAAAGGAGAAGAAATTCTGACACACAGCACAACACAGATGAACCCTGACGACACTTGAGTGAAATGAGCCAGAAGCAGAAGAACAAGTGCGGTGTGGCTCCATTTGTAAGGGACCTGGAATGGCCAAGCCACAGAGCAGCAGCCAATGAGGAGCTGTTATTTAGGGAGCAGAGTCTCAGTGAGGAGTGATGAGAAGGCTCTGGAGGTGATAATGGTGACAGCTGCACGTGACAGGCAGGTCCCCAGTGCCCCGAGCACTTGGGAATGGTTCACGCAGCACACGGCCCGACATTCTGCTGAAGGAAAGGACGGGCGGCAGGAGCACACACAGCAGCCAACCCACCAAAGGACCCGTTAGAAAGCGGGCAGACGTTTCTCCAGATGGGAAACTGACTGCGGGAGTGGGAAAGGGCGCCCGGCAGCCCTGGTCACTGCGGTGCAGTCCGAGCCTGGCTCCGTCTCACCCGCCCGTGACAAGTGTTCAAGGGGGTGCAGAAGGGGGCCGGGCCCCGCGCTGGGCCGCGGACAAGCAAGCCCCTGTGGAAACTGGGAGGCAGGACCACAGCACAACCACGCCACACCCTCTGCGAGACCGTCCCAGAGACAGCAGGGCAGCGGCCACGAGCATGGTCCCCCCAGCCTCCTCTGCAGTCGCCTGGGCACGGAAATAAAGGCGGGCAGCAGGAAGCAGGACCCTGGGAGAGGCAGGAACACACTGTGCACGGGCAGCAGGGCCGGCGGCTCGGCAGAAGGGAGGACGCGGGGAGGAGGGCGAGGGGGGGGAAGACCACCCTGCGGCGGCCACTCAACACAAACGTCAGCAAGGATGGCGGCTGGCGACAGGAGCGGCGAAAGGGCTGCTGAGCCTCCAGCGCCCCCAGGAGGGAAGCCAGAGGCTTCACAGGGCGGCCCACCCTGAGCACGGCCTCGCTCTGTCCCACCTCCTGCCACCAAGGGACGAGGTGATGGGCCCAATTAACAAGAACCGTGGCACCACCCCAAGTGAGGGGCACCTCAGAGGGGTCCGCGCTCCTGAAAACACCCAGGCCCCGGAAGATGACGCCCTGAAGGGCCACTCCCAGCAACAGGAGACGGACAGAGGCTGAGCGGAGGCCTGAGTGACCCCGCGCCACGCACAGGTGAGCGACCGGACCTTCGCCAGGTAACATGGAAGAGGAAGGCAAGACAACCGAACGCAGGGCACCCTCTCTGGATCGTGAATGAGAAAAGACTTTGCTTCTTTTGCTAAGAGGACATTAATCAAACAGCAAGACCTTAACACACCGACATCAATGCCACCCTATCAATGCCAGTCTTCTGATGTTTCCATGTGTGCTTGCTCACATAAAAGAGGCACTGGCTCTCACAAGACCCAGGGGCGTGCTGGCCAGGGGCCTGCATCCACCGCTTCCCCAGGCGTTCAGAGGAACTGCCGCACATGGATGCAGACAACAACGGAGAAAGCCGTCACCTCCACGCCGCAAGGCAGAACGCGCTGCCGGAGAGGGGCTCCCGAGCCTCCTCCAGCCCTGGGACGCACCTGGCCCTGCGTGAGGAAGTTGGCCATCAGCGCACCCTTCACGGCATTCTCCAAGTCACAATCTGAGAAGATGATGAGTGGGGACTTGCCCCCGAGTTCCAAGGTCACAGGCTTGATCCCTTTAGCAGACAGCTCCATGATCTTGGGAAACAAGGACAAAGCATTCAGAAGTCAGACACCAGTCAGACCACACTCTCCCTCCACTCACCTTGAATCCAGAATCCTCCTGGACCACACAACCCGCAGCTCATTCTCCTCGATGTGCTGGGCCCATGGCCTACTTACAATATTCAACCAGGTGCGATGGCATGTGCCTATAATCCCAGCTACTCCAGAGGCTAAGGCAGGAGGATTACAAATTTGAGGCCAGCCTCAGCAACTTAGTGAGGTCCTGTCTCAAAATTGTAAAAAAGGCTTGGAGATGTAGCTCAATGGTAGAGTACCCCTGGGTTCAACCCCAGAACTATAAAATACTTATTTTATTAAACCATTCTCTTCCAGAAAACTGAAGAGAATCCACAGAAGTGCACTTGAAATTCTGAGGGGTGTTCCCTTGGACTGCTACAGTCAGTATACCTGTGTTACTGCTACTGGGTTTAGGGCAAGGAGACCCAGAACACAGATTCAGGTCAAAACAACACGTGAAATAACCAGGGAAAACGCCCTGCCTTCTACAGCAGGCACAGGTGGCTGCCAGGCCTGCTAAGACACATCACCTCCGAAACCAGGACCCCACGTGAGCTCCCCTCCACATCTCTGTGGGAAACCCCAGAGCTCAGCCCCAAAGATCCTCCTGCCCCTTCCCACTCGAGTTAGGTAAAAGCCAAAGAGACACCCCAACCCACTGGGCAGGGTTCGCTGGCCAGGTCCAGGCAGAGGTGCTAACCAGGACGAGTCACCTCACCTTCACACCAGTGGGCACGCTTCCAGTGAAGGAGACTTTGGCCACATCAGGGTGTTGGCACAGAAACTGGCCAGTGGCGGCCTCACCCTGCACCACATTGAAGAGCCCAGGAGGCACGCCAGCCTCAGCGTAGATTTCAGCCAGGAGCAAGGCGGAAACAGGCGTGAAGGGAGAAGGTTTAAAAATCATGGCGTTACCTGTGTGGACCCAAGGCAGAGACTCAAGACCAGCACAATCCCAAATGCTTCCTGTTCTCCCTTCGAATCCCACAAATGCTGTTACTAAAGGGCACCCTTATCCCTCACTTTGGATTCTATCCTTAAACAGACCTGAAACCACAAACTTGCCCAGTCTCCAACACCTCACACCTGCCCACTGGCCTGCACAGAACGATCTCATTAACACTTGCAGCAGCACCATGACATAGGTACAGTTAGTCCCATTTTATAAAAGTTGAAACTGAAGACCTGCAAGGTTCATATGACTAGAGTCCCCAAAGCTGCTGGCTTGACTCTGACACTCTCCTCTATCACACTGGCTCTCAAAATAGGAGTATGGACTCCTATAAGCCTAGCAGCTCCAGAGGCTGAGGCAGGAGGATCATAAGTTCAAAGTTAGCCTCAGCAACTTAGCAAGGCCCTGTCTCAAAAAATATAAAAAATAAAACAGGCTGGGGATGTGGCTTAGAGGTTAAGCGCCCATAAGGATCAGTCTCCAGTACAAAAAAAAAAAAAAAAAAAAAAACAACAACAACAAAAGAAAACAAGAATCCACTAAAACAAGCGCACACTATAGCAACAGGACGCAAGCGGCACTTCAGTGCAGCATCCTAGTGAGAGGTTTTAACATTGTTGTTTTGTTTGTTTTAAGTCAAACAAATGTTTTTCCCTACAGACTTCTCTTTACACAGCATAAGAAAGCTGCTTCCTTTAGTCACTTGGCCAACATCTTGGTCACTGGAATCTTTCATTACTTCTCTCAAGACCCTTAAAGAAGGGACTTTGTGGGCTGGGAGATAGCTCAGCTGGTAGAGTGCTCGCCTCGCAAGCACAAGGCCCTGAGTTCAATCCCCAGTACCACAAAAAAAAGAAGGGACTTTGTCTCCTGCTCCCAAACCAAGTCACACTCCTGCTACAAATTCTTGTCCGGAAAAGACAACTCTAACTCGACCGAACAGTGAAAATTAGGTTTCTTTCCTTCCATATACAAAAACTAGCTGGGCAAATAAAAAATGGGACTATCTAGACATGACCTGGCGTGAGAGCTGAGCAGCCAGCTCCCTGAGGGTCAGGCAGGGCAGGTGGGGGCACGTCCTGAGGTCCGCATGCCCCAGAGCTGGCCCCTCTGCTCAGAAGTGTGTGGGTATGGAGGGGCGGACAGCGGGGACGGCGAACGGACACTCATGATGGAGGACAATCCTTACCGCAGGCCAAGGCCGGAGCGGATTTCCAACATGCGATCTGGAAGGGGTAGTTCCACGCGCCTATCCCCACGCATACCCCCAGTGGTTCTCTTCTGGTGTAACCAAAGGATCCCCCTGGGAGCTGGACGTGTTCACCTAGGGGAAGACAGAGGACAGAGAAGAATGCAGGCCGGTGCCCCAGCTCCAACAGCAGCGACCCCGTCTGCCCTGCTGCCAGCCAATCCTCCTGTCCTGAGTACCTATCCTCCAAATATGCGTTCATCCTACTTAATTCTCTAACAAGTCTCTACTGAATAACTGATGAAGTAAAACGGTGAGGTGGAGAAGGCTTCGGAGCAGGGGAGAGCCTAGGACCTGAACACCTCACACCTGTGGCTCCCCAGTCTCCGACATGAACTGCTGCCAACTGCATAACTTGTCAAAGAGTTTTTTGCTGAACAGGTGACACTCGTAAATACGAGATGCTAGCTCTTGCAAAACCGGGTTTTGCAGCAACCAGGTCCAAAGTTCAGGTTTCGTGCCAGGTGCTTTACTTGCAGCATGTCATGCAATCCTAAGACAAGTCAAAAGGCGGGGACTATAGCTCGAGCTCTGATGAGGACAGGCATGGCAAACCTTGGCCCCCAGAGAATACCGTGAACCCAAGCCTTTGGCCCAGGCCTGTCTTAACTCAAAACCTCTGCTCTTCTGCCCTCTGTAAGCTGGTGACAGAGGGCCAGGTGAGGACTTACCAGCCAAGGACCCAGCCAAGCCCGCAAAGTACTCCAGGCACTGCCAGCAAGATTCAACATCCAAGCGGGCCTCAAAGATGGACTTGCCATTGTTGATGGTCTCCACGGAGGCGATGCTGTCCGTTCGCTCCTGAAGGTAAAACACAAGACTCATTTTAAGACACGCTGCACATCCGATACACTCAGGGCTTACATGGCATACACTATTCAATTTTTTAAAAATAGCAACAGCTTGCACTTTAAATGAAAATAAAAGGAATGGTCACACAGCACTTGGAAGAGAGAAGCTTCCTGCTCAACAGCCCTGTTCTTCCTTTCTAGTTAATTAAGTGACAGACACTTAAGCCCACACCCTCTTGATAAGATCAGTTTAAAAAGGGCTTCTTAAAAAATGAACACTACATTTATGTGTCTTTATATGTACATATGTGAGTTTGAGCATGTGGTAAGAGACAACTGTCCATAGGGAAATAGGCAAAAAGGAAAAGCATTATTACCAGAGTAGATTTCAGAGCCAAAAAACCATTACTAAGTATTATTCAGGACTAGTAAAAATTATTTTAATTTCTTTTTTTTTGGTACCATGGATTGAACCCAGGGGTACTTAACCACCAATCCACATTCCCAGGCCTTTTTTATATTTTATTAGAGACAGGGACTCACTAAGTTGCTGAAACTGGCTTTGAACTCTTGATCCTCCTGCCTCAGGCACCCGAGTCACTGGGATTATAGGCGTTTAATCCAATTCTTAAGAAGACTAACCCCATGTGTTCATGAACTAGTAAAAAAACTTAAAAAAGAACAAACTAAAATAATTACCAGCTTAGGTTGATCAGCTTTGGCCTGCCAAATTAAATTCTTAACAACAGGAGGAAATTTTTGTCAGGAGAAAGTTCTCCATGCTGTTCTCACATTTCTGCATAGGCCAGGCTTCTGAGCCGCTAAGAACTCTGGCAGGCTGGGTGAGCGGCAAAGGCTTGGGAGGGAGAGAGCTCTGGAGCAATACGGACCACTCTCCACTGGATGCCCCGACGGCATCTGCTTACATTCAGGGCAGGAACCCAGTGACCCTTCGCTCTGCACCCCAGAGAGGGCGTAATGATAATCTCTCTCTAGAGAACAGGAAGGGCAGAAGGGCCAGCAGCCCCAGGTAGGTTGAGGGTTCCCCTGTGGTACAACCCATTACACCGACAGGCATCGCCTGAGGGTAGGCGGGCTGGAAAGCCAGTGCTCAAGCCTGCTCTCCTGCTACACTGTGCTGTATACACCATCCTCTTCTGACTCCAAAGCCTCGTCTTGTCAGAACATGTGTGTGCACGCATGCACACATGTATAGGTGTATACACATTTTTTTTTAATTATAATGACATGTTTATTAGAGAAGTCACATTTTCCTCTTCTATTACTTTTTCTAATTATCTCTGCAAATAAGCATTTTCTCAGATTTTAGAAAAACAGTTTTTTGCTTTGTTTTGTTTTTGTTAATCAGAAACACTGCCCCCACCCTACACCTATTATTTCTCCTCTTCTCTTTTAGTAAAGGTAGTATTATTACATATCTACTCTTCTGTATTTTGCCTGTTTATTTAAAAATATGTTCTGAAAGTTATTTAAAATCAATAATGATTTTTTCAAAAGATGCACAGTAAGGGGTGGGAGGGGTGGGAGGGGTGGGGGGAAGGGAAAAAAATAACAGAATGACATTACCCCATGTAAATTTATGATTACACAAATGGTATGCCTTTACACCATGTACAAACAGAGAAACAACATGTATCCCATTTGTTTACAATAAAAAAAAGTTATAAAACACCTAAAAAAAAAAAAAAAGATGCACAGTATTCTATCACATAGGACTGCAAATTAGTAACTTTGGAGAAGCATGGAGATTCCTCAAAAGACTAGGTTTGGATCCACCATATGACCCAGATATCCCACTCCTGGTTATTTATCCCAAATAACTAAAATACACATTCTTGCAAGTCGGGCAACTCTCAAACCCTTCACAGTTTGACTAACACATTTAGAACATGCTGGGCGTTGTACACACACCTGTAATCCCAATTATTTAGTGGGCTAAGGCAGGAGAATCACAAGTTCGAGGTCAGCCTCCACAACTTAGCAAGACCCTAAGCAACTTAGTGAGACCCTGTCTCAAAACAAAAACTAAAAATGGTTGGAGATGTACTTCAGTGACAGATTGCTCCTCTGTTCAATCCCCAGTATCAGGGAAAAAAAAATCACCACAGTCCTACCACTCAGTCATCCATGATTCATATTTTCAATGTGTATTCATCTGAATCTTAAAACTCAGTGAGTTCATTTTTAAGATTCTAAGAAATTTTAGTCTTTTTCTTTTTTTTAAGAAGGGAACATGTATGAATCTATGAAATATTTCCAGGCAATTAAGTAGCAAAACCAATATTAAAACAAATATAAAATTAAGTATTAGGAGAAAAAGTCTAAAAAGGAATTAATAGGGGCTAGGGGTACAGCTTAGTTGGTAAAATGTTTGCCTTGCATGCACAAGGCCCTGGGTTCAGTCCCCGCCACCACAAAATAATAATAATAATAATAAATAAATAAAAAGGAATTAATACACAAAATGCATTAAAAAAAAAAGGAGACAAGCTACATAAAGTGCACTGTAATTCAAAACAAATACAGAAAAGAAAATCTGCCAAGGAAGCCGGCCAAAAGCCAAGACCTGGCTGGGAACTGGCGAATGAAAACTTGTTCTGCACACCAAAGGAAGCGTGTGGCCATGTTTTCCACTTCAGTGAGTGCTATGACCTGGGGCTGGAAGCATGTGGCGGTGTTTTCCACTTCAGTAAGTGCTATAACCTGGTGGAGAGCATGTGCGGGGCCAGGCTTCAATGCCCAACACCAAAGAAAAGTCATGACCTAACGTTGCTCCAAAATCTGACTACAAAGAACCCTCAGAGCAATATATGAGGAGCCTTCTGGAAGGGATCGTGATGAATACACACCCTTATTATCCTGGCAGCCTCCAGGAGGACGTGGCCCCGCTCCAAGCCAGATTTCTTACTCCATATTTTAAAGGCAGTCTTTGCATTCTGAACAGCCAAATCTACTTCCTTTTCACCAGAACAAGTAAAAGTAGCTATCACTCGGCCTATAAAAAAGGGGAAAGTCAGCTTAGTCTCAAATTGTTGCAACATATTTAAATAAAATTGTGTATTAACATGTTTTTAGGAATCCCCTTCCTGTTTTTAAGTATGGCTTGATTTAATGACCACTTCTATACAAGCAGTTCTTAACTTTTTTTGTTTTGTTTTTTTGGTGGTCACTGACCCCTTTTTAAAGTCTAATGAAACTTGTAGACCTCTCTCCAGAAAAAAACACTTAACCACATTACAGAATTACAGAGAGATCATGTTCCCTGTTGTAAACTAACCACATATTTGGGTTAACTCTGTATTTCAGAGTTGCCTTCACTAACATTAACTTTCTATAAATCAGTGCAATACTCTGTAATCACTACTGTCTCAGA
The DNA here is from genome assembly GCF_902686445.1 of Sciurus carolinensis. Classification (NCBI taxonomy): domain Eukaryota; kingdom Metazoa; phylum Chordata; class Mammalia; order Rodentia; family Sciuridae; genus Sciurus; species Sciurus carolinensis. The sequence goes on along the minus strand of NC_062224.1, from coordinate 116,563,528 downwards.
ATGGGGCTGGAGGGACAGAGCTGTGGTTCAGTGGTGAGGCACTGGGTTCCATCCTCAGCACCACGAAGAAAAAATAAGGTTATAAAAAAGAAAAAGGTCAGGTCTTAAAAAAACAAAAGAATCTCAGGGGTCTTGCAAAATAAGAACTGAAAAGTAATCAGTCTAGTGGGTGTAAAGTCTTACTTTTAAATTCCTTTCTATTCTCTAACTCAGTCATGTCATACTACTGACACTGGACAAATGGGGTTCATAGGCAGTAATATCAGAAAAAGACACTACTAGGGCTGGCATTGTGGCTCAGTGGCAGAGCACTTGCCTAGCATGTGTGAGGCACTGGGTTCAATTCTCAGCACCGCACATAATAAATAAAATAAAGGTTCATTGACAAATAAAAGAAAAAGAAAAAGACACTACTGAAAGCAAGAAATACCTTTCTCAAAAAAAAAAAAAAAAAAAAAAAGTAGTTTTTCTTACTCCAACTTATTCCCTAACCCTATTCTGGGGCAAAATATGAAAAACATACACTCCTTTAGACTCATTTCCCAAGGATCGTAACCAAAGCCAACTAAAACAATAAAAATTCCTTAAGTCTGCCAATTCAGCATTTCCTTTTCACAAGAATTCCTGGGACTTTGCTTTTTCCAAGGATTTTTAAACCGCCATTTCTGTTACAGCCTTGTGAGCAAGGCTGGCAAGGCGGCCGCGGCCCGCAGGCAGGGGAGCCGCTCCTCCGCTGGTCAGGAGGCGGCCCGCAGGCAGGGGAGCCGCTCCTCCTCCGCTGGCCAGGAGGCGGCCCGCAGGCAGGGGAGCCGCTCCTCCTCCGCTGGCCAGGAGGCGGCCCGCGCCGTGCCCCTCAGCCGCCCGCGCCATCCTGCGGGCTGCACTGCCCCCGGCGGCCCAGCTGCTGCTCGGGCGCGCCCGCCCTCCTGCCCCGATGCTCCGTGACCCCGCGGCCCGCGGCCCGCCGCCCGTTACCGGTGGCCGGCTCGAACGCCGTCTGGGTGCCGGAGGAGTCGGCCGGCTCCACGCGGGCCCCGCCGCGGTAGTTGAGTGGCTGCGACACTGCGAAGGTGCCAGTGCTCATGGCAGCGACGCGAAGCGCCCGGGGGACGCGGAGCAGCAAGGGCAGCACGGCACGCAGGCCCATCCGCACGCAAAGCGCCCCGGGCCGTGGGGCGGGGCGGGGCCGAGGGCGGGAAATGGCGCGTGGGCGGACCTGATTGGCTGTCGTAGCGCGAGGGCGGGGCCAAGGGCGGGGCTTAAGCGGGCCGGGCTACTCCTGAGCCATGGGAAGGCGGGGTCGCAGGAAGAGGCGGGGCCGCGGGGCGGGGCCCGGAGGGCGGGAGGGTGGTGCGCAGGGGGAATTGGAGGCGGGAGGCGCTGGCCAGCGCAGAAAAAGTGGGCGGTGAGGTCAGGGTTGAGGGAATTCGCGACCTCAGGGGGCGGAGCTTGGACACTTCCGTGGGTCGAGGCCAACCCCTGTTTGTCCCAGAAGGGTGGTGCTGCATACCAGGCTCCTCCACCCCCAACAGGTCAGCATTTGCATAGCGATTTTTTTTTCCAGTTTGGTGAAGCGCGCTACGCCTGGCTACTCCCGCTCCGCGGGGCACTTTAAAAGCGGTTTGGGGTGTATCATCGCATGAATCATCCCAGGAACTCACTCTTAATCTTAGTGCCTAAAGAAAGCAGAAGATCGGCATCCAAAGTGATTCCGACAGAAGCCTCGGACCATGCGCACAACAAGGCATCGTTTTGCAAACATGACTCGGAACACGGATTCTGTCAGAGGCTGCACATGAACAGGATTCTGTTGATAAATAGTGTGGATGATGGTACTTACTGTACCCTCCTCTCAGAGATCACAGTGACAACCAGCACACTTGGAACTCAAGCAAATACCGCAGTAAGTACTCTGCTTAGTGTCTCCAAACCCAGTTTCCCAGGTTCTTCAAGCACATCACTGTGATTCAGTTGACACCCATTCAACCCTCTCAGGGAAATGCCGCTTCAGGATCAGGTGGTTAAGGAGTTGGAGTAGACTCTTAAAATTCAGCATTATGCGATTTTTCATCCTTACACGATGCAATGAGCAGGGAGGAGAAGCCAGCCGTAGGAAGTTGTGGGATGAGCCGAGGTGAGCGGAGACAGTGGGCACATAGCTGGACTTGCATGAAGCCCAGGGACGGGAGGAAGGGGCAGTGTGGTTCAGGAAGAGAAGAGGAGCCAGGAGGAGGGAGAGCTTGCAAATCCAAGGGGAAGAAGTGACGCATGCCATGCCACCTCCCAAAGAAGATAAAGTGGGTGGGACCAAGAGGGCAAAGAAGATATGAAGGCAAGAAACAAGTTTCCCTTCCTCAAAAGAAGCACGGCTGAAGGGGCAGAGGCAGGAAGATCCCCAATTCCGGGGCAACTTAGTAAGGCCCTATCTCAAAACAAAAGCAAAACCAAAAACAAATCTGGGGCTTGGGGGTGTAGTGCCCCTGCATTCAGCCCCAAGAACGTGGGGTGGGCGTATGTTTGAAAGTGAAGGAATGTGACTGAAAGGGAGTTGTTTTTCTCTGAAGCAGGAAGAAAAAAAATCACCTGCTGGAAAAGAGCAGGAAAGAAGGTTGTAAGTTGGACAGGTCGAGTTTCAGAGCAGCAATAAAAAATGCTGCTAACAAGAACCAACAGACTCCTGGGAGCCACTGCTGAACGGTTTTCCTCCACCCTCACCCCACCATCCGGAAGGGAGCTGGTGTGTCTGGGGCTGAGCACACTTTGTGCAGATGAGAGAAACAATGGAACTGAGAGTGTCCCTGCCTTAATAAGGGTCCATGATAAAACCAGAAAAGGAGAAGGGAAGGTCCAGGGTGTGGGAGAGGCTGAGAGGGAAGGATGATAGACTTTCCAGAGATCTCTGCGAGCAGGCTTGCAGAGTCCAGGTGGTGAGATGAGTTCATGGGAACTGAGAGGGACAGAGCTGAGGCGAGGCTGCATCTCAAAGGTCAGGGAATGTGCAGCTGGAGGAGGAGGTGTAAGACGCAGGGACAGAGTGAAACCGGCTTGGGCCCCTCACACATGAGCCATCTGTGAGCAGCAATGTAAAAAGGCACATGAACTACCCAACAGTAGGCTCAGTAAGTGGCAATTATTAATGTTGGTCTGGCCTTCTTTGTAGGTGTTAGACACCTGAAAAGATGCCAGGAAAAAGGATAGGAAGATATCGGGCGTGGTGGCACATGCCTGTAATCCCATTGACTCAGGAGGCTGAGGCAGAAGGATGGAGAATTCAAAGCCAGCCTCGATAAAAGGGAGGCACTAAGCAACTCAGTGACCCCTGTCTCTAAAAAAATACAAAATAGGGCTGGGGGTGTGGCTCAGTGGTCAAGCAGTCCTGAGTTCAATTCCCGTTACCAGCCCCAACAAAAAAAAAGGATAGGAAGGGAAAAGAAGAGGCCACAGGGTTAAGTTCTCGGCATGTCTGAGGGCCTGGCTCATGCATTGCCAGAGCAGAGCAGAGATCTGAGAGAAGCCTGCCAGAGGAGCTTCCCATCCCCTGTCCTCCAAGTCCTCATCTGTCCTCAGCAGTGGGAGCCTTCCACTTCCAACCAGGGCGTGACAAGAGGCACCTGCTTACCTTGCTTCCTTAAGCAATGAGAAGACTGCACAAAGGATAGGGAACAATGTACAGACCCCGGACAACAGGACGTGAGGACAGAGACCTGAGAAGGGAGCTGAGAGGGCCCTCCACTTCCCAGCTCCTGCCTAGAAGATGTTTCCAGGCCACGCTGCAGGAAGGACCCAGCCACTCTCCTGAACTAAAATGTCACTCAGAGTGGACAAAACCAATGGGCAGAGTGTGTGGGGCCAATTCCAGAAAGGAGGGAGCCGTACAAAGAGCTTTAGGGATCTGAGGAGTTCCCCCGTTTGCCTCCCTAATTCTACCAAGGCACGACCGACATAAAAGTCATGTGCACATCAGGTATACAATGTGGTGCTCTGACACACCTGTTTCTGTGCTCACCGAGATCAAGCTAATGAACACACCCATCGCCTTGCCAGGTCACGATCTGGGTGTTGAGTGGGGGGAGGACACGTCAGATCTACTCTCCTAGCCAATCTCAAGTTCACAGTGTGGCTCACTTCGGTCACCGGCTGTGCATTGGAGCTTCAGAGCTTCCCCATCCTGTGTGACTGAAATGCTGTGCCCGGTGACCCAGCGTTTCCCATCCCTCCCACCCCCACACTGGAAACTGTTGGGGGCTATGCCATGTGGACTACACCAAGATGGCGCCGGGCAGCCAGCCAGAAGTTGTTTCGATCACATCGGTGGTGAGGAAGTTGGTTAACATAAACACACTCAGGTGCTTTATCATTGGCCGTATTCAAGCGAGTCCACGCACACAAAGCGTGCACATGTGTTCCCGAGTGCTCTTGCTCGTGCCTGCTCGTTTTGACCTTTGCCGTGATTGGGCAGATGGCTCCTCGCCTGATCTTCGCTTAACTGGCGTGGCCCTACCCTCCGCCTCCTGGAGGGAATATAAGCGGGCAGTAGGCAGAAGGCAAAAAGCAGTAGGCAGAAGGCAGATGGCAGATCGCAGATCACAGATCGCAGAGCGGAGGACTAAGAACACGCCTCTAGGTCGCAGATCACAGATCGCAACACACCACTAAGAAGCACCTCTGATAGACAGCACCTTTAGCACGCACCCCTAGCACACACCTTTAGTTCGCAGGATGCAGGACGCACCTCTAAGAAGAAGCAGCAGAACTCTAAGAAGAAATAGATCTCTGAAAGCATAGCAAGCCTCTTTCTCTAAAACTCCCTCTCAAAGCCCCTCTTCCTCTATGAGCTAGAGAATAAGCAAGCAAGCAAGGAAGCAGCTCAGGAATAGAAGTAGTTTATTTCCAGTCCACCTCCGATAAATACCCGCGCGATTGTTGCTGCAGGCGGCAACAGGAAACCACCACTCTACTTGCAAAGCCCCTTCAACCCAAAAGTGGAAACTTCCTAGAGCCAAGGGAAGACTGTAAGCGCAAAAGGACGGGAGGCAGACCTGGATGGATTCAGAGAAGCCATCATTCCTTCGCAGACTCGGGCGCCATGGGGGCCCATCTTCTGGATGGGAGAATGGCCATCAGTTACAAAGGGGACTCTGGTTTTATGGGGCACAGTGAGGATAACGTCATCATTGGAAACCCTGCAGTGCCGTCTTGACCCTCAGGGGCCAGTCGTACAGGTTAAAACCAGACCCCAGGGGTGAGTACTCAGATCTTGGGGCCGTTACGCTGTGCTTCCAGTTTAGGATGACTTTGCTATGGGGAAGGTCCAGGTTTAGGGCCGCATTCCGTATCCACCCCTTTCCTTTAAAGAACCTGCTGGGAGAGTGTATGGAACATTGCTGAAGTGAACCAAACAACTCCCATTTTGCTTTCTGACCCCATTTTGTGAAACTTATAAAAAACATGTTGTTTGCTGTGATAGATCAAAACAAAATGTGTGTGTAGCGTTAAGATAAGTAAAGTGACAAGCAGTGACGCACACAGTGACTATGCAGTCACTGAGAAAAACATTTGGCAGTTTGTTTACACCAAATTTACATTAGTTTTAATGGTAAAACTGGTAAAAATATTTACTAGATGAATTTGCAGAATTCAGGACTTGAAAAACAAATTAGGTAATGTGTGAACTTGTTTTGATGTGACTATATAAACTGCAGACTGATCAGGAGCGAGCGGGCACTACTCCACCGACAGAGTCTGTCACTATGTCCCGCTGACAAGTGACAAGATAGTGCTCCCCAGCTCGAGGCCCCTGGTCGCTGCATGCTGTTACTCCGATGACTGATTGCGGTTTGCTGTGAACCAAGCATCAATAAAACCCCATCTGAGGACCAACGACCGGCTACGTGAGTGTTATCTTATTCCTACCCGGTTCCCGATCCAGTACAGGCCGCAAGTGTTACGACGTGCTCGTGACAGTTGGCGTAGTCGGCAGTCGGACGCCTTCCACCCTGGCTCCCCTACATATCACTGTGCTCCTGGCCTGTCTTGAATTGATTATTGGCCTCCTTGACATTCTCATCGACAGCAAAACCCAGGAACTTCGCGACCTGTTGGACTCCAACTTGTAAACCTGGTAGGCTTTACATTTCTCTTTTATGCCTCGGTGCTGGTTAAAATCTAGACTCTGTACTCACCTCCTTACCAAATACAATTGCCTTTTGCATACACTTGTTTGTTCTATTGATAGTGCTAGCACTCTAAAGTGGAATTGGATTTTATTTAAACTTTATTGTACAAGCCGCTTGATAAAATGGCTCCAGGACTAGGGATAGATAAGCTCTTTAAGAAGCTCACATTTGGCAAGTCTGATAAACATGAACTCAAACCACAATCTCCATGGAGGCAATGCGAACGCATTGTACAAAATAAATTCCCTAAATATGATAAGGGAAACTCTGTCCAGGTCTGCCTCAGCAGTCCGGATATTGTCGAGCCTATTTTAGCCCGGGCAGATAAACAAGAGATCCCTAGTATTTTGTGCAAAGTAATAGATGATGTTGATTCTGATAGACTTAAAGGCAAACGCTTGGTAAGGGAAGCGCTTCAGAAATCTAAAAATCCTTTCCTGCAGGACATATATGACTCCCAAGATCGACCCATCTCTGAGACCTTAAAAGTCACCTACAGCTCTGACCCCGTCTCCACAATTAAGACCTCTACACCTTCTCGTGGTCTTTCTCTTGCCAGCGCTGACCACGTAGTGGAGACTAGAGAATTATCTAGAAGTGAACTTATGCAGCTTAGACAGGACTTTTCCCAGCGTAACCTGTCTGATGCAGACTTCCTCCTCATGCTATGGCAGAAAGGTGCCCATAACATTCGCCTTTCAGCATCTGAGATGAGGACTGCGGGAATAACCATTGAGCACCCAGCAGTCTGTAAAGCCCTTATGGCTTTACTGGAATCTATGCCCACAGATGTGCATTCTTTGTTTGACTGGATAGCTATGGCTTGGAAATTGGCTTTTCCTCATTTGGATCTCAGTCAATTTGATAGCCATACTCGCTGGCATACACCTGCCGATGGCATTAATTTGCTACGGAAGCTTGGAGTCCTCTGCAAAATATATAATTTGGACCCCGAAATTAACCCACTGTGGGTCCCACTTACTCCTTCCATTCGTCGTCTTATCTTGAAAGGAGCACCAGACAACCTCAAATATATGCTCTCTACGGCTCTTGCAGGAATGCACACCCTGTTCGAGGTTTTTGAACATTTCAAACAGTGCAGAGACCTTCAGAAGGACCATAAAATGTCCTTCCCAGTACGTGCTTCCTTTCAGCAGATGCCCCCATTCACCTTAGCTGTCCAGCGAACTCCCCCACATCCCTTCATCCCATGCCCTGTCCCTCGTGGGCCGTTTCGGAACATTGTTCCAAAAAACGGTGCTCGGGCGCCCCCGTCTGGCCAACGTGGAGCAGCCCGTCCAGGGCCACTATCCCCCCGCCACCAGGGGCAACCTTTTCCCCCTCAGCAAAGGTTTTGCCCACCTTTGGGCTTCCAAGTAAGGAATCCTTTCCGGAGAAACCCCGGGATACAACAATCTTTTGGGAGAAGGCCCCAGGGTCGGAATCACGGTCGCAACCCACCTGGGGCCCCCAATACCTCCAACGGTTGGAACCGCCCTTTTCGGCGCTTCCCACGAGCATTTCCTTAGACGAGAACCGTCCCTTTGTTCTTATATCCAGTGTCTGTGATAACATTCCCTTCTCTTCCCGCTTCCTTATTGACACCGGTAGCCAGATTACAATAATAGATCCTACTATCATCCCTCAGGCTCACATGGGCAAGGGAACCCCTGCACAGGTGCAGGGCATCTTTGGCACTATACTTACTGCTTTTCATTATAATGTTGCCTTGTTTATTTATGACAGGCAACCCTTACGTTGCACTGTGCTTGTCCTCCCTAGCCCCCATTGTATCCTTGGTATGGACTATATCCCGTCCTTTTTTGGAAAATGGCTGCCCCTTAAAAGACTTAAATGCTGCAGTGTTCTACCCACTGTGGCTATACAACCTATTCATTTTCCCCGGATCCCGCCATCCTTCACAAAGCAATATCCACTTAAAGGTGGCCATGAGGATATTTCTAAAACCTTGTCAGATCTCCTCGCTAAAGGCATAGTAGAACGCACCCAATCCTTTAATTATAATAGCCCCATATGGCCCGTCCGCAAGCCTAACGGGTCATGGCGATTTACAGTGGATTATAGGAATATTAATAAGCTGTCCCCTCAAATGCCCGGCTCCTTGCCAGACATAGAAGGTATTTTTCAGGAAATTAGGGATTATGCACCTAAGTGGTTTGTAGCTATTGACCTCTCTGACATGTTTTTTGCTATTCCCTTACATGAGGACTCTAGGGAGTATACCACATTTACGTGGAATGCTCAACAGTATAAGTTCACTAGAGTCTCACAGGGGTATAAGAATAGCCCCATTATAGCACATGGTGCTATCCAACAAACTATGCCATGGAAACCACCCCTTATTTGGGTACTGGAGACTGCATATTCCTTTCTTACAGCTCATACTTCAACCTATGTATAAAGTAACTAGAAAGGCTTGTGATTTTGAGTGGGGGCCAGCACAGCAATTAGCTTTTACAACTGCCTTGGAATATATTTCCCTGTATGCACAATTATATGTCCCACAACCAGGTGAAGTCCTATTATTGGATATTTTGTTCATGAATGATTATGGTAACTGGGGGATATATACTAAAACCCCCGGTGTGTCACGACCGGTTGGCTTCTATTGCAAACGTTTCCCATATGCACCCACCAGATACTCTCTATTTGAGAAGTATATCTGGACTTTATGTCAAGCATTACAGGCAATGGGCTTTTCTCTTATTAACAAACGCCTGATTATTAGAACTCCTGTCCCACTCATAAACTGGATTAAAATGAGTGAGGACCAACTAAAAGGCCTTCCCATTGAACCTAAAGTTTTACAATGGAAATGGTATCTTCAAAATGCTCTACAAGATTCCCTGGTTCAGTCTAACACTGCAATTGGCAGGCTGACTGAGGAAATTTGTGCCCAACCCCTGGTCAAGTTGCCCATTTCTCCAAAGGAAGAGCCCTCCTCCCCTATCGGTCATTGGGGAGCTTCAAACAGCCATGCCAATGCTTGGTTTACGGATGGCTCCTCCTCTGTGGTTAATGGCAAGACCCACTGGAAAGCTGCGGCTTACCGCCCAGCTGATAAGACTATCTTGACAGACCAGGGGGTGGATGATTCTGCACAAATGGCTGAACTTGTAGCAGTAAATTTGGCTGCGAAACATTCACTTATGGAAGGCCGAAAGCACATTCATATTTTCTCTGACTCGTGGTCCGTTTGTAATGGCATAGCCATATGGTCAGCTAAGTGGAAACGCACTGACTATTGTATCAATGGAAAACCCGTTTGGGGTCAGACTGTATGGAAGGAATTAGCAAACTCTGGTATTAAGATATTTGTAACACATGTAGATGCACATACAAATAGATTGGATGAAAATTCTAAAAATAATGATCTAGTAGACAAAATATCCAAAATTGCAGCTATAAGATTGACTAATGCTGCACCTTGGAAGGTTGTAAAACATGAAGACACCAAAGTGACTTTAAAAAGGAAACCGCAGTGGGAGGTGCACAAACCTCCAGTAGATAACCTGGAGATTTTGGGCCCTGAACTTACAACACTCCATAAACAGATGGGACATATAGGCACCCATGGACTATACCAATGGTGTAATGACAGAAACCTAAAGACCACTTGGAGGGCCTGTAAGGAGGCAATAAGGCGCTGTCCTAATTGCCCTAACCTATTGCAAAGGTTTAGGAGAAATCCTCCATCACACTTATCATCTCCAAGAGCATTTAATCACTCATTACAAATAGACTTCATAGGACCCATCAGGCAGAAACACTATGTTTGCACTATAGTGGATTGCTGCACCGGCCTGGGGTCTGCTACCATGTCCTCCAAGCCTAATCAGATTGCCACTATATTTGCCCTTTGGACATGGATTGCTCACCATGGGATCCCCCATGTGATTAGTTCTGATCAGGGCACACACTTTACAGGACAATTGGTACAGAAGTTTGCTGTTGATCTTAATATACAATGGAACTTCCATGTGGCATACAATCCAACAGCATCTGGACACATTGAACGTTTCAATGCACTGTTAAAACTTAAGCTATCATCATTATCTGACACCCCACTGCATAAAGTCTTACTTATAGCAACCTTCGAACTCAATTCTAGACCACAAGCTTACCGCCGCTCCCCTTTTGAGGAAACTTACCCTCCGGACGTCCAGCCTCTCGACGGGACCACACCCGATCCACCACCTTCATCTGACAGAATCCTCATCAAGGACAGACTGGACTCTAGCCTCACTCCTGCCAACATTGTTGCCTCAGGACCAGGGAACTCTTATTGGACTACATCTGGTAAGGGTGATCTTCGCCTTACCAAGGTGAAAGACGCTACTCCAATGTAGATACGCGGAACCTTATCTCTCCTCAGACCTGACTGCTCTCTTTGGTGCGGAAGCCACCCCTTAGGGTGTCTCCCGTGCCAGGGGGTGGACTGTATGGAACATTGCTGAAGTGAACCAAACAACTCCCATTTTGCTTTCTGACCCCATTTTGTGAAACTTATAAAAAACATGTTGTTTGCTGTGATAGATCAAAACAAAATGTGTGTGTAGCGTTAAGATAAGTAAAGTGACGAGCAGTGACGCACACAGTGACTATGCAGTCACTGAGAAAAACATTTGGCAGTTTGTTTACACCAAATTTACATTAGTTTTAATGGTAAAACTGGTAAAAATATTTACTAGATGAATTTGCAGAATTCAGGACTTAAAAAACAAATTAGGTAATGTGTGAACTTGTTTTGATGTGACTATATAAACTGCAGACTGATCAGGAGCGAGCGGGCACTACTCCACCGACAGAGTCTGTCACTATGTCCCCGCTGACAAGTGACAAGATAGTGCTCCCCAGCTCGAGGCCCCTGGTCACTGCATGCTGTTACTCCGATGACTGATTGCGGTTTGCTGTGAACCAAGCATCAATAAAACCCCATCTGAGGACCAACGACCGGCTACGTGAGTGTTACCTTATCCCTACCCGGTTCCCGATCCAGTACAGGCCGCAAGTGTTACGACGTGCTCGTGACAGAGAGGTTGAATGCTTGGCCAGTCTCTCCCTCCTCCTGAGCCACGCCATCCCCTCCATTTTTCTTGGGGAGCTGTCTCACAGGAATATTTTCCATAACCCTTCAAAAACCAGCAGGAAGGAATGGGCAGAAAAACCCCTTGAGCTGGTGTAGGAAACAACACCTCGGGATCCCTCAAGAGGAGAGACATCAGGGTGTGAGGCGGGTCCTCAGAAGAGCAGCGCCTCCTCAGTGGGCCAAAGCCCAGCTGATGCCTGCAGTGCGCTGCCCATCAGAGCTCGAAGGCAAGCCTCAGAAGGACGCAGCCAACGCCAACGACCAACGTCTGTGCCAGAAAAAATAATCCCAGGTTATTTAAAGGAACACATAAAATACCCCAAAATACCCCTAGCAAAGTAAAATCCCAGAAGGTCCTGGAGACAATGAGTAGTTATCAGGTATGACTGGGAGTGCAGCCCAGTGGGACTGCGCTGGGTAACTGACCAGGCCTGGATATGAAGTCAACCAAGGACACTGTCTGTAATAGGTGCCCGGAGAGAGCGCTCCCCTCGGGGTTCCCTTCCTGCCACCTGGGTTGCAGGGAACCTAACAGCACATTCACTCCTTCCCTTGGGAATGTAAAGGACTTTCCCTAGGATCTGACCATGTTCCCTTGAAGTGTAAGTGCCCCTGTGAAGGCCCGGTAAGAGGAGCCAGTCTCCCTTATCGCACTCTGTACACACACTTCCCGAAACACGCAGGAGGTCTGAACAGAGTCCAAGCACCACGCCACACACGGGGATCTCACACAAGAGATTTATCAAGCAGACAAGCAGAGTGTCCACCCTCGAGGGTGAGAGAGAGAGAGAGAGGATGGCAGGAGAGCTATTCTTTTTTTTTTTGCTTTTGTTTTTGTTTTTAAAAGAGCATTTATTGGGAGAACTATTCTTAAGCAGTGGAAATTTGCGGGGTAATAACAATTGGACCAATGGCTGACAAGGAAGTTCCAGGCTAATGATCCAGGTTGTAAAATGGTGTGTTGTCGGGGTGGAGGGCACAGAATAATGGCAGCAGCAAAATGGCAGATCTGATGCCAGCACTTCCCCTTGAAACCCTTACAATCATATATCCTGGATTTTTGAAACCTTGTGTGCAACTATGTATCGTTTTAGACTAGAAAATTTATGACGCTAGATCGCCCATAAATGTGAAAAACTGGTCAGGGGCGCTCAGAACCTGGAGTGCTGATCTCTGTGCCCACTGGCGTCAAATAAAGTTTGGTTTCTCCCACTCTTTGAGTGCCCTTTGCAGCTTCTTGCCTGATTCCCCTAACAGGACAGTACTCACTTAGCATGTGCAACGCCCTGGGTTCCATCCCCAGCACCTCAAAAGAAAAAAGTTATCGGGTATGCAAAGAAACAGAAAGAGACAACCCCTAGCCAGGTGGAGAACCCATCAAGAGAAAGAGACCCAGAAACCACACAAATTGTAGAAGTACAAGACAAAGGTGTGAACCTGTTGTTATACTTCATATGCTTAAGAAGGTAAAGTATAAGGCAGGTGCAGTGGTACACTCCTGTAATCCCAGCTCCTTGAGAGGCTGACGCAGAGGCTCACAAGTTTGAGGCACTTTGGCGAGACCCTGTCTCAAAATAAAACAGAAAGGGCTGGGGATGTAGCTCAGGGGTTAAATGACCCTGTTTGGGTCCATGGTACAAACAAAATAAAAAATATAAGAGGGCAAAGTATAAACATGAGGAGGAGGGAAGTGGAAGACAAATAAAAGACCTGTATCAAAATTCTAAAGATGAAAAATGTTAGCACAAAAGACCAAGCAGGATGCGAACCTCACGCGTCATCTCAGCTCTTTATTCAGGGGATGAATGGTGCCGTGGACCCACGCCCCTGGTGGAAAACGAGCCACTGAACAAAGAAAGGGTTTATACAGGTTATTTTGAGGGGTGATCTGGTGAACATATGTCCATTTTGCTTAGTGAGCCTTTCGGTCAAGGTCTGGACGGCGAGTACAAGGGTGTTGCTCTGGAGGAGGGAGCGCCTCCTGGAGACTGTTTCTCTTGAGGGTGATGGAACGCCCCCCCTGCCTGCAGCCAGTGTCTCAGGAGATGAAGGCTGTCCATGCAGGGCCTTCTTTTTACCCCCTTTTCTTTTTCTTAGGCCTCCTTATTTTGGGAATTTCTTATTCTCCATATCCATTAAAAAATATATTTCCTGTAATAAAAAATACATGGGGTGGCATTATCAGGTTAGATAATGCAGAAGAAAAATGAGTGGATTTGAAGACAGCAGCAGAAACTGAGAGGAAACAGGAGAAACTGTAAAGCAAATAAACCGTGCGTCAGTGGGCTGTGGGCAACGTCTGTGCCCAGCACACATCCCTGAAGCCGGGCGGGAAAGGTGGAAAATACTCGATGGAAACCACAGACTTGCTGATCCAAGAAGTTCAGCGAGCCCCAGGCAAAAGAAACATCAAGAAAACCCACCAAGCTGGGTGTGATGGCACACGCCTGTGATCCCAGCGGCTCGGGAGGCTGAGGCGACAGGATCTTGAGTTCTAAGCCAGCCTCAGCAACAGTGAGGCACTAAGCAACTCAGTGAGACCTGTCTCTAAATAAAATACAAAATAGGGCTGGGGATGTGGCTCAGGGGTCGATGCCCCCGAGTTCAATCCCCAGTGCCAAAAAACAACAGAAGAAATCCCACCAAAGTGCTAAAGGCTGGGACAGAGGAACTCTAGAGCAGGCGCAGAGGAGCACGCTTTCTCTGCAGTGTTCAGCCTTTGCATCCTGATGTCTATAAGGAGCACGAGGTGTTTCATGTTGAAGGTGTTGGGTTCTTGGGAGGGGGTGAGGGGGTGAGGCCAGCATCTCACTTTGTTGCCCTGCTGGTCTCCAACTGGTGAGCTCAAGAGAGGCTCCCGCCTCAGCCTCCCCAGGAGCTGGAACCGCAGGCACGCGTCACTACACCCCGCTGGTTAACCAAGAGTTATTAGGCCAGGCTTCCTGTGGTGTCTTCAGCTTTACCCTCACTTCAAATCTTACACACAAGGCTGGGGTTGTGGCTCAGTGGTAGCACACTTGCCTAGCACATGTGAGGCCACCAAGGATGCTTTCGGATCCCCCTGCAGGTCACCAGGAAAGAGAGAGAGCAAGAAGTTCAATGGTCAGGCATGGACATGGCTTCTGTCCCCTGTCTTCCCATACCAGCAGAGAGAACTTAGTCGCACGGTCACACTGAATGTCAGTCTAGGTAGTTGGCTACAGATGAGCAGGAGGGAGGGAAGGGAAAAGGGAGAAGCGGGTGCCGTAAGGGGCCCCGATCAGGCATTGACCCAGAGTGCCAGTCTTATTCCATGTTCCAGAAAGAGGCCCAGCACTCTCTCCTATAGATTTACAGGCTTGTGTCATGTGCCCTAAGACATGAGCACACCCACAAGATGGCCTGGAGGTCCGCTGACCACCACATGACCTTCCGCCAGTGGCACGAGGCCAGAGAGGACAAAGCAACCCAGGCTCTCAGGTGCAAGCCCCCAGTCTTCACAAAGCACAGTGTAGATTTCTCCCACACGGCAGCTGGTACAGCCAAGGTCTCCCACCACTGAGGTTGAAGCCTAAGGATCCTGGCCCACCTGCACCCTTCTCCAGGGGTCTCTTCGCACATCTTCCCGGACTTGCAGAAAACGTGCTCTAATCACTCCTCACCTCACCTGCTTCCTTCCTGTGCCGGGGCACCGTCTCATCAGACAGTGACACCCAAGCACCGAGGGATCACCAGGCTGCTGGGTCAACTCTCAACCTCTGGTCCTAGAACTGCAGGGGCAGTCATGAGGGAAGATGGACTTGGGGAGCGGTGGCCCATCTACATCACGGACACGTG
This sequence comes from Sciurus carolinensis, assembly GCF_902686445.1. Taxonomy (NCBI): domain Eukaryota; kingdom Metazoa; phylum Chordata; class Mammalia; order Rodentia; family Sciuridae; genus Sciurus; species Sciurus carolinensis. The sequence goes on along the minus strand of NC_062224.1, from coordinate 116,548,426 downwards.
TCAGTCAGCATGCTCCAGAGAAAAGGAGTCTGGCAAGGAGAGAGGGAGACTAAGGAACTGGCCGACTGTGGGGCTGATACCTGAAACTTGCAGGCCAGTAGGCTGGGAGTTCAGGGGGAGATGACCTTGAAGTCTGAGCTGAACTTCTGCTGCGCAGTGAGCTGGGGACTAAGGCAGGGCTTCTATGTTGCCCTCTTGAGAGTCCTTCTTTCCTGGGAAACCAGTCTTTGTTCTGAGGCCTTCAGCTGACCCGCTGAGGCCCAGACACACTACGAGGGTGGTCTGCTCTACTCAGTCTGCCAATTGCAAATGCTTGTCGTATCTAAAAAGTACACGCACAGCAACAGTTGGACTGATGTCTGCACTCGACCTTCCTCCCTTTATGTTTCAGTGGAGACCAAGTACTTGGTGCCCTGAAATGCAGACAGGGCAGGATACCACCACTAGGTGGCACATGCACATAAGCAGGAAGTTGAGCCCTAGGAAAGAGGGAGGTCAGGAAGCTAGAAGCAGACCCATTAGAAAAGAAGGGCTTCTGGCTGGGCACAGTGGCACACCTGTTAGCAACTGGGAAGAATGAAGCAGAACTGCAAGTTCCAGGCCAGCCTCAGCAGCTTAGCAAGAGCCTATGGCTCAGTGGCCAAGTGCTCCTGGGCTTGATTCCCAGTACCCAAAGTGGGGGGTAGGGGCACTCTGAGAAAGAGGGAGTCATCCCAACATCCACTGCACTTCTGAAATCTTTACTGCCAAGTTGCTTTTGGGTGCTCCAGAACTTGAAGTTGGGTGCTTGGCCACAGTAAGAAATATCCCTGCACCAGGTGCAGCATTTGGCAAGATAGGGAGTGACAAATCCCAGGGCTGACGACCCAGAGGCAGCTCATTTCTGCTGAGTGGCCCCACAGGATCACTGTCCATGGCCCTGAGCACTGTGTCCCACCTGTGCCATTCCTCCCCCTCTCCAGGGTTGCATGCCTAGCCCACCTGACCAGAGCACAGTGGACTGATCAGCTGATGGGTTAGGGGGTAGATGGGTTTAGGGTTAGCTCTGTGCCCAGATCCAGTGATCTCCTGGGAAAAGATGTCTTGGCTCCTTAAAACAGAAAAAGCCCAAATAAAACAAAGGTCCTTCCTTCTCCCTCCTGCCGTGCAGGAGCCCCGTCACTATTTGGCACCTTGATTATATGCCCGCCTTCTGGGAGCCTCTGGGGCCAGATGAAGCAAGGGGGTCAAGCTTCTCTCAAGTAGACTCATGGGAAGAAGAAACGCTGGCACTCGGTAACAGCAGATTCAGGGTCAGGCGGTCACTCTCTCACTGACCGTTTAGAGCGCCTGCTCCTGGCGTGTTCGTTCCTCAAACATTTGACACTTTTCTGCCCCACCAGACTGGAGCCCCACAAAAGCGTGACAATGTATATTTTTAGTGATGATATCCACTGGGTACACAGTAGGCACTTAATGAAAATTCGGTGAATGGCTTCCTATGGAGCCAAAAGGCTGGGTACCAGAGCAATCTTGGGATGTAACTGATCGTGCCACATCCCTGCTGGCAGTCAATGACTTCCCCACTAAACCTTTCAGCTCATCATGAACGGTCCCTTTCTTGGCCCTTCCCGGGCTGCCCCCAGGCTCCAGCATCCTAACTAGTTAACTGTTTCCTCCTTACTTTCATCTGCTCTTCCTGGCTTGAATAATTTTATTACAACTTTTTCTCCAGCCAACTCCAAAAAATACTTTAGTTTGGCCTTTGCCACTTCTCTTGGAAACCTTCCATGGGTCTGTGTAAAACATCCCCCCTCTTCTAAAACTCAGTGTTCATCTCTTCTTACCACATTTCCTTGGTTCATTCAAATGCTATCCCATCAATACTCTCATTGTCTTACTGATCTTTGGGGGCAGTGCCCAAGTCCCTCCCCTAACGGACTCCGCAGCTTCCTCAGTACCCCAGCCCCGGCAGCCTGCTGGCAATCATCTGTGATCTTCCCACACCCCTGAGATGTTGGCCGTGTTGCTATTGCCTGCCCGTCCTAGCGCTGTTGAGTTGCTGACACCCTGAGAAGAACCTTGACGGGGAGGCGATATGCCTATTGCCAGAACGTTCAAGTATTGAGTCCTATCAGTCACAGAGATTACCATTTCTCTATCAGTAGTCATGTACTTTTTAAGAGTAGACTTTATAGCACTTCATGTTATTTCAAGTCTTCTTGGGGGTTTTAATCTTTATTGTGTCAATAAATCCTATCCACTGAGATAAGCAAGGGATGGGTTTTGTTTTTTTATTTTTCATTGGAGGACAAGATAAGGTTTTTAATTAAATGTTATACCTTAAATTATCCGGTGAACACCGAGTGCAACCAAGACTGGGAGGAAATGAGACTTGTTCACTCAAAAGTCTAGCACTTTATTATCAGGATTTCACTAGATAAAACTTTCAGAAAAATGAACCTTAGAAATATAATCTAGATCCAGCCTAGATTGGTTTTGAACCTGTGCTGAGTATGCAGGTCACGGCGGGGGCTGCTGTCCTATTGCACCGACTGACAGCAGCCGCGAGTGAGGCTGGAGCCCAGATCCCTGCTCAGTTCACTCAGTGTCCACGATGCTCCGCACACCAACGTGGTGCTGATGTGCTTGCTGCAGGCGTGACTGAACGTGTGCCATTACCCTGACACCAACACAGGGTTTTCAGAACTTCTGGTCTTCCACGAAGTACATGCCATGCATTTGAGGAAAGCAGTCATGCTCCTGGCTAATATCTTCCTAGAAAATTGGTTGTTCTTAGCCAGGCATGATGGTACATGCCTGTAAGCACAGAAACTTCAGAAGCTTAGTTAGGCAGGAGAAACACAAGTTCAAGTCCAGTCTGGGCAACTTAGTGAGATCATATCTCAAAATAAAAATAAAAAGTGTTGGATATAGCTCAGTGATAGAGCACCCGAGTCCAATTTCCAGTACTGAACAAAAGAAAGAAAATTACTGCTCTTACACTGAGCTGCACTCCCAGCCTAATTTCCTAATTCTTTAATTTCCTAAGAAAGGAAGAAAATTTCTTCTCCCTACTTAAAATATTTCTTCCCACAAAAATATGCAACTGGGGTTTAGTGGGTACTAAAGTTTTTGAAAGTGAAGAATGAGATATCTGAATGCATGTGAAGTGAGTGTTAGGTACTTCATGAGACTTTGTATCTGGGTTGAAATAAAAAGGCCTCCCTTGCTTGTGCTTGTGAAGCATGATCGCCCACCTTGCTTAAGAATGGAATAGTCTATCACCACATCTAGCAGGTTTCCCAATTCTTTCAACTTTCTTGATTTAAAAGTGTGTTGGGCTCCTTCTATGCAGAAAGTAATCCTTTAATATCCTCCTTCCATACTTCTGTTTATCCTCTTCCTTACCCATCTGGTGAAAGCTGAATAAATTTAAAATTTCTCCTAAGATTCAAAACTTTTCCTTAAGGTAAACTATTTGGACAGTGATATAAGAATTAGGGATTTTTTTTTTTTTTTTTTTTTTTTTTTTTTTTTTTTTTTGGTGGAGTAGAGATGGCGATAATCACTTGAATGACTCCCTGGTGGACCCTGGCTTATATTACAGGAAGGCATGTTGCGCTCTGGATAACGGTCCAGGCAGGATTCAAGTTCAGCAGTTTTACACCATGTGCCCATTGGAGTCAGCCCTACTGGGTGCTACAGTAGAAAGTACATGGACCCTGAAACCTAAGGCTCTGGGTTCTTCATGGTTCTGCCACTTACTGCTGTTATGATCTTGGATGAATCACTTAAAATCTGTAAACTTAATTTGTCATCCTAGAATTCGGATAATAAAAAAGACATCCCATTTCCTCACAGGATTACTGTGTTTGAAATCAAAGCCAGGCATAATATCAATTGCTTTATAGAACCATCAAAAACACTATGAAGTAAAAACCTATTTATCTGATATGAGAATAACTTGTAGGTTGATCTAAAAAGTTAGTCATAGGGTAGAATTTTGAAAAAACACATACATCCTTTAGACATGTTAAATCTAACTCAAAATATATAAACACAAGCATTTGCTTCTGGTGTGGCCCAAGGCCTTTCACTTGAGTCTACAGACTGGAAACTCCTTGAAGGGGGAGCATAAACCAGACCCCAAGTGCATTACCTGTGAGTCCCCGTTTGGGTCTCTTCAACGTGGGAGATGGAGCAAAGCACCTAAGAAGGGATGTGAGTGTGGAATCTTTCTGGGTCCCTGTGGCCTCTGAGTCTGTCACCCACAGTCAAGTTAACAGCAACGACCAGAGCAACTTGCTGTTTCACTTGGTCATTCCAAATCACTCAGCATGGTTTTCACAGAAGCCCCACTCTGTACTCACATTTTATGAGCTGACATAATATGCAGTTTTCTAACTGAAATAAGTAAAGCAAGCACGTCACGCAGTCCATTGGTGGGAACTGAAGCCATGGGCGTGGTCAAGAGCATCGGTGATGTAGGCTCAGCCAGCAAGCTTCTGAGGGGCGAGGGGGCCAAGGCGGGGTAATCAACCCCACTTCCCAGGCCAGGTCACTGAGGCGTGAACAGCTAACAAATCACACGCACAGGAAAGGGGAGATGGAGGTGACAGAAAACTTTGACAAGCATAATGTGGAGTCGGAACGGCAGCAGCTGAAACGTGGGCACATAGAGGAAGACATACAGGCAGAGAAGACAGCAGTAGTGAGGTCCAAAGAACACACAACAGGTAGAGCTCGACCACGAGGACATAGTGGGCATGGGGGGCAGGGCGGGAGATGCTGATTGTGATGGCCCTGGTGCCAAAAATCTTAAAATGACTTCGAGGCCACTGGAGCTGTTGGGCTACTTTCCTTAGAAGAACAGCAAGATTTCTACCAAAACCACCATGAAGGACGGGGGCTGCTGAGACCAGACGCTGGTCTTCTCCCTCTGGCCAGCAAGTGAGGGAGGAGAAAGAGGCTGTCTCTGCAGCATAGGGGTGTTCCTGCCAGCCCCCCAACACCCACAGTGATAACAGTGGGCAATGTTCTGCAGCAGTCCCTCTCCCCACACAGCATGTGGTGCATGGGTGAGGTCACACCCGCAGGGGTGCACAAGGAGCGGTCTGGCGCCCATCTCTATGTAGCTGAAATGTTTCTGCATACCAGCCTAGAAGCTCATCGAAACAGTATATGGGGCTGGGGCTGTAGCTCAGTGGCAGAGGGCTTGCCTAGCATGTGTGAGGCACTGGGTTCCATCCTCAGCACCACATAAATAAAGGTATTCTGTCCATCTACAACAGCAAAAAAAAAAAAAGTATATAATTTCTGAAAATGAGAATTAAATGAGTGATTACGTGATATCCCAATTGTATCATTCCTGGTGCTAAAATCTGGAATTCTGAGCATTGGTTTCGTAAGGGGACTACAAACCAAAGAAATCAAAATAAAAATTATGTAGCCCTGATTACCAGTATGGATTCATGAAGTATTTTATCTTAAAATTACCATGGCATTACCTTAGTCCACAGAAAGACCCAGAAACCTACTAGACCAGTCTCAACAGGCATCCCTAGTGCTCTGGTTGCAATTCTCCAAATACCATTTCCCAGAAATGAGGAGAGACCTCTTTGGAGAAATGGTTGCTTTCAAGTCAGGCAGCAAAGATAAGCCTAGGCCATTTTGTCACAGTGTCAAGCAAGGATGCCACAGCTGACACTCTGGTGATGCAAAGACTCAGGAGCTGAGCTGAGGAAGCTCTCACTTCCCCCAAATGGAGCAATCTGAGCATAACCAGGAGTGACAATTTCAGGGGATTAAAGTCAAGTCGGGCCTGGGTGGTTCGCGTCTGTGATCTCAGCCACTTAGCAAGGCCCTGTCTCAAAGCAAAATAAAAAATAAAAAGGGTTGGGGATGTGTCCAGTGGCAGCGTGCTCCTGGGCTCACTGCTACCTCCAAAGAAAAAAGAACTTCAGGTACTGTAAATTCATGGACTGTTAGTGACATGTATGCATTAACTGATCACCAATTCACCAGTGGAGGGTACAGTGAACAACACATTATTCTGAAGGCATGAAGAACAGTGCCTTTGTTCTGCCTTTCTTAAAAACTTCACTGTTCCCCAACAGTGATGAGAACTTTCTATCTGTGCAAGCATTTTAGCTGACAAATAAAAGAACAGAATTAGAACTCTGATTGCCCAATTGATGGATCCAAAGCTGCAGACCTTACGGGAAGGACAGAACAGAACACAGAGGCGGCATGCAGTCTCAGAATCTCAGGCGAGGGAAACAAGCAAGGCAGAACCACAGTTCTTTATCAGAGGAGCTGTCGGCAGCTAGAGGCGGTGGGGGGGGGGGGGCGCTGTGGGAGTGGACCCAAGCCCAGGTCAACAGGACGCAATGCTCACCCCTACGACTCACAGAGCTGGCAGCTCGGTTGGGGCCAAGCAGCCTGTACCCTAAGAAGCCCTGGAGACCCCACTCTAGACCAGAACCACTACAGCACATCGGAAGAGTTACAAGCAGCACATCAATCAACTGCTATTTGGCTCCTGTTTCCAGAACTATACAAACCTTGCCATCTGTAGACAAGTTATGGCACAGGGAATTGTCAACTTAGGTGTAAAAATGGTAATGAGATTATACATACTTTGAAAAGCCCTGAAATATTTACAAATAAATGATGACATCTGAGATTTGCTTCCAAATTTTTTTTTAAAAAAGGATAGAAGCAGATGAGATTACAGGTGACACAGGATTGACCAAGAGTTGAAATCTCCTTCCTGCATGTATGTGTGGACACGTGCACATGCTCTAGGTTTTTTCTTGTTTTTAGGAGCTGGGAAATGAACTCAGGACCTTAAGCATGCTAGGCAAGTATTCTACCACTGAGCCACATCCCCAGCCCATATATATATATTTTTGAAATTTCTTCCTTTCCAAAAAGTACTTCTTAAAACTAAAAGCAAGAATAAAACAAAAGCCTAACTGTAGCAGAAGTCTAAATGTTTTCTTTAAAAACCTTTTAAGAGTCCCAGCAGTTCTGAATCTTGCTCTTCTTTTAAATAAAATTCCTGCATGCTTGCTTAAAAAACCCTCCTGGTAAGCAGCATGCTGCTTTTGTTTTAGACATAAGAGGAACCTGGATGCTCCTCAACCCTCTGTCACTTTAAGTCCCTGCCCCCAAGGAAGAGATGGCTTCCCTTTTGCAGCTGCTCACAGACATCTGGTCCCTCCTCAGCCTACCAGTTCTCTATGCAGCTCAGCTCTGGGATGCAGTCTGTCAGTACACCAGGTTGACCTGCATTGGTCTGCATGTTCAAGTTCACCACACAGTATGTCACAGTGCCCATGCAATGCAAGGAACAGCTGGGTTCTTTTTTCCTAGAAAAGGCACCATCTGTCTTATGCAGGGGCATTAGCCAGGTCACAGGTAAAAAACCTTTCTGGCTTACAATGTTGTCTCAAATAAAGTGATGCCCCAGATCTACGGCGTCATCAAACCACCAGTCTTGACATTTCTAGGGCAAGTCTTTTTTTTTGTAGTTGTAGATGGACAGCATAACTATTTTTATACGGTGCTAAGGATCGAACCCAGTGCCACATATGCTAGGCAAGCGCTCTGCCACTGAGCTGCGCGGCCCCAGCCCCCAGGATGAGTACATAGTAAACCCACATCCTTGCTGAAGCATCTGTTGTTGGTTGTTCTTTGGTGGAGCAGGGCACTGAATCCAGGGCTTCGAGCACCCTAGGCGGGTGATCTACCGCTGAGATACATCTCGGCCCTCAGGGTGAACTGAGCCAACATGCTAGTGCATACCTGCAATCCCAGTGACTGTGGAGGCTGAGGCGGAAGACCACAAGTTCAAAGGCAGCCTGGGCAACTTGGGGAAACCCTGTCTCAACATAAAACTTACTTAAAGAGGGCAGGGAAGGTAGCTCAGTGGTCGACCACCCCTGGGCTCAATGACCAGTGCTGCGAAAAACCAAACAAACAACAGAGGGAAAGGAGGTGAAAGTATATCATCTCTGCGTTTTCCTCCCCTTATTCACTCCTTACCTGGAAACAGGAGAACCAGGAAAAACCCACCCAAAGGTACCTGCTCCAAGGCCTCAGGGTGGCAAGGGCCGAGTGGCCAGGACCCACTTTACCGAATCCGGAGGATGGTTCCTTTTAAACTTTATTTGGACATCCCCATCTGTCGTCATTCTCACTGTGACTTGGGTTTTCCTCATCACTCTGCTTGCAGCAGTCAATGATGACAGGAAAGACCACAAAAAGCCATCACACTCGTTACCAACCTCCCTGACAAAAGCGACCTCAAAACTTGTGCTCTTTTCACCTGCTCTTCTTAAGCTCACCCATGGTGACTGCTTTGAGAAAACAGACTTAAGAAGGAAGACATTCAGGCACGGCAGTGCACGCCTGTAGCACCAGCTATGTGGTGGCTGAGGCAGAGGGTCACAGGTTCAAGGCCAGCCTGGGGCCAAACAGTCGACCCTCACAGCTGTGTGGCACCAGCAAGTTGCGTGACCTCATTGCCTTAGCTTCTTCGTCTGTCAGACGAGTAAGAAAGGGAACTGCCTTGAGATAATCCTTAACTAAATAATCCACAGACCATGCTTAACTGTACAGTTCAACAATTTCTCTGAAGACCACGGTTTCTAGTCTCCCCACTCTCCCCCAAGTGGTTTTCAATTTTGTCTCTGAAATATACCCTTTAATAATTCATACATCACGGATTTTTGTCTTAAAATGTATTGCTCCCAACCTTATTATGGTTTAGCTGTGCATAAAATTCTAAGTATCAACATACTTATCTTTCTCGCACTCAAGGTATTATTCCGCTGCCTTCTGGACTGCACAGATGCGGGGAAAGGTCTGCTGCTGACCTAACGCCACTTCCAGGAGGCTGGCTGTGTCTGGGCTTGGACGGGGGCGCCACTCTAGCAGGACTGGGGAAGGACCACGGCATACACATCTGCCCCCTTACAAGGCAGCAGGGCGAGAAGTGAAGGCTGCTGTGACTAAAGGGACGCTCTGAAGATCAGTCCTGCGTGCCCACAACCATGGCTGCAGAGAAGATGGACGTGCCCCCACACAGGGAAAGGGCACGGAGGGAGGCACCGAGGACCCTCGCTTCTCAGCAATGAAGCCACACTTTTCTCCCCAATTTTGCTCCCTGATTCCTACCTTGACAGCTCCATATTTGAGCATATGAGGTAAGTGAGGTAAAACAGTATATGAACGCGTACTTTGAATCTTCTTGGCCTGAAGATACACAAAACAAAACGCAACAGCTCTGCCTCGTAGACAGATGTGAGAGCGACAAACCTGGCCTCTTTATTGACCATGACAGATTTGGCGTTAAAACCATGACCGAGATCCACTTCAGTCAGGCTCCTGATTTGGAGAGCAGCTCCCCTGGGACCTGGCGCTCCCATAGGAAAGTCATAAAAGTGGAACAGGAAAGACGACACTTGCTTTTAATTACATAAAAATCACCTGAACTTAACTAGTCGATTCACTTATTTAAAAAAAAAAAAAAAAAAAAAAAGCTCATCTACGAGCAGAAGCGCTGTCCTACTGCGGGTGCCACTCTCCTGCTAGTCACAGCAAAAGCCAAGAAAAGGTCAAAATGAAAGTGGCCCGAATACCAAGGCCGTCATCACTCTTGCTGCAAAACAGTTGCCAGTCTGATGTTAGAGTTTAAAAAGAATGCCAAGAAGTGAAGGTCCTGCCCAAGTTCAAGAGAACTTCCCAGAAGGAGGTGGAGGCCCCAGAAATCCACCTGCCTGCTTGGTGGCAGCTCGTGACGGGGCAAGGCCGAGAATCTTCTGGATGTTCTGTGAAGAAAGCAGAGTGGGAATGGGTTTACTACAGTGGTGAGAAGTGCCCCAGCAGATGTCAGGCAGAGGATTCACCAGCTCAAGGGCTGCTATGACCCTCAACAACACAACCACTGTTATTTTTATTTATTTATTTTTTTTTGCGGTGCTGGGGATCGAAACCAGGGCCTTACCAACTGAGCTATCTCCCCAGCCCCGACCACTGTTATTTTTAAAGCAAGACTCAATAAATGGGATAGATTCAAACTAAAAAATTCTCAGCAGAGGAAACAATCAATAATGTGAAAAGAGAGCCTACAGAGTGGGAAAAAATCTTTTCCACACACACACTTCAGACAGAGCACTCATCTCCAAAGTTTATAAAGAACTTAAAAGACTTTATACCAAAAATACAAAGAACCCAATCAATAAATGTGCTAAGGAACTGGGCAGACACTTCATAGAAGAAGATATACAGGTGATCAACAAATATATGAAAAAGTGCTCATCACCTCTAGTAATTAGAGAAATGCAAATTAAAACTACCCTAAGATTTCATCTAACTCCAATTAGAATGACTATTATCAAGAATACAAGCAATAATAAGTGTTGGCATGGATGTGGGGAAAAAGGCACACTCATACATTGCTGGAGGAGTTGCAAATTGGTTCAGCCACTCCGGAGACCAGTATAGAGATTCCTCAGAAAACTTGGAATGGAACCATCATTTGACCCAGCTATCCCACTCCTCGATTTATACCCAAAGGACTTAAAATCAGCAAACTACAGTGACACAGCAACATCGATGTTCATAGCAGCTCAATTCACAATAGCTAGATTGTGGAATCAACCTAGATGCCCTTCAATAGATAAACAGATAAAGAAACTGTGGTATATATACACAATGGAATATTATTCAGCCATAAAGAAGAATAAAATTATGGCATTTGCTGGTAAATGGATGAAGTTGGGGGCTAGGGTTGTGGTTCAGTGGTAGAATGCTTGCTTAGCATGTGTGAGGCCCTGGGTTCGATCCTCAGCACCACATAAAAATAAAATAAAGGTATTGTGTCCACCTACAACTAAAACAAAATGTTTAAAAAAAAAAAAAAAAAGGATGAAGTTAGAAAATATCAGGCTAAGTGAAATAGGCCAAGCCCAAAAAACGAAAGGCCAAATGTTTTCTCTGATAAGTGCATGACAATATATAATGGGGGCGGGGGAGAATGAAGCAACTTTGGTGTAGAGGAAAAAGGGGTGGGAGGGGGTGGAGGACAGAAAGATAGCAGAATGAAACAGTATTACCCTTTGTATGTGTATGATAACATGAATGGTGTGAGTCTACATTGTGTACAACCATACAAATGAAAAGTTGTACCCATTTGTGTACAATGAATCAAGATACAGTCTGTAAAAATAAAAAATATTTTAATAAAAAAAAAGTTAAATAAAATTAAAAAAAAAAAAAAAAAGAGTACAGAACAGCAAAGCGCTCTTTACCTGATGAACCTTAGTCTCCTAACCATAGCAGCTATTTTCAAGTGAAAAATCATAAAACGAGATATTCTTTTTGTTTGCATCGGTGGGAGTGGAACTGGGGCCTTAGAGTGCATGCCAGCAGGTGCCCATCAGCGAGCCACACCCAGTCTCCAGGCTGCCTTCCACTCTGAAAGTGAAGGATGTGAAGCACATTTGTGTTTTTTTTTTTTTTTTTTGGTAGCAGGGTCTTTTCTTTGAGTGTGGGCATTCTGGTTAGATTTAGGCATATTACACTGTCTATAATGTTCAGTTTCAATTATTTTAAGTGGTGAAAGAACTTAAGAGATTTGCAGAGCAATCTGGAGTCCAGAAGCTTCACGTATTTTTTTAATACTCCCTGCCCTTTTATCTCACCTATATCTAATGCAAAAATATATTTTTTAGAAACTCACCTTTATTCAGTTTTTCAAAACTTATTTAGCTCCCATAAAATAATTTTTTCCCTCTGATTGCACTGAATAATATGACATCTGATTATATTACATGAATACAATAACAAGTAAAACCAGCATAAACAGGTTTGGATAAACAAAATGGACTTTCAGAAGGTAATGACTCAATAGGTAAAAGCAGACAAGCGTGGGTGTACTAAAGAGCACTGGTGTGCAGACCATGTTTCAAAGAGGGAATGGACAGGGTTTATGAACGTGCAAAGGTTAAGTAAAGGGCAGCTGCTGAAGCTCCACAGGGCATTCTAGAAGAAAACCTGGAATTCATCTGCTTATCCCCACTCGATGCCTTCTGTTCATATTTGAGGATCTGAAGCTAGACAAGGTATGATGGCCTGCCAAAATGACAAAGTTAGGAGCAGAGTAAGTTGAGACCCGTGTGCTTTGATTCTTGCACTCTCATGCATAGTACTCGCTAGGAAAATAAAGCCCAAGTCTCCACTCCATGGCATAGGGTCTGCACACACTGAACCACCACTCACCTGCGGAGCACCCCATGGACACACACACACAGAGCTCCAGACCCACAGCAGCAGTCCGAGCACCCACTGGACACAGCACCCTGTGAGAACTAAGCTTCCCTGGAAGTACACACTCCTTCCATCAGCTTTGAGGATAAATGCTGACATTACAGATTGTGTAGCAGAGTACAAGGGTGTGTGTTTTGGAGATTAATACTGTCAGAATATAAAGGAAAGTTTTAATATAAAGAAGTCAGCTTTAAGAACTTATCTGAGGGAGATCCAAGATGGCAGACTAGAGGGAGGCTGCATTCCCTGTTGCCCTGTAACTCAGGATTCAAACAGAGGAAATACTGTTTCTTTGTAGTTGTTGCTGCCCACAGATCCCTTACCCCATTCATCCACCCCGATCACCCACGGTCTGCCAGCGTATCGCCTGCCTTTTAGTGCGGATTGCTCACTGACCTCCACCTGTCATCCGCCACTTGCCCATTCGCTGGCCTCTTGCCTGCCTGTCACCCGCCTTTCACCTACACATTGTCTACTGCTGGACATCCATCTGATTGTCTGCTGTTAGCCTGCAGACTGCCCACAGATCGCCTGCTGCACGCTGTTGTCTGGAAGTCCACTGTCACAGTACCTGCAGGCTTGGTTACCTGTGGCTGCTGCCATCTTGGGACAACAGCCAGGGCCTGCAGGTTTCCTGTGGCAGTTGCCGCCCTCTCAGGGCAAGGCCACCTTGGTCTGGGACTCAGGCCAGGGCCTGGAGATATACTGGGGTACCTGCAGGTCTCATTACATCTGAGGTCTTTCTGCTTGGTGCGGTATCTGGCTGCCTCTTTGCAGGGTCGTTCCTTTGTAAGACCACATCCCTGGTGGTCACTGCATGTGAAAGGGCATTAAGATCTTGGGACTGTAGCAAGACAGGGCCTGGGGAAGTCAAAGTCCAGGTCCATCAGATTGTAGCCGGGTTTGTGTGGGCCAGTCTGGGTCTGGCAAGCCTGTGGAAAATCAGAGACTGGGGACAGTTCTCTGGGGGAAGCACGTCAGAGAAATGGGAGAAAACGGCTCTCTTCAGCTCAGTGAGTCCTGAAGAGTGCAGGGTTGGAAGGGGCCAGGTAAAACCGGCAGGAAGACTGGAAGAGGGTGTGATCTTGCTATGGGTTCACTCACTCAACCAGTCCGGCATGCCCTGGACTGGAACTAACATCAAACTTCAGACAACCCCACCAATTGGTGAAGAAGGGCACTTGAGAAAATTTTCCACTGAGACCTTCCTTCTTTCTTAGATTTTTTTTTTTTTTTTCCCTCTCTCACACCTCTACCAAATTTGGATCCAAATATTTTTCACGCATCGATTTCTTGAGGAATGAAATGTCTGAATAGTATATGACAGTTTTGTTGTAATTCTTATATTTTTACTTTAAAAAAAAAATCTGGGGCTGGGGAGATAGCTCAGCTGGTAGAGTGCTTGCACCCTGAGTTCGACCCCCAGTACCGCCAAAAAAAAAAAAAAAAAAAAAAAAAAAAAAAAAAAATCTGTACATATTTTTCCTGTCTCCCTAGATTCTCTTTCTCACTTCTTTCATACTAACAGCCAACCTCTATTAATTCCTCCTTTGCTCTTACTATACATTTTTAGCTCCATCTTCTCTCCCTCTCCCTCATACATAAACATCACATCTTACACTACTTCTGTTCCGTCACTGCCCATCATTTGAAATGGTAAACCCTTTTAGCAAACTTACTGTTTATGTTGTAGACAACAATTGAACACTTCATTTCTGTCTATTGTGACAAAGCTGTAAATGCCTTAACAGGAGCCATTTGGTTTAAGGTGGTGTATCGTTTGCACTGGGTGCTGTTAATACTGGTCTCCCCCTTAAAGGTGATATACTGGAAGACTTCAGGGACACTATAAGACTACAGGATAGAAACTATACTGCCTCAGCTCCACGCTGCTGGATGAGAAGACAACAAACAACATGAAAAAACAAAGGAGCAAAGTGCCTCAAACAAACCAAGATGTGGAACAAACCAAGATGTTCCACAGACACAGTAGAAGAAATATCAGAGAAGAAGTTTAGAAAATACATAGTCAGATTGATCTTCCAAATAAAGAATGGTATTAAAAGAGAAAACACAAAAAGTAAAAGATCACTTCAATGAAGAAGCAGAGATTATAAAAAGGAATCAAGCAGAAATCCTCAAAATGAAGGAAACAATAAACCAGATTAAAAATTCAATGGAAAGTATCACCAACAGACTAGACCACTTGGAAGACAGAACCTCAGAAAATGAAGACAAAATATATACTCTTGAAAATAAAGTTAACCACACAGAGAAGATGGTAAGGAACCATGAAGAGAAATTCTAAGAAATATGGGACAACATGAAAAGACCAAATTTAAGATTTATTGGAATAGACAAAGGTGTGGAGATACAAACCAAAGGAATGCACAATCTTTTCAATGACATATATCAGAAAACTTTCCAAATCTAAAGAATGAAATGGAAAATCAACTACAAGAGGCTTACAGAACACCAAATGTACAAAATTACAGCACACCTAACCAAGGCACAGTATAATGAGAAAGACTAACATACAGAATAAAGACAGAAGTTTAAAGGCTATGAGAGAAAAAAATCAAATTACATATAGGAGAAAGCCAATTTGGATCTCAGCTGATTTCTCAACCCAAACCTTCAAGGTCAGGAGGTCCTGGAATAACATATCAAGCTCTGCAAGAAAATAGATGCTGAGAATTTTATATCCAGCAAAATAAGGTCTCAGATTTGAAGATTAAAACCTTCCATGATAAATGAAAGTTAAAAAAATTCACAATTAGAAAGCCTGCACTACAGGCTTTTTCTCAGAAAAATATTCCATGAGGAGGAAATGAAAAACAAAACAAAACAAAACAAAAACACAACAATGAAAAACAGCAAAGGGAGGAACTACACTAAAGGAAGGGTCAATCAAAGGAGAAACTAAGTCAGGTTAAAAACCAAAAATAAACTAAAATGACCAGGAATACAAATCATATCTGAATCGTTAATGGCCTAAACTCGTCAATCAAAATACCTAGACTGGCAGACTGGATTTTTAAAAAGACCCAACAATATGCTGTCTTCAAGAGACTCACTTCCTAGGAGAAGACATCCACAGACTGAAGGTGAAAAGGTTGGGAAAAAACATCTCATTCACACTGACTGTGTAAACAAGCAGGGGTTTCCATCTCATATCAGACAAATTGGACTTCAAAGCAAAGTTAGTCAAAAGGGATAAGGAGGACATTTCATACTGCTTAAGGGAATCATACACCAACAAGACATAACAATAGTAAATATATATGCCCCAAATAATGGAGCACCTACGTACATCCAACAAACCCTTCTCAACTTCAAGAATCAAACAGACCACAACACAGTAACACTGGGTGACTTTTAACACATCTGTCTCACCAATGGATAGATCTTCCAAACAAAAACTAAACAAAGAAACTACAGAATTAAATAATACAACTAATGATTTAGACTTAACAGACACGTATATAGAGTATTTCATCCACCATTGAGCAAATACACTTTCTTCTTAGCAGCACATGGATCCTTCTCTAAAATAGACCATGTTATGCCATAAAGTAACGCTCAGCAAATAAAAAAAAAATAGAAATACTACCCTGCATTCTATTAGATCATAACGAACTGAAACTAGAAATTAATGATAAAAGAAAAAATAGAAGCTACTCCAACACCTGGAGACTAAATAATATGCTATTGAATGATGAATGGATAAAAGAAGAAATCAAGGGGGAAATTAAAAAAATACATAACCAAGGTAAATGAAAACACCAACACAACATAGCAAAATGATCTCCCATGCTCTTGCACAGGCAGAATTAATACTGTCAAAATGGCCATACTACCAAAAGTGTCATACAGATTCAATGCAATTCTATTAAAATTCCAATGACATTTTTCAAATAAATAGAAAAAGCAATCATGAAATTCATTTGGAAAAATAAGAGACCCAGAATACCCAAGGCAATCCTTAGCAAGAAGACTGAAGTAGGAGGCATCACAGTACCAGACCTTAAACTATACTACAGCAATAGTAACAAAAACAGCATGGAACTGGCACCAAAATAGACATGTAGACCAATGGTACAAAATGGAAGACACAGAGACAAACCCATGTAAATACAGTTATCTCATACTAGACAAAGGTGCCAAAAATATACACTGGAGAAAAGACAGCCTAATCAACAAATGGTGCTGGGAAAACTGGAAATTCATATGTAACAAAATGAAATTAAACCCTTATCTCTCACCCTGCACAAAAATCAACTCAAAGTGGATCAAAGACTTAGGGACTAGAACAGAGACCCTGTGCCTAACAGAAGAAAAAGTAAGCCCAAATCTTCATCATGTTGGCTTAGAACCTGACTTCCTCAACAACACTCCTAAAGCGCAAGAAGTAAAATCAAGAATCAATAAAGGGGATGAGATTCAAACTAAAAACCTTCTCAGCAGAGGAAACAATCAATAATGTGGAGAGCCTACAGAATGGGAAAAAATCTTTACCACATGCACCTCAGATACAGCATTAATCTCCAGGATATATAAAGAACTCAAAAAACTTAACACCAAAAAAACAAATAACCTAATCAAAATATGGGTTAAGGAACTAAACACACTTCCCAGAAGAAATACAATCAACAAATATATGAAAAAATTTTCATCATCTTTTGCAATTAGAGAAATGCAAATCAAAACTACTCAAGATTTCATCTCACACTAGTCAGAACGACAATTATCAAGAATACAAGCAATAGTAGGTGTTGGCGAGGATGTAGGGAAAAAGGTATACTCATAGCTTTTTTGTTGGTGGAACTGCAGATTGGTACAACCACTTTGGGAAGCACCATGGAGATTCCTAAGAAAGCTCTGAATGGAACCACTACTCAGTTTATTCCCAAAGGACTTAAAATCAGCATACTACAGTTATGCAGCCACATCAATATTTATAGCAGTTCAATTCACAATAGCTAAACTATGGAACCAACCTAGATGCCCTTCAACAGATGAATGGATAAAGAAAATGTGGTACATATACACAATGGAATATTACTCAGCCTTAAAGAATAATGAAATTATGGCATTTGCAGGTAAATGGATGGAACTAGAGAATATCATGCTAAGTGAAATAAGCCAATCCCAAAAGACCAAAGGCTGAATGTTTTCTCTGAGAAGCAGATGCTGATCTACAGTGGAGGATGGGTAGGGAAGAATGAAGGACTTTGGATCATGCAGAGAGTGAGGAGGGGAGGGGTGGGGTGGGGGGAATGGGAAGGATGGCACAATGAGACAGACATTATTACCCTATATACATGTAAGAAAAAAAAATTAAAAAAAAAAAATACCCCTGGGTTCAGTCCCCACTACCAAAAAAAAATGTATTTATGGGCTGGGGAGATAGCTCAGTTGGTAGAGTGCTTGCCTTGCAAACACAAGGTCCTGTGTTCGATCCCCAGCACCGCAAAAAAAAAAAAAAAATGTATTTATTAGTTCTGTTTTGTATCTGGAATGTACTTCTATTTATTCATTATATTTTGTAACTGTTAATAAATACTGTGTGTTTGTGTAAAAAACAAACGAAAAGAACTTATTTGAATCATATTTACCATAAAAAATTTCAATACAAGTATTTCAAAACATAATGGCTTAGACTTAAAGGAGAAATCTGAAAACAGGATAAGAAGATAAATCCATTATTAGTAGATCAGACTACAAGTTATAGAATGGTTTGAATTTGTATTACCTTGATAATAAAAATAGTTCCTTCATGTCTATCTCTAAAGAGCCTACTGCACAAAAGCAGCAAGAAAAGCAAATTATATGCATTCCAATTTCTTTTATTTAATAAACTGTAAGTATTTCCTGAGCATCTAGAGTGTATTTAGCACCACACTGGGCATTATGGAAAATTAAAGACAATATTCAGCTACCCAGGAGGGTGAGACATGAGGATTACAAGCTCAAGACCATTTGGGCAGCTGAGCAAGACTGCCTAAAAATAAAATTTTAAAAATGGCTAGGGATGTAGAGTGCTGCTGAGTTCAACCTGCAGTACTGCAAAGAAAAAAAAAGGTAAAATCTGAAATAAGACATTACAAAATGTATGACGATAAACACATTTGTCTAGTCAGCAAATACAGTAATACAGTCTAGACAAAATAAACAAAGGACCCTTGCTCAGTTATTCTGCAGATAAAAGGGTCAATTAAATGAGTCCTTATCCTTTCAGAGACAAAAGGTCAGTTGGAAAATCTCTGGTGCCCTGAAAAGTACAGGTTCTGTGATTTAAAGTAGGCCACAGAGAACAGAGTAAGAAAGACATTCTGGAGAAACCAAGACACCGATTCAAAGCACTGCTCTAGATGGGAACAGCCTGAGCATGGGCATCGATGAGTGTGAAGACGGGCGAGCCCGCAGAGGGGCTGGTGGAGACCTGGGCTCCTTCCCTTCCCCAGCCCGCAGAGGGGCTGGTGGAGACCTGGGCTCCTTCCCAACCCCAGCGCTCTTGTCACAGGCTCCGGGAGCCCTGCATTATGGCACCACAGCTCCCTCATTCCTGTTTGCGTTCAGGTACGAATGGTATTGGAAAGGTATCGTGCAATCTTATCCTGTAGTCAGATTCTAAACAGCGTGTCTAAATCCCTATAGACTTGTAAAGGAAACCAAGGTCTTCTGGCCATTTTTCTTAGTCAGTTTTCTCCTGCCTCTAGGTCAGTGAAATCTCTTCCTCTAAAACTCCTGTAGGGACTGACCAACCTAGCAGCACACCCAGAAGCAGGAACCTCTCCCCTGTGGCAATGATACCCTACACTTCCAAACTCTTTAAGCCTACTAACTGTTCTGAGGACTAGGTCACAGTCCTCTGGTGCCCTGCCCTTGAAGTGAGAAGCTGAGGCAGACAGAGGTTACCGTCTGGAAGACTGACACAGAACTTGGAGCAGAGTTTGCCTCTATTAAGCCATCTCTGTAACAGATTCTTATCCTAGGAGTAAAAATTCATGTAGCAGAACTATGATAAAAAATCCCAAGTATTGGGGGAGATAGCTCAGTCGGTAGAGTGCTTGCCTTGCGAGCACAAAGCCCTGGGTTCGATTCCCAGCACGGCAAAAAAAAAAAAAAAAAAAAAAAATCCAAGTATTAAGACTATGTATGAGCACAGAAAAAAAATGATGTCATTGAGCAAATAAATGTTTGTTGCTCATTCTATTTATATCTATATCCATGGAAAACAGAAATGCTATATTATAACTGTGCAAAAAATGCACGTAAGTCAAAGCTCCTAGAGTGTTCAACATCAAGAATAAATCCTGGCCAGGAGCAGTGGTACACACCTGTGATCCCAGCAACGCAGGAGGACTGCAAATTCTAAGGCAGCCTCAGCAATGCAGCAAGGCTCTAAGCAACATAGCAAAACCCTGTCTCAAAATTTAAGCGACCCTGGGATCAATCCCCAATACCAAGCAAATAAATAAATAAGCCTTGATGTGAACTATGGAGTTTGGGTAATGATGTGTCAATGTGCGTTCATCAACCGTTAACAAATGTGTGGCACGCTGTGGGGACAGTCACAGTAGAGGCTGTGGCTCGGTGGCAGAGCAGCTGACGAGCACATGTGAGGCTCTGGGTTCGATCCTCAGCAACACATAATAAAATAAAGGTACTGTGTCTGCCTACAACTAAAATGAATATATATATTAAAAAAAGAAAAGACTTCACAAATACATAGCAGGCAGCAGCTCGTCAAACGACGGCATCCCTCTGGTGCTGCCTCCCAGTGCGGGTGGGAGCATGAAGACGAGGAGCGAGAGCCACAGCTCACCGGGACCGAGCCGTGCACTGCGCGTTCCCTTTAGGTCCTCGTGACGACTCAGCGAGGCGCTTTATTATGAGCCCTTCCCCAGGCCGCACAGACAGCGAGCTGCCACAGTAAGACTTGGGGGAGGCACATCACACGCTGGCCTGAACACCCAAACATCATGCTTACAAACCAAAAGGACGGCACTCAGAATCCGTGCCCGCGGTGAGGCAAGAGGACACCACCGTCAGGGCTCCACAGCTGCTGCGACCTGCTCTCCCACAGTCTCGGTTATCCTCCTGAGACAACGTTTCAGGCCTTCCTAACGAGCAAGATTTAGCTTGCAGTCAGGCACGCTGGCACACGCCTGTGATCCCAGCAACTTGAGGGGCTGAGCAGGAGGATCGCAAACGCAAGGCCAGCCTGGACAACTTCACAAGGCCCCAAAAAACTAAAAAGGGCTGGGGATGTGACGTGCCCTGGGTTCAAACCTCAGTACCAAAAAAAGGGACTAAAAGACTCAAGTTTTAGTACATAATGAAGATGCTATGGAAAAAAACCACAAATTCAAAATATAGTAAGATATAATCTGGCTTGGGAGAAACACAAAACAATAATTTTGAAGATCTGGCCA
Organism: Sciurus carolinensis; assembly: GCF_902686445.1. Classification (NCBI taxonomy): domain Eukaryota; kingdom Metazoa; phylum Chordata; class Mammalia; order Rodentia; family Sciuridae; genus Sciurus; species Sciurus carolinensis. The sequence goes on along the minus strand of NC_062224.1, from coordinate 116,527,667 downwards.
ACCCTCTACAATAGGGTGACAACCGAAGAGTACATGTCGGAAGGGAAAACAAAAGGTCGAACATTTTCCCAAAACCATGTCTTCTGTTGGCAGGAATCTGAGAGAAATACCCCTACAGGATATGCGTCCCTTCCTTTTTGCAAAGGGTAAGAAAGGCGATCTTAGGAAAGGTGACAAACTGCTGGCTAACTAGGTATCATGGGAAGACTGTTTTTATTGTCAGTGACCAGACAATAAAAACATTTTGCTAAACTTTATTCTTCATCATTTGGCTAACGGAACGATGGCAACCCTTGGTTCACTTTGTTAGTCTCTCCAGCACCTGGCAACCAGCCTCCAGGACATCTCATTAGTTCCCATAATTTAAGCTTAACTATATCAACAAAACTTGGTATAAAATACATTCACTTCAAATAACCCCTTCCAACATTCCAGGGTTCTCACATTATATCTGAATAGATTCCTTGGGAGAATGATGTCAAGATTAGCTACTGAAAAAACAGAATACAGTGGTATAACAAATAATACTGGAACAGCAGTCAAAAAACTTGGGTTCTAGTACTGACAAACCATTTGGAGACTTAAGTAATACTTATCACTCTATTAAACCTCAAATTTCTTTATTTTCCTCCTTTTGTGGTGCTGGAGACTAAACCCAGGGCCTTGTGCATGCGAGGCAAGCACTCTACCAACTGAGCCTTAGCCCCAGCCCCAAATTTCTTACCATTAAAAAAAGGAGACTGACTACCTCAATAGCTTTCAGACACTTTTAAGTCACAGAAAGACTATCTTTAAATAAAACCTGACCAATATAGAAAACAAAGTTGGGGACCACTAGGTCCTTTTCTGGTCCTTCCCTCCCCACCATCAAACACCTTCAAGGAACCACTACATTCTAGAATGTGTCTAATGACATTACAAATCCTCTTGCAGACCTCAACAAACATCCTGCAAAGTGGAAGTCAAAACTCTGAGTGAAGGATGAGCACATCAAACCTGCTCTGGGGTGATACTGCTGCTTCTTAGTTTTTTTGTGTGCCAAGGATGGATCCAAGGGTGTTTACCACTGAGCCACATCCCCAGTCTTTCTGAGGCAGCATCTCACTAAATTGCTGAGACCAGCCTTAAATTTGTGATGCTCCTGTCTCAACCCCCTGAGTCCTGGGATTACGGTCGACCCCTCACTAGGCTCCTCTATAATGTATGAACTGTCCTAACTGAAAACACAGCCCCTTAGTAATGAAGGTCTTTTCTGCAGGGGTCAAGGGATCAAGTGACCCTCTTTCTCTCCTATCTCCCTTTCCCATCTTTCCAATGAAAATGCCCCCAGATCTCTTGTTTAAGCCCTTTCTTTGCTGATCACTCAAGAATAAGGTTCTGAATTTTATTTAGTTTAGTGCAAGAAAACAAAAGGTTTGCTTTCGTTTTTTTAAAAAGCTCATAATGGAGGCAGGACTCAGGGGGCACCTCACTGGCTGTCCAGAAGAATGAAACTGTCCTGAGTGGTTTAAAGAAGCAAAGGACAGAGAGGGATCCAAGATGGCAGACGAGAGGGAGGCTGTGTTCCTTGTCATTCCAAACTCGGGTTTCACACAGAGGATACCTGTTTCTGGGTGAGGCAGGTTTGGCTGTTTATCGATCCCCTGCTCTTTTCCCCATTTGTCCACTGTGATCACCTGCAGTCTGCCAGCATATCGACTACTTTTTGAGGGCAGACTGCTCACTGACTGGCACCTACCATCTGCCATTTGCCTGCCTCTTGCCAGTCCATCACCTGCCTTTCACCTACCCATCACCACCGCCCGAGGTTCACCTCCTGATCGTCCAACAGCAGCCAGCAGATCAACCACAGACGGCCCGTGGAGCACCAGTTGCCTGCTGTTGCCCGGAAGTCCACTGTCACAGTACCTGCAGGTTTGGTTACGCGTGGCTGCCGCCATTTTGAGACAACAGCCAGGACCTGCAGGATCCCCAGCTGGACTGACTGAGCCCCGTCTCCAGGACCCTTTAGCCTGACCAACCACACCCCGCCTCCAGGACCCCCAGTCAACCATGCCCACACCCTGAGCTGCAGCTCCCCATTTTCCAACACGCTTGGAAGCCAGAGTGGCCATCTTGGATGATCCTGGAAGCCATAGCTCCGATCTTTGGTTGGGGCAAATCCCATCCTGAGATGCCTGCTGGAGGCTTGAAGCTCACTGTCAGGTACCTCTCATGCATCAGGCTACTGAACACTGGGAGGTTTCATTACTATATGACTGTTATACCGTAGATTTTCTTTTTTCTCCTTATTGAAAAATTTTAAGTTTTTATTTCTTTAAATGTCTCACTCTTTTTTCCTTTTGTTAACCTGTTCCCTCAAAGTCTCTTTCTCCCTTTTCCCATGCTAACAACCAACTTCTTTTGATTACACTCTCACTCTTTCTATGATCTAGAACTTCTAAATATTCTTTTCTTATCCCATTAACAGCTACATCCTAAACCCCTCCATATCCTCTTTGTCCTCCATTAGAAACTGCAGACCTTATTGCAAATCTATTTTTTATACTGTAGATAATAACTGAACTCATTCTGTTTACTATGACAATATTGTTATTGTCCTCATAGGGGCTATTTGGTCTAGGATTGCATAGTGTCTGATTTGGGCACTGCTAATAATGATCTCCCCTTAGAGAAAGGGTTTTGGAAACCTATAGGGCCACTATAAGCCTATAGGGGGAAATCTGCAATACCCCAGATCAGCACTGCTAGAGGGGAAGATACATGAACAACATGAAAAAACAAGGGAAGAAAATGATCCAAACAAATCTAGATTCTATATTAATAGAATCCAAAGACAGTATGGTAGAAGAAATGTCAGAAAAGGACTTCAGATTATACATGATTAAGATGATTCGCGAAGCAAAGCATGAGATAAGCGAGCAAATGCAGGCAATGAATAATAATACCAATAAGCAGTTGAAAGAGCAACTGCAGGAAGCAAAAGATCATTTCAACAAAGAGAGATTCTCAAAAACAAACAAACAAACGGAAATCCTTGAAATGAAGGAAACAATAAACCAAATAAAAAACTCAATGGAAAGCATCACCAAAAGACTACACCACTTGGAAGACAGAACCTCAGACAATGAAGACAAAATATTTAATCTTGAAAATAAAGTTGCCCAAACAGAGAAGATGGAAAGAAATCATGAACAGAATCTCCAAAAACTATGAGATATCATGAAAAGACCAAATTTAAGAATTATTGGGATTGAGGAAGGCACAGAGATACAAATCAAAGGAATGAACAACCTATTCAATGAAATAATATCAGAAAATTTCCCAAATCTGAAGAATGAAATGGAAAATCAAATACAAGAGGCTTACAGAACACCAAATGCACAAAATCACAACAGATCCACACCAAGGCACATTATAATGAAAATGCCTAACATTCAAAATAAAGATAGGATTTTGAAGGTTGAGAGAGAAAAGCATCAGATTATATACAAGGGGAAACCAATATAGATATCAGCACATTTCTCAGTCCAGACCCTAAAAGCTAGAAGGGCCTGGAACAACATATTTCAAGCTCTGAAAGAACATGGTTGCCAACCAAGAATCCTATACCCAGCAAAACTAACCTTCGGATTTGAAGATGAAATAAAATCCTTCCATGATAAACAAAAGTTAAAAGAATTCACAAATAGCCTACGCTACAGAATGTTCTCAACAAAATATTCCATGAAGAGAAATGAAAACAACAATGTGGGTCAGCAAAGGGTGCAACTACCTTAAAGGCAAAACCATTCAAAGGAGAAACCAAGTCAAGTTAACACTAAAAATAAGCCCAAATGACTGGGAATACAAATCATATCTCAATAATAACCCTGAATGTTAACGGCCTAAACTCATCAATCAAAAGACATAGACTGACAGAATGGATTAAAAAGAAAAACCCAACAATATGCTGTCTTCGAGAGACTCATCTTTTAGAAAAAGACATCCACAGACTAAAGAAGCAAAGGACAGGGCTTGGGTTAACCACAACAACTAAAAATGAAGAGGAAGAACCTTGGAAAACAGAGACCTTTGGTAAGGGGAGCCCCAAATTTCCCATGTAAACTGTGCTCAAATTTCTGCTTGACTTGAATTACATATGTGACGATCTCCAAGCAGCCCAACTGTCTAAGAGGACTGACCTGAGACTCCAGCTGTCACCTGCCACACAGGAGACAGTGTGGGGTTGGAGCACTGCTGTGGCCTAAATATCCGCCTCCCCCACAGTTCACAGGTATTAAGACAGTGAGGTCCTCTGGAGGTGATTATGCGACAGGCTTCACCTCACTGATGGGAGAGGGCCTGGTAAAAGAAGCCCCAGGAGCCGCCTCATCCCTTCCACCACGCAGGATGCAGCCAGGAGGCACAGCCTAGGGCAGGCGCCAACAGGCCACACCAGACACGGCAGCTGCCATGCCTCCATCTTGTACTCTCACGTTCCAAAACAACAAATCACTACTGTCTATGAGTTATCTAGTTTGCAGTTTTCTGTTTTAACAGCAAGAAAGGACAAAGATAAATAAATGCCAAGTTAATGACCTGCTCAAAGAAAAAAATGACATTCTTATAAAGTAAAATAATCCAGAGTCTCTGTGACCATCACATACACTGTCCAAGAAACAGTCCAAAATTATTAGTCATATCAAGAAACTGGAAAATACAACTCACACATACAATAGACAACAGACAGAGTCCAAATTTCAAATGCTGGAATTAGCAGACTACATTTTAAAACCAGCTAAATAACTATGCCTAAGTCAGGCATTAGTGGCCCATGCCTATAATCCCAAAGACCTTGGAGGCTGAGACAGGAAGATCACAAATTTGAGGCCGGTCTCAGCAACTTACCAAGACCCTACCTCAAAATAAAAAAAAAAAAAAGGGCTAGAGCAGGGCTGGGACTCAGTATTTAATCCCCCCTGGGTTCAATCTCTGGTACACACACACACACACACACACACACACACACACACAAAGATATAAAGTTCCTTTTTATGGTACTGGGGATTAAATCCCAGGCCTCCTGCATGCTAGGCAAGCACTGTACCACTGAGCAGCTCTTTTTAATTTTATTTTATTTTGAGACAGTTCTAAGATGCCGAGGTTGGCCTTGAACTTGGGATCCTACTGCCTCGGCCTCTGAGTCATGTATCACCTCTCCTAGTTTACTGATCATTTATGTCAAATCTATGACTGAGAACACAAAGAAGGTAAATAAATGAACAAGCAGGAAATCCTAGAAGGGAAAAAAACACCACCACCAAAGAAAAGAAAGAAAGAAAGAAAAAACCCTGGAAATTCTGGAACTGAAAAATATGTAATTTTAAAACCAGTGGCTGGGTTTAGAGTTAACAAGACTGTAGATGATAGAGGAGTCAGCAAACTTGAAAACAAAAAAAAACCAGAAATTACCCTATCTATTGAACACAGAGAAAAAGATTTTTAAAAGTTCAAGAGTCTTAGTGTCCTCTTGGACAATACCAAGAAGACTGAAGTATAAGTAAATAGAGCTACACAAGAAGAGAAAGAATGAGGGAAAAGAACACTTGAAGAAACAGTAGCTGAGGCTGGGCGTGGTGACGCACACCTATAATCCTGAGGCAGGAGGATCACAAGTTTGAGGCCAGTTAGCAAGGTCCTAAGAGTGAGACCCTGACTCAAAATAAAATATAAAATATAAAAAGGGCTAGGGATGTGGTTCAGAGGTTAAGCAACTCTGGGTTCAATCCCTGGTACTGAAAAAAAGAAAAGAAACAAATTTCCCAAATTTAATGAAAACCATAAACTCTAGAAGGGTAAACTTTTTTGAAAATAGTCTAGGTGCATCATAATGAACTTTCTGAAAGACAAATTTTATTTTATTTTTTTGGCGGTGCTGGGAATGGAACTCAGGGCTTCATACCTGCTAAGTTAAGTGTTCTACCAATGAGCTACATCCCAGGCCCCAGAGAAACCGTCTGGAAGAGCAAAGCTGAAAGCAACCAGAGAAAAGGGACACTGTATCTATAGAAAGGGACACATTACCTGCAGGAATACAAAAATGTAAAGAATTTTTTAGAAATAGTGGATGCCAGAAGATAGTAGAAAGGCATAAAATATGGAAAGGATTAAAACAAAAATAGTCAACCCAGAATTATATAATTATAACCAGTAAAAATATCCTTCAGGAATGAGGATTTTTTTAAAGAGATGGTTGTACCTCAGTGGTAGAGTGCCTGCCTAGCATGTGTGGGGAACAGGGGTCAATTGTCAGCACCACATATAAATAAGTAAAATAAAGGTCTGCTGACAACTGGAAAAGTATTTTTTAAAAAAGATAGTTTCAGCAAAGCGGTCAGATATGATTGTAATCCCTGAGACTTGGGAGGCTAAGGCAGGAGGATCCCAAGGTCAAGGTCAGCCTCACCAACTCAGCAAGACCCTGTTTCAATTTTAGAAAATGAAAAAGAAAAAAAATGTTGAGGATGTTGCTCAGTGGTTAAGTGTTCCTGGGTTCAGTCCCCATTGCCAAAAAAAAAAAAGTTACTGAAGATACTGTCGTGTGTGTAAGTACAAACCCATAACAACAAATTCTATTGTTATGTACAACTATAATGTACCAACAAAAGATGTGGCAAAAATAATACAGAAAGGTACTTTCAGATAAATGAAGACTAAGAGAATGTGTCACCAACAGACCTGCACTACAAGAAATGCAAAACAGGCCAGGTATGGTGATGCACACCTGTAATCCCAGAGGCTGAGGCAGAATGATCTCCAGTTCAAAGTCAGCCTCAGCAGCTTAGCGAGACCCTGTATCTAAATAAAAGACAAAAAAGGGCTGGGGCTATAGCTCAGTTGGCACAGCACTTGCCTAGCTTATGTGAGGCACTGGGTTTGATTTTAGCACCACATAAAAATAAACAAAACAAAGGCATGCTGCCCATCTATGACTACAAAAAAAAATTTTTAAATCCAAAACAGGAAATCAATGCTGTGCTGTCAGTCAGACTAAGACCACCTTCCCTGGGGACTACTCACCTGTTGCTGTATCCCCTCACTGGACTCACCCCACACACCTCATGCTTTCCTCACACTGCAGCCTTTGCCAAGAACGCTGATAAGACTGGAAAGGCCCATCCAGCCTTCAGGACACACCTCAAATGGTCCTCTCGCATAGACCCTGAGTTCCAGAGAATTCATCTGGTCATTACGCTCCCACAGTGTGTTTTGAAGTCTTGTAGTATTTTGAACACATGCACAAGCCCACCACTCTGCTATCAATTCTGGGTCTGCTTCCCCGCCTGGGACATGAGTCCACAGGGTACAGACAATTACTATTTACCCATCTATTTTCAGCATCAGCAATTCCTGCCATGGTGTAAAGGTTAGAATCAGTCTTCAGCAATGACAGGGAATCTGTTCCCAGTGCCCTGAACCAACTCAGAAGACCGGGTTAAACACAGTGATGCCTGAGCCAGCTGCTCTTCTGAACCACATGCACACTCTGAACAGTTTCAACTTCACTGCAAATGAAAAGAGCCTGCTTGTAGATGAGTATACTGGTGCCATGGCCTAAATGTGTCTCCTGAAGTTCAAGATGGAAACCTGATCCCAATAAAAGAGTGCTGAGGTGGAGCCTAACGAGAAGGGACCAGATCGTGAGGATGGGTTGTGGAGATCAATGCCACTGTCAAGGAAGTGCCTCAGGTATTACAGTAACAGGGGGAGCCAGTCCCTTTCTCCCTTCCCACTCCAAGAATAGGGAATGGAAACCCATGCTTGCTTTGGTAACTACTATTCCTTCCTAAGGATTGGTGATCGAGAGCTACACACATTTAAAATAGCTTTAGGATGGCCAAATGAAAGACCGCAGTACCAACAGATAAGCATTTCCAGTGTTCTGTAGGTAAAAGCTAACTAAGGTGTGCGGGTGAGAAGATACACGTGAAACGACGGGCGTGGCCACTCACTTGTCGGATCGACATGGTGCACAGGATGTACAGGAAGATAAAGGAGCAGTCTGTGGTGTCATCTCCCAGCAGGTTCCGATGAGACAGCCCTTGGAGGTAAGAAAGAGGGGTGAAGGGGAGCTTCGCCACCACTCTACCATCAAATCTGGGAAGGAAAACAAAGAATTGTTATTTCTGGAAGACTGACAAGTTTCTTACTTTCAGAGAAGACTTTGGGACAGAAATAGAACTTTAAGTCTCTTGACCTCTGAAAAACAAAGAAAGGTGATGTGCTAAAAAGACAGGAGCCTGAAGTATGGCAATATAAAAAAGGCCTAAAGGAAACTCACACATCTCCTGCACCAGTGGTTCTCAATCTTCTGATGTGTGGACCCTTTACATACTGACAAACCACGGAGGACTCTAAAAAGCTTTTGTCTGGGAAGGTCATAGCAATAAATATTCAGCAAATGAGAAACAAAGAAATGCTCACTGGGCGCAGTGTCACATGCCTGTAATCCCAGCAACCCAGGTGGCCGAGGCAGGAGGGCCCCACGTTCGAGGACAGCCTGGGCAATTTTGCAAGCCTGCGTCTCAATATAAGAATTAAAAGGGCTGGAATATAGCTCAGTGGAGGAGTACTTGCTAAGCATGTGCAAGGCCCTGGGTTTCAGCCCAAGAAGTACTGAAAAACAGAAAGAGAAAAAAAAAAAACACTTGGTATTTAGAATGTTTCCATGGGGAAAAAGGAAGGAAGTAATCCATCTTTTTCTTTGGTGGAGAAAAACAACAACAACCCTAAATACTAAATCAAGTACTAAAAGACATGTACGATGTACTCCAAAGAACAGACACTAAACTGAAGCTGGCATCCTGCAGGGTCTGACTGCCCTCCTGCACTGCACTCCCAGCTCCTCCGTGCAGACTGAACTGCAAGGCTTGACCTAGACCTTACTCGCATTTGACAAGAGCATTCAAAGATTTGCCCCAAATAATCACTGTTATTCTTTTCTATTAACCTCAAAAAACCAAAACAAAAGTAATAGTGTTTCCAGGAGGAGTTTCATTTCCTCACAAGAAGCATGCAGTACCAACACCCCGACCTTGTGTGTGAGGTGACCAGTACACTGCTCTAGTGTGCCACTCTGACTGACCCTGCAGAGGTGGACTGCTAAGGGAGGTGACATACAACGCCAATTCCTTTATCGCTAACGTACACACCCAACACATTCAACTTCTGTGGGCACTTTATTCTTTGTTATATTCAACATGAAATTGTGACTAAAATGTCTTGTGTCATTGGAGCTATTCAACCATGTGAAGTTGAACATCTTTTGAAAATCAATTCTAAGAATTCTTACTTTTAATGAATTAATTTTTCTAGGGGACTAGATGCCTACTGAAGAAACTGGTGTGTAGCCTAATAAAGGAGAGCCAGGGTGAGAAGCAAGAAGGTATAGGTAGGTAGATTATGTCCATCCCCACTCTAAACTGGAGGAAGGGCCTCTACAGGGAGATACATTTTGGCTTAGTAAAAGGATTAACTTCCAAACCCTAAAAAATACTCAATAGAAGTATGAGCTAGGGCTGGGGAGATGGCTCAGTTGGTAGAGTGCTTGCCTTGCAAGCACGAGGCCCTGGGTTCAATCCCCAACACCAAAAAAAAAAAAGAAAAAAAAAAAAAAAGTATGAGCTATCTCAGAAAATATCAAGCTCCATGTTGTTGAAAAAGGAAACCTGACTGAAGGATTTCTGTATTGGGGAGAAGGTATGTGTGATCTTTAAGATCTCTTCAACTACAAAATTCTATGTCAGCTTTATGGAAATGACTCAGGAAGAGAAATCAAACAAATAAAAAGCCACACCCAGTGCCTTCTTGGTACAACCTTAAGGCTATCAACAAATTTTAAGACTACAAAGGGATAGTAAGCGATTACATATTCTAATGCACAATAAAGAGATAAGTGAAAGTTAAAAATCAGAGAAATTATACTAAGTTTAAGTGACTTTTGTTCAATATAATAAAAATGCATACTTTTAATTTCATATCCTTGTTTATAAAAATGGAGACAGTCTTTTAACTTCCAGGTACTGATAATCTTAAGAAACAAACTATATTTTTCTAATAATGCACAGTACAAAAAGATCAGAACAAAAACATGAAAATAGCATTAATATACAGTTAAATACTGACATTATATAAACCTTCACTGGTATTAAAAGATAAAACAAGAAAATAAAAGGCTACTATTTGCCAGGGTTCTGAGTAAGAAAGTTAACAAAAACAAAACAGTGTAATTAAGAACAAAAAAGCTGGGCATGGCGGCACACACCCATAATCCCAGCAGCTCGGGAGGCTGAGGCAGGAGGATCACGAGTTCAAAGTTATTCTCAGCAACTTAGTAAGGCCCTAAGTAACTCAGTGAGACCCCATCTCTAAATAAAATATAAAAAGGAGTTGGGGATGTGTCTCAGTGGTTAAGAGTCCTGGGTTCAATCCCTGGTACCCCAAAAACAAAACAAAACAAAAATAAAAACAATAACTTTCCTGTCCACCAACAATAGTCTTTTATAAGAGGCCTGATTATAACAAAGTTTTTGGATCATTTTCCTACTAAAGATAAGCCTATTTGACTTCTTTGACTCCTACATTTGGAAAACCTGTACCACAAAATGGAAAGCATCTAACACTTTATCAAGTACGATTAACAACAAAAATAATTAGGTATTTGGTCTAAGGTCTAATACCTTAATCATCAAAATATTTGCTGAGTATTCGTTATATAATTAAGTCTGTTAAGAATAATGCATGAGGTCAGGCATGGTGCTACATGCCTATAATTCCAGCAATTCGGGAGGCTGAGGCAGGTAGAGCACAGGGTAGAAACCAGCCTGGCAACTAAGTCTCAAAATAAAAAGGGCTGGGATGTAGCGCAGTGGTAGAGCACCCCTGGGTTCAATCCCCAGTACTTGAAAAATAAAAAAGACAAACTTAATCCCTAATCAAAATTGAGATAACCAGTTGGGCACAGTGGAAGCAGCCTGTAATTCCAGCAACTCAGGAGACCAAAGAGGATCCCAAGTTTAAGGTCAGCCTAGGCAACTTGGCATGATCCTATCTCACAAAATAAAAAGGACTAGGGATGTCACTCAGTGGTAGAGCACTCCTGGGTTAAAACTCCGGAAAAAAACCAAAAAAAGAGTATGATACGTTTTAAGAAATGATCTTGAATACAGTTTATATTAAATTTTTTTCCTTTAAAACATCTGAGCTAGGCACAGTAGAGCATGTCTATAATCCCAGCAGCTCAAGAGGCTTAGGCAGGAGCAGCACAAGTTCAAGTCCAGCCTCAGTGACGTAAGAGATGCTAAGCAACCTAGTGAGATCTGTCTCAAGAAAAAAATAAAAAGGGATGAGGATATGGCTCAGTGGTTAAGCATCCCTGGGTTCAATCCCTGGTGGGTGGAAGGAAGGAAGGAAGGAAGGAAGGAAGGAAGGAAGAAAGGAAGAAAGAAAGAAAGAAAGAAAGAAGAAAGAAAGAAAGAAAGAAAGAAAGAAAGAAAGAAAGAACCAAAACATCTGGATTATGTTTGAGTAGGTATAAAATAGCCTAACTTGATTTATTTGTCAAAACTTAGTTGTTCAGGACTGGGAGTGTAGCTCAGTGGTACAGCAATTGCCTAGGTCCTGGGTTCAATCCTCAGCACTGCATAAAAATAAGTAAAATAAAGGTATGAGTCCACCTATGACTAAAAAACAAAACAAAAAAAACTTAGTTGTTCAAATGTCCTGAATAATCCATTCTTTCCCACCTTTTCATATATTAAAATTTTCAGGGCTGGGGAGATAGCTCAGTCGGTAGAGTTCTTGCCTTGCAAGCAAGAGGCCCTGGGTTCGATCCCCAGTACTGCAAAAAAATAAAAATACAAAAATACAAAAATACAAAAATAAAATTTTCAGCAGGGTGCAGTAGTGTGTGCCTGTAATCCCAGCAATTTGGGAGACTGAGCCAAGGAGGATCCCAAGTTCAAGGCCAGCCTCAGCAACTTAGCAAGGCCCTAAGCAACTTAGCTAGACCCTGTTATTTAATCTTCTGAAGGTCCCTTTCAGCTCTAAAGGTATACAATTCTAATAATTAGTGTGAATTTTATGTTAAAACCATTCTCTAAATTCTATGCCTGGATATAAAACAACCATTTCCTTCTTTCTCACTACTCAGACATATTTGTAACAACCCATTAATATATTCATTTGTTCATCTGTCTTTTCTTTCTATGAAATTTTGATTCTGAGGGCAGGGGTCTCATCTCATATTCTGATATCCTGCATAGTGCCTGCCACAGGGTATACATTTAACAGGCAGGATGAGAAGGATATGCTTGGGAAGGAGGCAAGAGAGAGGGACACATAGACAGAAAAGAAGTGAGGGAAGAAAAATAAGAAAGAGAAGGAAAAGAGAGAATAAGGAAAATTCCAACACATGGGGTATGGTTCAGGTGTGGTTTGAAAAGAGCTGGGCACAGTGGCGTATACCTGTAACCCCATTGCTTGGGAGGCTGAGGAAGGATAATTTCAAGGTAAAGGCCCACTTGGGCAACTCAGGGAGACCCCATTTTGAAATAAAATTGATTTAAAAAAAAGGCTGGGGATGTAAGCTCAGAGATAGAACACTCCTGAATTGAAATCCCCTGTACCACCAAGGAAGAAGAAAAAGCAAAAACAAAACAAGCAAACAAAAAAAAAAAAGAAGAAGAAGAAGAAGAAAGAGAAAAGAAAAGGTCATAGGTGACCATCATCTCATCATCTTCAGATATTTTCCTAACTTGTGTCAATGGCAGTTCAACAACGACTCAGGTCTGCTCTGTGTTAGTTTAGACAACAGTAACTGACCTCATGATTAAACAGATTATAGTTGTTAAGAATCTATTTTAAGAATCAAAACATCTTCATATGACTATGACTACCTTCAGTCTACAGTAGCATACAACTACTCAATTTAAAAACAGAAGGAACCTACTTGAGGCTTTTAGAGACCACAAAACGCCCAAGTTTTCACCTTGTAAATAAAACATCCTCAATGTGAAGAGGGTGAAAAGCTATTGTGTAATTGTATTCTATCAAAATTAAATTCTCTTGATTCCGATCTGGCTTTGAAGTTAAATTAGAAAATGTTCTTCTTAGGAAATAAACAGTGAAGTAGTTATGGGTTAAGGAACAAGAAGTCTGTAGCATACTCTCCAACGATGAAAAGAAACACTGTAAGAGTACACATGTGATATGGAGACAGAAAGAGAAAACAAATGTGGCAAAATACTTATATAACTATGAACCAGGGAACAGCTGTATTGTTCTTGTGACTTATAAGCATGAAATTATATCAGAATCAAATATTACCAAGAAGTTTATGCCCATACATAAAAACAGAACAGTTATTAAGCAAAAGGATACTCACATGGAATTGAACATTCCCATTAGGGCAGTAAAACAAAAGCCAATTGCAAACATGGATTTCATCCGAACCTATAAAGAAACCAACAAATTGTAATTTCATGCTGAAGAAAAACACCACTAAAGCATACCGCAAGTTTTGGTTTCATGTCATTTTTAAAAAGCTCTCCACAGCAAAGCTATCTGCTAGCTAACCCACTTTCTATCCCCTGTTCCCCATTCCTTTGCAACCCTGCCCAGTACTGGGGTGGCCATGAGACCCAATTCTGGCCCATGAGCAATCTAAGTACTCATGCTGAATGGGGACTTGTAAGCAAACTTGCCAGGCATCCCTTCACGTAGACTTCTGCCCACTCTCCTTGCCTGGAATAAAGACCATGAATGTCCCAAGGCAAAGCAGCCTTCAAACCATCAACGGACCTTTGGCTGAGGACCTGAGTATTTGAAGGTAGTGCTGGGCCTAACACTACCAACCTCCAGACTTCTTAGCAAAAAAAAAAAAAAAAAAAAGAAACCATTATCTGTTTTAGGCCACTGTTAGGTATTGCTATTTGCAACCAAATTCTTTTCTTAATGGCCCCCACCACCATCCACAATACTGGGAATTGAACCCAGGACCTCACACATCCTAGAGGCAAGTACTGTACCACTGAGCTATACCCCCAACCCTTTCTATTTTTTATTTTGATACAGGGTCTCACTAAGTTGCCAAAGGTCAACCTTAAACTTGTGATTCTCCTGCCTCAGACTCTAGAGTAACCAAGATTACGGGTATGCACCAACACGCCCTGCAATATATTGGCTTTGTGTATCTCATCTCCATAGTTTTCAAATTTGCTGTGATGAATATGTAATAACTGTGTCAACAGGTAAGGAAAGCTACTTCTTAAAATATTCACTTTTAACTTAAAGAATTTCTAGAAGATAAGTAAGTACAGTAAAGGTCTCTCAGTAAGAAAAAACTGGTGCAGTTCAGATGTTCTAATGCTAAATATACAAAAATTAAGCAGAAAAGTTAGGTCACATAATCAACCTATTCGTGCTTTAGAACAACACCCTTGAACAAAATCTACTGTCTAGAAATACTGAGTAAATGGGTAAAGAAATTACTTCTTTACACTTTGTGGTATGTCTCACACTCAGAACAAAAGGGCTCTTAAAAAACAAAATAATAACTAGGCATGGTGGCACACGCCTATAAACCCAGCAACCAGGGAGGCAGAGACAGAAGGATCACAAGTTTGAGAGCAGTCTCGGGAAATGAGTAAGAACCTAACCAACTTAGTGACCCAGTCTCAAAATAAAAAATAAAAAGGGCTGGGGATGTGGCTCAGTGGTAAAGTGCCTCTGGGTTCCATCCACGGTACCAAAAAACAAAAACAAAATAATAAAAGCCATCGCTACTACGCCACCTCCGACAGTGGAATTACAAAGTCACCACAAACCAAAGATTCAGCAATAACATATGGAAGAAAAAGAAAATAAGCTAATTCCTTTCAAAATATGAGGAAAAAAAAAAAAAAACGAGCAAGAAAAGTGTGAAGGGAACAAATTACAACCCCCAAGACAGCCTTTAAGAGCTACCTATATCTATATCTGTAAAATGAAGTTTAAGAACAGCAGCATATTCTCATTTCCATGTGGCCCGGGAACAACCGTGATTACTATCCATGGTTTCCCAGGTGATCCATTTCTGAAAAGTCAGTGCAAAGCCACAGATGCACATCAGTCTGCTGCTGGAAAGCGGACATGGTTTACCACGCAGCTGCACTTAGGACCCTTACCATCGACAGATCTCTGTTGTTATTCTTCAGTTTCTCTTCTTGCCTCTCTGAAAAGAATCAATGTAATGGTTAATAAATACAGTGCTGAGCACAAAACAGCAGTTACATAAGTTGTCACTGGTGATTTTGAAAGCAGTTTCCTTCAGTGTCACTGCTGCTGTCAGGAGCACAAAATATTTCCATTTTAATAAATAAACATTTGGAGGATTGAAATGGAGCAAACTTATGAATATGTCAAAATTATAATGTAAGAATAATTACTAATAAAAATCTTTTAAATAAATAAAATATTTAATTAAAAAAAATTACCCCTGGTAATCAATGTACCAACTCTGTATATTAAGATACACCCTTGAATTACACCAGCGGGAACTGCCAATCAGTTACTTCACAAGTGCAAAGTAAGCACTATACTTAGGGGTTTCAAATGTTAACTCCTCATCTCTCACACTTTCCCCCCTTTCTAAATTTCTTTTATAAAACAGTGTATGCTCTATGTGGGCATGGTGGTGCATGCCTGTAATCCCAGTGACTCATGAGGTTAAGGCAGGAGGATCACAAGTTCAAGATCAGCCTCAGCATCTTGGTGAGGCTTTAAGAAACTTACCAATACCCTGTCTCAAAATAAAAATAAAAGGGGCTGAGGATGTAGCTCAGTGGCTAAGTACCCCTGGGTTCAATTTCCAGTACCAAAAAATAAATAAAAGTGTATGTTCTAAAAATTACAAACCAGTTGCTAAAATGAATTTAGAATTCAGGTTCTTTCATATTATATGATAATCTAAGTCTAAAAATAAGCAGTCTTATAGTTATAAGTCATTAGCAAAGCCAGGAAATCTGGCCTATATATGAAGCAACTGTTGTATACATAGAAACTACTAAAGAATCCAAACTATTGAAGAAACCTCAATTGTACACTAAGGCCCTATTTAATGTATCCCATCAATATAAAGTACTAATTCCCAACACAGACATTTCACTTGTGACTTACAGCTGACTGCACATGAGATTACCTAAATACTATACAATATTCACTTCAGTGATTCATTTTTTACTTGAGTCTACATCCCAGATAATAGAACAAAAGGATCATATACAAAAAGGAAAAGATGGCAAAAAAATCCCTCAGTTAAAAAAGGGCAAAAGCAACCTCCTACAAAGGCCTGTCTTTGATCTCCTGTCTTTGGATACTTAAGACTTCTCTGGCAGAAAAGAAACGGGGATTTGGAGAAGTCTGGGGCCAGGTTGCTACTCATGGGCTCAGATCAATCACCTCACATAGAGGGAAAAAAGGGGGGGTGGGCAAAAGCAGCTGGGTGCAATGGTTCACGCCTGTTCAGCTCAGGAGACTAAAGTAGGAGGATTTTGAGTTCAAAGCCAGCCTCAGTAATAACAAGGTGCTACGCAACTCAACAAGACTCTGTCTCTAAATGAAGACAGAATGAAAGTACAATAAACTAAAAATATATACTTATGAGGGAGATACTACACATGCAAAATTTTATCTGAAATAATCTGTTGGTAGGAAATGCTAACATATCTCAAAAAGCACAGAACAAAATTTTAAGAGTATTACAGAACATTAAGTTGTAAAAACAAAGAACTTAATGTTAAAAATCCTATATAACGTCAGTCTTCAGAAATCCACAAAATGTTCACTAAGGAAAAACAAATATGATCTAATGAAATGTTCCCCGCAGGGCAAAAGTTTCAGGCACTCCACCAGTTATAAACAATACTCTTAATAATGTCCCCAGAGTCACAGTACCTCTCCTTCCCAGAGTAACCCCAAACTGATGACACCTTTACAAGGCTAATAGGATAATGCCTGAATTCATTCCATTGTACCTATTCTCCAAGCTCAGTTAACACATCTCAAATGCTCACATACTCTCTCCCCATCAATACCCACCTTCTCTCTCTCTTTTTTTTTTTTTTTTTTTTGTTGTTGTGCTGGGGATTGAACCTAGGGCCTTATGCTTGCAAGGCAAGCAAGCACTCTACCAACTGAGCTATCTCTCCAGCTCCCCACCCTCTCTTTTAAGCTCTTAACTCTTGAAAAATTATTAAGCACCTTCTCTCTCCTCCACTATCAAACCTAATTATCATGCAAACATTTGTTCTAACTACTTGTTCTCATTATTAAAACATAAGACTCAAGGAGGAGGGGAAAACAGCTCATTCAATTAGACAAAGAGGAATGAAGGGAAGGGAAGGAAGAATGGGAATAGGAAGGAGTAGAATGAATCGGACATAACCTTCCTATGTCCACCTAAGAATACATGACCAGCAAACTCCACATCACGTACAACCGCAAGAATGAGACCCTAGAGTAAGCAATATTCCGCGTATGTATAATATGTCCAAATATGCTCTACTGTCATGTCTATCTAAAAAGAACCAAAAAAAAAATTTTTAAAGACTCAAGTTCATAGGGATATTCTGCTAGACATAATGAGAAGCAAAACTTCTAAGTCCTTAAAAAGTATTTAAAAGTCTGTTTTATTAGAGTTTAACCTTGTTTGGAAAGGGGGCAGCGTTGGGGATCAAATCAGGGCCTTAACCTCTCACTTATGAGTAAATCTACTTATTTTTAAGACTTCATTATTTAAACTATTTTTTTGTCTGTCTTTTTGGTACTGGGGATTTACTGCAGGGATACTCTACCACTGAGCTTCACCACACCCCTTTTAATTTTTAATTTTACTAAGTTTTTGAGGCCGGCTTTGAACTTGCAATCCTCCTGCCTCAGCCTCTCAAGCAACTGGGATTACAGGCATTGCCACTGACCCAGGCTTAAATGATTTTATAAATGTTATTTCATGCCCAATTATGTTTTTAATTACCAGTATTACAAAAACAACTACTATTTCTAAAAGTAAATAGTCTTTATTCATGTTACAGGTTAAATACACTGATGAAGACTATCATGTCAATAAGGACCATATAATACATGGTTTACAAGAGAACAGTCCAAGTTCTAATAAGCTACATGTTTAAAGACCTTCATATAAAGAAGTCGCATTTTCCCTGACAAGAAACTATTTCCACAGAGGAATAACTTGAAGGAAAGTCACATTAGGAAGTAACTACTAAGTACAACTTACTTTGAAAAGATGTTAAACTGTTTCTTAGCAGGAATTGGACATCTGAGAATAATGATTCATCTCATTATGAGAATAGTTTTGCAGCTAATCATTCTACTTGAAATGGAGAACTTCTTGTTGATTAATTCTCTATGGCTCTGATTTAACTTAGCTGCTAGTTAATATCAGTTAACTAACATAAATTCTCTAAAAAAGTTGTCTTGTCCAATAAGTAAGGAAGTCATGTCCTTAATCTCATGTCATTTGCATTCTGGTGGGTTGTTAAAGAACCACAGCTGGTGGATCTCGCTCCCAAGTCAAAAAGACAACTCAGCACTGGAAGCCCAAGGCATCCAAGATGGCTGCACTTCCCACTGCTTTCAGCTACAGGGTGAAATAAATATGCATCCCAAACCTTCTGTGTCTCCCTTTGAAGATCTAGGATTTAAAGATGCTGGTTGCTGGAGATAAACAGTATATGTCATTTAGTGTTCACTTGTTCCACGTGAATTATTCTGGACCGATGTGACCCAGAAAGAACCTCAGTATTTAATACAGGGGACAATTATTTTCCAAAGGAAAAACTATTCCTTTCGGGAAGAATTCTATGCACCTTTTACCAGTGAACTTTTGGAACAAAATCTCTATGAAATATCAAGAAATTTCAAGGACAAATGAATCTGGAAATATGCAGAAGGCACATTTATATTCTAGAGTTATTGTTTTAATCCAAAATGATAGACAAAAGATTAGCCAGGCATAGTGGTGCATGCCTGCAATCCAAGTGAAGATCACAATCACAAGTTCAAAGCCAGCCTCAGCAATTTAGCAAGGCCCTAAGGAACTTAGCGAGACCTTGCCTCAAAATAAAAAAATAAAAAGGTCTGAGGATGAGGCTCAGAGAAGTTAAGCCTCCTGGGGTTCATCCCTAGTACCCCCAAAAAAGCAAAGATTAAAACCCCCAAATTTTACATTTCTTGTATTCACTGGAATACACTAGCAGCAGTGACAGCACTCATTCTGACCACAAAGTGGAAGCAACTCCAGTCAATTAAAAGAGCATAAAGACAGGCCTACAAAGAATAAGTAAATTCAGGGCTCCAAAACATTAAAGTTCAGAAGCATCTTCCCAAATTTCCATGCCACCAAGGAAAAGACGCATATCCTACTCAGTCAAGATGCAGACTGACTGCCCTCCCCTTCTCAGTCCCTTCTAAAGACAATCTCTAGCTATAGCTAGTGCTGAAAAGTCAGTCATGTGAAAATCCATAACCCATGCTGCTTAATTCTAGGTATCAACCTGACTGGACTAAGGGATACAGGTAGCCAGCAAAGGTTCATATCTGGAGCTATCTGTGAAGGTCTCCCAGAGAAGACTGTTATCTGATCAGTGTACCGAGTAAAGAGGACACACCCCCACCTAAAGCAGGCGGAGACCATCCATGTGGGCTGAGGGCCGAGACAGAACACAGAGGTGGAGGAAAAGTAGACTCCTCTCCTTTCTGGAGCGGCCACCCACTTTCCCTGCCCTTGGATGTCACGACTCCAGGTGCTCTGGCCTTTGGATGCTGGGACTTGCATGAGCGGGGCCAACCACTTTCCCTGCCCTTGGATGTCACGACTCCAGGTGCTCTGGCCTTTGGACTAGGACTTGCAGCAGCAGCCCCTTGGGTTCTTGGACTTTGGCCTCAGATCAAGAGTCACGCCATCTGCTTCCCTGGTTCTGCAGCCTGCAGATGACCTGCTGTGAGACCTGCCAGGGTTCATGATCATGTGACTCAATTCTTTCAAAAAATTCCATCTCAAATATCTGTATGGATATATATCCAACTAGTTCTTTCTGGAGAACCCTAACACACAGCCCCTGTCCTGCAATCACCCAAGAGGCAGTCACTCTATAAGCTCTCCTAGAAACTGGCAAAAAATGATCAGCTGAGCCAGTTAAATACTTTAAGACATTTAAATTGGAAAACCTTGGGAGACAGTCCTGTGGGAGCAGAAAAAAGTACTGACTTTCAAATTTTCACTTGCTTAAATTTATATATGTGTGTGTGTGTGTAAAATCTATTTACATATATGTATGTGTACGCACACACAAATAAATACACACATCCCTTTTTTTAAAGATAGTTTTTGAGGGAAGGAGAGTTATAACAGTGATGCAACAAAAGAAAGGAATTCTCAGTAAGAATGAAGTGGACAGCAGTAATATCACTATTTCTGAGAATCAAAGTGTCATGGGTAAAGCTCTTTGATAATCATATTTTGGGTGTGTGGGGACAGGGCACTGGGATTGAACCGCCCAGGGGTGCTCTACCACTGAGCTACATTCCCAGCCATTTTAATTTTATTTATTTTATTATTTCAGTGCTAAGGGTAAAATCCAGGATCTTCCAAACATCAGCAACTTTATTATATTTTCATCTAAAAATTTATTTTTCCCAAGCCTTAAATTTTATTTAGATTAATACCTCACCTATTTTCTTTTTTTGTTGTCGACCAGCTGACTCTGTTATGGTTTCCTTCTTCTTTTCCACTGTGAACACCAGAGAAACAAGTAAAAATTAATTTTACAAAAAAATTATGTATTATACTTAAAAAAACAAAAGATGACTTTCTCATGGCTTAATCAATGAAAGAAGCTTATAAGAAAGTCAGACTTTGATCATGGTCATGATTAAGTTAATCAGCCTGCTCCCAAAACTGCTGACATGAATGCAGACACAACATTCTAAGAATACAATAGTAGCTGACTGGGGTTGTAGTTTAGTGATAGAACACTTGTCTCACATACTTGAGGCCCTGTGTTCAATACCCAAAATTGCTAATAATAATAGTAATTTTAAGCATCAATAACCAAATATTGATGAAGTATTATATTAAGACAATATGCAGCCAGGTGTGGTAGTACACACTTATAATCTCAGTGACTCTGAAAGCTGAGATAGTAGGATTTCAAGTTACAGGCCAGTCTCAGCAACTTAGCAAGACCCTGCCTTAAAACAAATAAAAAGGGCTGAGGATGTTACTTAGTGGCAGAGGATATTGGAGTTCGATTCCCAGTACCTTAAATAATAATAACTCGGGCACTCCACTACTGAACCACATCCCTGGCCCTATTTTTTTTTTTTTTTTTTTTTTTTTTAAATTTTGAGAAAGGTTCTCCCAAAGTTTCCCAGACTGGACTTAAACATGCAATCCTCCTGCCTCAACCTCCCAAGTAGCTGGGATTACAGAGGTGTGCCATCACACCCAGCTGGTCATCTCCACTTTCATTAAGTACTGCCTTGTGTCTTTGTGTGTGTGCTACTGGGGACTGACCCCAGGAGTGTTCCACCACTGAGCTACATCCTGAGCTTTTTTTTTTTTTTTAAACCATTTTATTGTTATTTTTTAATGTGGCGATAGGGATTGAACCTAAGGCCTGATGTGTGCTGGGCAAGTACTTTACCACCGAGTTATCTCCTCAGTCCATCAGCTCTTTTTTTTTTTCTTTTCTTTCCTTTTTTTTTTTTTTTTTTTTGAGACAGGGTCTCACTAAATTGATCAGGCTGGCCTTGAATTGGATCCTTCTGCTTCAATTCCCCTCAAGGCACTGGGCTTACAGGCATGCACCACTGCACCTGACTTTTAAATACTGTCTTTGTGTGTGTGATACTGGGGATTGAACCCAGAGGAGGCCCATCGAACCACACCTTCAGGGCAGGGTCAGGGAAGGGGTGTGTGTATGCTGAGTTTGGTCTCTTTTTTTTTTGGAGGGGGAGTATAGAGGATTGAACTCAGGGGCACTTACCACTGAGCCACACCCCCAGTCCTATTTTTTTTTGTATATTTTATTTAGAGACAGGGTCTCACACAGTTGATTAGGGCCTCGCTGTTGCTGAAGCTGGCTCTGAACTTGTGATCCTTCTACCTTAGCTTCCCCAGCCACTGTACTACAGGTGTGCACCACCATACCTGGGCTGGTCTCTAATTCTTTTGTTTGCTCTGTGTGTAAGTATATCATTAGCTTTCTGAGTGTCTACCTCCTTTCTTTTTTTTTTTTTTTTTTTTTACTGGGGATAGAACACTCAGGGGCACTTGACACAGAGCCACATCCCCAGCCCTATTCTGTATTTTATTTAGAGACAGGGTCTCAGTGAGTTACTTAGCACCTTGTTTTGAACTCAAGATCATCCTGCCTCAGCCTCCCAAGCTGCTGGAATTATAGGCGGGCACCACCACAGCCAGGGCTCAATCTCCTTTCTTAAAACGTGGATCAAATAAATGATATCCCCCCTCCATGGTGCTGAGGATCAGACTCAGCACTTGAGCATGTGTAGGCCCAACAATCACTCTTCCACTGAGCTACATCACCAGCTACTCAAATGAGGTAAAAGAATATCAAAAGCCAAACTGTGCCTATAAGAAACCATTCTCATCATATCCTCAGCTGTGTCATTCTGAATTCCTGTTTTATTTCCAAGACAACAAACTTCAATCTCTTCCTCAAACACCTCTTCAACCTTCTCACTCAACTGAAAACTTGGCATCCCTGAAGACACCACTTACCTCAACACTAGTCACAATGGCCTGTTATTCTTCAAACATAGCTAACCCATTAAAATTTCCGTATTTTTGGCTCATATTTTCTTTACCCAGAATTTCCTTCCTCCACTTCATTCTCTATCCAAATTCTAACTATCCAGAGGGTCTGCAAGGTCATCTGCATCATGGAGCCTTTCGCAGTCCCATACACAGAACTGGACCCCTTCTTTAGATCTAACTACTGCAGCCCCTGTGGTTTTAGTATACATGCTGCATTAATGGATTTCAACTCAAGTTGCATTATTTTGATGTTTCTATAAAGTTTGTGCTACTATTGGTGCTCCTAAAATACTGACTGCCAGCGTGCACTCCAGGAACTTGACACGTTCTTAGTACTGCTAACCGTACTCACGTTTTTTACTCTGTTTTTCCACTTCCGCCTTCAGTCTCTTGTACTTGTCTGTCCTGTACACCAGGACCCAGGTTATGCCTGAAACATCAAGGCAACAAGCTTACAAGAGATTGGACAGTCACAACCACCCGCAATTAGGGCTACTGCCGGGGGCGGGGGATGCCACTCTGCGTCTTATTTACGCCTAAGTGACTGCTTTCAAACCTAAAAACCACCGGCTACCACGCAGGTGCTGTCCGAGGGGTCCGAGCGTGTGCAAGCAGGCCGGAGAAACCCGCCGCCCTCCCGCCCGCCGGCGCCGCGGGGCCCGGCCTCACCCTCGGCCAGCAGGGCGGTGCACACGGAGATGAAGACGATGAGCAGCGTGTCGGCGAACATGGTGCTCATCGCGCGCTCGCCCCCGCGCCCCGCACCGCGGGACGCGCCCCAGAACCAGAGGAGGAGCGACGGCTGTCCGGGCAACCACCCGCCAGACGCGGCTTGGACACGAGAGCGCACTTCCGCTTCCGGACCGGGCCGGAAGTGCCGGGCGGGTCCCGGCCGAGCGGATCTCGCGAGAGCTGGAGCCTCGCGGTGCCTGATGGTGGTTCTCGGCGGTCCTTTGAGGGGCGGCCTACAGGACAAGCCAGAACTCTTGGCGCCGGAGTGATAGTTGAGTTCGGAAGTACCGGAAACTCAGCAGAGTCTAGAAGGCCACAGGCCCGGGACCTCAGCCCGAGCACGGGCTCAGCTCCGCATGCGGGGCGTGGGGTGAGGCCCTGCAGGGCGGCCGGGCTGCTCTCCCACCGCTGTGGCCGCCGAGGATTCCTTCCTGTTCTACTCCTCCCACCCGGTTTATGGCTCTTTATAGCTTGACTTGTGTCCCAGGTTATATGTGCGTTCCTCGTCTTCTCTGTTAGACTTGCCAGCGGAGACCTTGTCTCCTTGTAACAGACACGCAGCTTCTATGTCAGGAACAACAGTGGACCTGGTAGGGGCACAAAGATGAGCAAGATAATATTTCTTACTTCCCAGATTCCCCAGGGAAATCGCACATTACAATACGGTTTGATATGGATATTCTTAAAATGCCATGCAAGCACAGCCAGGCGCGATGGCCCACGCCTGTCATCCCAGCTACTTGAGAGGCTCAGGCAGGAAGATCTCAAATTCCAGGTCAGCTTGGGCAATATAAAGAGACCCTGTTCCAAAATAGAAGGGACTGGGGATGTAGCTCAGTGACACACACAAAACTTAGGGGAACGTGGATGAGAACAAGTTGCATTTTTTTGTTTGTTTGTTGTTTTTTTCCGGAGGAGGTGGGAAAGCAGCAAAAACAACATTTGAGTTAGACCTTGATTTGAGTAGCAGTTCAGATAAGGGTAAATTGGATTTGTTTGTCCTTTTTTGTTTTGTTTTGGGTTTTGCTCTTGTTGCTTTGGCTGGGATTGAATCCAGAGCCTCCAGCATGCTAGGCAAGTGCTCTACCACTAAGCTACATCCCCAGTCCAAGGATAGGTCTTCATTTAACATTGTATCATCCAAGGTAAATGTTGATATGATAAGAGCATGACCTTTGAAGTCAGGCCTGATTTTCAGTTATGTTTCTGCTATTTAAATGATACAATGAACCTGTCTTGTTTAACATCTTTGGACCTCAATTTCCTCATCAGTAAAATGGTGCTAGTAACCCTAGCGGCATGAAACTGTTAGGAAGAGTGTATGAGAAAGAGGCTACCATAAGACATTTAAAGCTGTGCTTGGCATACAATTCAAGTGCAACATGTTGCTAATTGTAAGATACACCATTATTTTGATATGCTACTAAAGAAAAGTGCTGATTAAACTACAACACAACAACTGTTGTCAGGAGCATGTTTTAAAGATGTTAAAATTGAAAAGAAATTCATCTTAGAATTAATGAAATTCACTGAAAAGATTTCATAAAGCTAGGTGCAGTGGCACACACCTGTAATCCAAACTACTTGGGAGGTTAAGACAGGAGGATCCCGAGTTCAAGGCCAGTCTGGGCAATTTATCAAGATCTTATCTCAAATTTGAAAATGTGTGTGTGTGTGTTTTGTTTTTACTAAGTATTGAACCCAGGGGTGCTCAATCCCTAATCTACCTCTCCAGCCGTTTTTACTTTTTATTTTGAGATAGGGTCTCACTAAGTTACTTCGGGCCTCACTAAGTTGCTGAAGCTGGCTTTGAACTTATGATCCTCTTGTCAGCCTCCCAAGTTGCTGGGATTACAGGAGGGTGCCACCATGCCTGGAAAAACATATATTATTATAGACATTTTTTAATATGCACTAGTCTAAAGATTGAACCCAGAGATTCTACCACTGAGCTACATTCCCAGCACTTTTTATTTATTTTATTTTATTTTTTGAGATAGACTCTCACTACATTGCCTGAGCTGGCCTTGAACTTGGAATCCTCTTGCCTTAACCTCCCTAATAGCTGGAATTACAGGCATGCCTGGCTTAGACATTAGATTTTAATCATAGCCCAATTATAGGTGAATTCTGTTCTTTTTGCAAGTTATTCACTTTCTCTGTGCCTCATTTTTAGATTTGTAAAGTAGAGGTAAAAATACCTACCTTCCCCTTGCATGCACAAGGTCCTGGGTTCAAACCTCCAGCACCCACCCCCCCACAAAAAAAGAAAGAAAAATTACCTACCTTCCAGAATCACTGTGAGGTTTATATAGGGTTAAGTTTCAAGTTCTGAAGTCAGACTACTTGTCTTCAACTCTCCCCTCTCATCCACTAGGCAGGCAATTTTACACAAATTATTCACACTGCCTCAGTTTACTTGCATGTAAAATGGCATAATAATAAGTACTTCAGTTCAATAGATTTTGTTTAGTTTCTCAAGGCACATATGAGTAAAGTACTTAATACCTGATCCATAGTAAGGTTGCAATAAATGTTAATTAGTATTGTGCTAGGTGCTGGGTTTCATCCCCAGTACCATAAAAAAATTATATTAATTTAAAAAACCCACTAAGTACATAATCTTTGAACCACTTTTCTTACTCTGTTCATTTGGATATTCCAACCTAAGCCTGCCATGTTCTCCCGAACTCCAATCTTCCTTCCTCTTTCTCTTACAAAGTGGCACTCCCATCTGCCTCTTTTTCCAAACCTGAAGTAAGGGCACTGTCCTCAAAATCTCCTTTCATTCTGCATGTCTACATACCACTTAAATACCTCTCCTTCAACTCTTACCACATTGGTTCTTTGTATTATACTTCTTGCGGGTCACCATTGTCTTCATTTGTGTGACAACTTTCAACCTGTTCTCCAGTTCTATACCTAATTCTGTCTCCTCCAGTGTATTTTTCTAATACAGGTGGTAGTGATCTTTCTCAAATACAAAGATGACTGGAGGAAGAGAGAGAGAAAGGTATTACAGGGAAGGAATTGGACGGGAATCACAACAGACTTCTCTTCAACGACGCTGGAAGAAGACATTGCAAAACAGTGAAATACCTAAAGTTTTCAAGGACAAAAGCTTTGATGCCTGCCAAGCCATCATTCAGGTCAGTACAAAATACTATGGCAAGCTAAGAGACCAGGAAATATTTCATTGCCAACTTCTTTTTAAATAGCAAAACTAGAAACTCATGTCACTGATCATCAACTTAGGTCATGGTCATAAGGGAAGAATATGCTGAGGAGTGCAGAAGAGGAGTAAAAGGATGGGATGAACACATAGCAGCCCCCCACTGTATTTACAGGTGGTACTTTCCAGTAACTCCCAGTGGATAATACCGAACCCTACATATACCGTGTTTTCTCCTATTCGTGCCTGTGATAAAGGTTAATTTATAAATTAGGCACATTAAGAGATTAAGAAAAAGAATAACATTGAGCATACTGTAAAAAAAGTGACTGGATATGGAGAATTGGGATGAGAAAGGAGTTGAGGGCAGTTCCCAAATTTTTTTCTTGAACACCTAATAAAAAAGAGGAATCAAGTTTTTAGGAAAAATTATTTTTTCCCTAGTAGGCTAGTGAAATAGCCTAAGCACTAGGTTTTAGAACTCCTGGGCACTGAAAAGATTGACATCTCTTCTATAATGTAATTTAAAAAGGAATACCAGGGTCTGGAGTTGTAGCTCAGTGGTAGTGCATTTGCTTGGCATATATGAAGCCCTGGGTTTGAGACTCAGCACCACATATAAATGAATAAAAGATCCATTGATAACTAAAAAAAAAAAAAAATTTAAAAAAACATAATACCAAAGTGAAACGTGAGTTTATCTATGTATTTTTTTCTTTAAGGTGGTGCTGGGGAATCAAACCCTGGGCTTTGTGCATGCTAGGCAAGCACTCTACCAACTGAGCTATATCCCCAGCCCCCAAAAATCCATCAGGGTAATGTACAACTCAAATAGCAGACACTTTTTTTTTTTTTTTTTTTTTTTTGTGGTGCTGGGGATTGAACCCAGGGCCTTATGCTTGCAAGGCAACCACTCTACCGACTGAGCTATATCCCCAGACTTTATTATTTTTGAAATATCTTTTTTTTTTGTATCAGGGATTGAACCCAGGGGTGCTTAACCACGGAGCCACATCCCCACCCCTTTTATGTTTTATTTTGAGACAGCTCTTGCTAAGTTGCTTAGGACCTCACTAAGTTGCTGAAGCTGGCTTTGAACTTGGGATCCTCCTGACTCAGCCTCCTGAGTCTCTGGAATTATAGGCGTATGCCACCACGCCTGCCTGAAGTATCTTTTGTTCAGATAATTTTCTCTGAGTTTGTGTGTGTGTCGTAAGTACATGTTTAATTTGCTTTCGGGTTGTCCAGCACTGTTTTTGAGGAAGAGACCATCTGTTGTTTATTGTTGCATATGCAGCTTTTGGATTGCAGTCTGGGGCAGAGAAGCTGTACAATATGTATGTATTGAATGAATGAGATATACTTTGGGGAGAGAGGAAGATGGGCTGTAAGAACTGTTCAGAAGAATGAGAACTTTAGATGGACCTTGAAGTAAAGGTAAGATGTAATTAGGACACAGGGAATTGGTCACCAGGACTTGGTCAGACATGGGAGCAGAAACAACCTAACTATAAAGGATATGTATTCAGTAGAAATAGGATTGAGCAGGTGACTGAATCCATATTGCAACTAAGAAGTCCATGGTTGATTTTAGGAGATCCATAAATCTAATACTATATGAAAAGTTTTGGTGTGCATTTTTTTCTGAGTGTCCACTCTCAAAGGTGATTATCAACCAGTCATCTATGTTATGCACTTGAAAGGATGATAAGTAGGCTCAAACCTGATTTTGGAGTTAGTTAGTCCTCAAATTTTTTCTATTACAAAACTTACTAAGAGTCAAAGCAAGGAGTAAGAACTAAGGTCTGGAGATGGAACTGAAGCTTTACGTTTCTTCTGCCATGATATGAAGTGTGGAAGCAGGGACTGTCATTAAGGCCTCCAAGTACAAATACACTCACCCTCATTAATGAGGAAGGAGTCATATTGGGGACTAATTCATTCAGTTGGAAAAGTAAAAATTAGGTCAGCAGTGGCTGGGGTTATAGCTCAGTGGTAGAGCACTTACCTAGCGTGTGTGAGGCACTGGTTTCCATCCTCAGTGCCACAAAAATTAATAAATGAATAAAGGTATAAAAATATTTTTAAAAATTAGGTCAGCAAATTGGAAAGGAAGAAATAAAATTATCTGTTTGCAGATGGCATGATCTTATACATAGTAAACCCTGAAGATTTCATCCAAAACCAAAAAGCCTTCTGAAACTGAAAAACTGAAAAATTCCAAGGTTACGAAATCAATAGGTGTGGACTGGAGATGAAGCTCAGTGGCAGAGTTTGCCTAGTAGACACAAGGCCCTTCCTTGGTTCGGCCCCCAGCACTGCACCGAAAACAAACAGAACATACATTCAAATCAATTGTATTTCATTGAGCAATCAAAAAGGAAATTTTAGAGACCCAGTTTACAGTAACATCAAAAATAAAGTACTTGGGATTAAACCATAGAGACAAAAGACTTGAGCACTGAATCCCAAGGAGTGTTGCTGGAAGAAATTAGAGAAGAAGCAAATAAAAACATCCCATATTCATGCACTGAAATATTTACTATTAAGATACAACAGTTGGCCTTGGGATGTGACTCAGTGGTCTAATGCTTGTCCAGTATGCAGGGTGCCCTCGCTTTGGGCCACCCTGGGCAACTGAGCAAGACCCTGTCTCCAAAAGAAAACAAAATAAGGCTGGGGATCTAGTCCAGTGGCATGTGGGAACCAGTATTGCAGAAGAGAAGAGGAAGAAGAAAAGAGATTGAGAAGAAAATAACTATGTATGGAAAATAACTAGAATTAAAGAGATAAATCGGCAGATTAAGTCAATGATTGTCAGTTTTGTACCCGAGGCACTTCTAGGTCGTACGTGACCTGAAGCATACACGATTTTGTTTTTGTTTTTCCTGGCAGTCCTGGAGATTGAACCCAGGAGCACCCTACCACTGAGCTATGTCCCAGCCCTTTTTGTTTTTAATTATTTTTGAATCAAGATCTTGCCTAAATTGGCCAGGCTGTCCTCAAACTTGTGATCCTGCTGCCTTAGCCTCTCCAGTAGCTGGGGTTACAGGCACTCTCTACCATGCCAGGTTCAACGATTTTCTTTAAGAAAAATAATACATAATTATGAATCAAAACCAGGTATCAAAGTGAATACTTATAAATAAGGGGCAGGGTGAGGAGCTCGGGAACTTTGCAGATTTTCCTTGGATTCCAACCTGCTGTGGTGGCACCCTTCCACCTGGAGGCTGGGAAAGCCCCTTTGCCAGGAGCGGAAAGTATAAGATCTTCAGCTGGACAGTGAGTTTCTGTGGCATGGGAGTTAGAAGGGCCTTAGGAAATCTTTAAATACCTAAACAAGGAAATCCCACCTTCCTTTTTTCCCACATGAGTCAAGGCGGTTCTGATAGGAGCCTAAAGACTGCGGTGATTCGACACCGTCGTGCTTGCCAGTGTTCCCGGGGTACGTGACTGGCCAGTAACCCACTTCTCACTGTCGAGGCCGGCCCTTCACCGTGTGATGCACTGTGCTGCCAGGATGTTGGTTTTGTTCACGGAAGACACAAACACAGCCACACTGGTGGGAATACACAACTTTTTTTGTGTGTGCACTGTCAGAGTGCACACCCGGAGATGCCCGTGGGGCGGAGCACCTGTTCCCCTGGGAAGCCTCCACGGGTGTGGTGGGCTCCTGGGCAGGCACAGCGTCACTCGGATTCTCTCATCGCTCATTCTCCCTTCCCCCTTGCAGTACTGCGAACTTGACCCAAGGCCTCACAGGCGCTAGGCAAGTGCTCTACCACTGAGCTACAGCCCCAGCTCGTTTTCCTGTGGTCTGTTCTCAGCATTCTCTTGACCCTCAAGTGCACGATTCCTTCCGTGGGCTCTGGCATGGAGAGAAGCCAACTGGCGGCTTTTGGTAGGAGCCCCTCAAGTCACCCTACCATGGAGATTTTACTCCATCTGACATCGACGTTCTACTTGGAAAGTTCAGGAAGCAGGTGATCAGGACAATGGTGGTCCACTCTGTGAAATTGGATGGACAGGGACTAATCTGGTGACCGGATGGGGCTTCCGCAGCAGGTGCTCTGTAAGTGTCTGTTACCGACTGAAGAGACGGAGAGTGGAACTCGGAGGCCGTAGAGCGGGGACTTTGGACTGCAGGTGCACACAGCCCAGGCTTCACCCAGAATAGCGGCAGGTGTGCCTCTGAAGAGCAAGCACTGCCTCCGAGAGATGCCTGGAGCGCGACTTGGGTGGACGCGGGGTCTGTGGGAAGCACGGCTGACGCGGGAGGTGGGCTGGCCGGAGGGCAGAGGACGGAGATGGGGAGTGCCAAGTCCTCGTGGAGTTCCAGGGCAGCTGACAGGGACAAGTGTCCCCTTGAGCTCACAGACCCCTCAGCGGGGACTTGCCAGCTTTGCACTCGAGCCTCTGGGGCTCCTTCCCACCTCCTCCCACCCGTCCACAGTGAGCCTCTCACTTGTATTCACCTGCTGCTTTCAGAGTGAGTGGAATCTGTGGTGACTCTCTCTCCCCTCCACATTTTCTTCTGGGTGGGTTCTAGTGCTCTGTCTTCAAATTTACTAATATACTGTTACTTCTTTTGGGGGGGCAGGGGGAACCAACAATTGAACCCAGGGAGCCACATCCCTAGCCCTTTTTTATATTTTATTTAGAGACAGGGTCTGCTGAGTTCCTTAGGGCCTCGCTAAGTTGCTGAGACTGACTTTGAACTCTCGATCCTCCTGCCACAGCCTCCCAAGATGCTGGGATTACAGGCATGCACCACCACAGCCAGCTTATACCATTACTTCTGTTCAGTGTATTTCTCGTCTAAGGTAGTGTGATAGTGTAGTCTTCATTTCCAAGATTTCAGTTTGGGACTTTTTGGGGGGTTGGGGGTATGGGGGTTTGAATTGGGTGCTTAACCACCGAGCCACATCCTCAGCCCTTTTTATTTTTTATAGTAAGAAAAAGTTCATTTTAAAAAATTCTTCATTGAGAAAGTTCATTTAACATAACACTAAGATAAACTTACAGGGTGTGGTGGCACACGCCTGTAATCCCAGTGACTCTGGAGGCTGAGGCAGGAAGATCTTGAGTTCAAAGCCAGCTTCAGCAACAGGGAAGCTGCTAAACAACTCAGTGAGACCCTCTCTCTAAATAAAATACAAAATAGGGCTGCGGATGTGGCTGAGTGGTCAAGTGCCCCTGAGTTCAATCCCTGGTATCCACCTCCCAAAAAAACCACTAAGACACTATTTTTAGCAATCATTTTATCTCAACTGTCAAATTTTTAGAAATCCAAAAATATAGCATATTCTTTTAGAGTGGCCGTGAATTACCAGATACTCTCACATGTTACCAATGGAAATGCAAAACTGTACCCTATCTTGCAAGAGAGTTTGGCATACCTAAATTACATATGCAAATCAGCTTTTAGGAAACCACCTTGGAAAGACACTTCCATGTAGGGAAGTATATTTAAAAGGTTGTCCTTGGAGCCTATTTTGTGATAGCAATAGATTAAAAACCACCTGAACATCCAACAGTGTGGGAGATGAGCAGCCTGTCCTGCCCACCACCAGGCTCACACCCAGCATTGCTGCACCTGACGTCTGTGCCTCCTGATGGGTATCCTCAAAAGCACGACATTCCCAGCGAGCACTCTTCCCGAGCTCACCAGCACCCGAAACCAATCAAGACTTGAGGGCTGACCTCTAGATTTCAGGAAATACAGAGGATAAAGGTGCTAGCTAATGCCACCATGAAGAAATAATTGGATCAATTCAGAATTTGAGACACTATACAAAAAATAGTCATAGCCTCTTCAAAAGGTGAGTGTTATGAGTGGGTGCAGTGGTGCTTACCTGTAATCCCAGTTTCTCTGCTGAAGCAGGAGGATCTCAAGCTTGAGGCCAGCCTGGGCAACTCAGCAAGACCCCGTCTCAAAATAAATAAAATAAAAATGGCTAGGGATCTAGATCAGGGGTAGGGCACTTGCCTAGCACGTGTCAGACCCTGGGTTCCTTTCCTAGCACTGAAAAAAACAAGAACCAAAAAAGCCCAGAGGGGGTCCCGCTCTGGTTGTGAAGGTTTAGAAAGACGCCGCGCAGTAAGAGAGGCTTCGTGAGGTCTTGGCTCAAGTCAGCAGTCATAGAAGACACTCGCTTGGGGACACTTGTGACATTTAAATCCAAACCGATAATGAGGGGCTGGGGAGATAGCTCAGTCGGTAGAGTGCTTGCCTTGTAAGCATAAGGCCCTGGGTTCGATCCCCAG
Source organism: Sciurus carolinensis (assembly GCF_902686445.1). Classification (NCBI taxonomy): domain Eukaryota; kingdom Metazoa; phylum Chordata; class Mammalia; order Rodentia; family Sciuridae; genus Sciurus; species Sciurus carolinensis. The sequence continues at coordinate 116,494,617 of NC_062224.1, read as the reverse complement.
CACCCAAAAAAAAAAAAAAAAAGTCACCAAACCGATAATGAGATGAGTGGAATGACATGTAATGGCAATGTACCAGGCCATTCTTGTCCTCAGAATGCACACACTCGAGTCCAGAGCCAAGGCTGAGGCCTGCAGCTTAGTTTCAGGTGATTGCAGAGGGTGAGAAAAAGCAGATATGTCAAAAAATTTCAAGAGGGACTGGGGATGTGCCTCAGTGCAGAGTGCTTGCCTAGCACGCGTGAGGGCTGGGTTTGATCCTTAGCACCACAGGAATAAATAAAGTCTAAAAAAAATTACAAGAGTCATCATGAGGTGCATGTAGGTGATACATACATGCTTACTGTACTAGTCTCACACTGCTCTGTTTGAGGTTTTTGCAAAAATCGGCAGCTTTTTGCTCTAGCTGCGTGGTGGAGAATATTTCCTCCTGCCCTTCGGCATCCTGTACACCTGTTCAGTGTGAGGACTACCGCCTTTCCCGAGCTCTGGCACGTCTGTCATTTTTCTAGTCTTTCCTCCCCTCCATCTGTTTTTGTTCTGCTTGGATTCGGGTTTCATGGAGCTCTACACACCCTCTGTCTCTGTTTACTTTGCTCTTGAGTGTTCCCTCTCTGTAAGATACCTGTTGACTTTACCCTGGGGTGTTCCCGACCCTCAGTTCCTGCTCACTCCACCCTTCCTGGGTTCTGCTCTTTGTTGCCTCCGTGTTTTCATTGAGCTCTTCATTTCGGTCACTGGATCTTTAATGCACAGCATGATTTCTTGTTCTTGCTTCCTTTTTCCAACAGGCTCCCTTCTCTTTGGGATGTTTTTTGTTTTGGATCCTTGCTCTGTTGGAGCTGTTCATTCTGGCTTGAGACACTGAGTGTGTCCTTCCCCTTCCATGTCTCTACTCCTCCGTTGTCTGGACGGACTGTCTCTTTCTATCTGCCCATGACTCTCCCTGCACCCCCAGTCAGGGCCCTTCTCCCCAAGGACACTTAACCCTCTCTGCTCTCTCCTACAAGCTGCCTTCTGGCAGTTACTTGTGGTGCTGGAGGTGGGTGGAATCTGAAGGAAATGGCTGGAGCCAACTGGTCAGCCTGCCCCCAAGCACCTCCTTCAGGCTCTGCCACTGCCCGTTGTCCCCCTGTGCCAGCCTGATGCTGGCGTGGCTGATGTTTCTCCTCCAGACAGTAGAAGAGGGGTAAGCAGTGGTGGGCTCTGTCCCATGCTGGAGAGGAAGAGAAAGGCACAACCGAAGTCTCACCCAGAGTGCGTCTTCCTGTGACAGGCCTGTGTATTCACCCTATCAGGAGCTGATTCACTTTGAACAAATGGCTGTCAGACTTCTCTCCTTCCATTCCCCCAAAGGAAGGGTGGTCCCCACCAGCAACCGCAGTTGCCGGCAGCAACACCAAGAGCCCCCATGCCCAGAACACCATGCCATCAGCCTCCCCAAGGACTCCAGAGCTCTGCACTCGAGAATCTCTTCAGTGATAAACCCCAAAGCATGCTGTCTGCCAATCCACTGTGTTTACACAGGCACTTCTCACAGTGATTGTGTTACCTCTGGGCATCTTTCACAGTCCCTTCTGCTTCTGTGGCATCTTGGTTGGGCTGATGGAAGAAGACATGTCAGTTTGCCATTGTGTCCCAAGGGGTCATTTTTGAAAGATATTTTACTGTTGAGTCCTTTTCCTCTCAAGTCATTTCCTTGTGAAGGGTCAGGCTACACTGTGGCCATGGGTGGCTTCTCTTTAGCTGTTAGCTGGCCTGCTTCCACCGTGTCCTCATTGCCATCAGTGACTGTGACTCCAGGAGCACGCCACTGTTTCCAAATGGGAAGGTCATGCATCCTTTGCTAGGGATTTTCACTTTCACTCTACAGATGGTTTAGAGTAAACTTTTAGACAAACGGGAACAGCAGAGCTGGGCATGGTGGTGCACACCTCCCAGCTACTGGGGAGGCTGAGGCAGGGGAATCCCAGGTTTGAGACCAGCCTGGAAAATTTAGGAGACCTTGTCTCAAAATAAAATAAAAATGGAAAGAAAGTGATGGGAATGCACCTCAGTGGTGGAGCACTTGCCAAGCACATGTACAGCCCTGGGTTCAGTCTTTAGTACTGAAGAAAAAAATTGGTTCTATGTCATGGTACACTCCCGTAATCACAGGGGCTCAGGAGGCTGAGGCAGGGGATCACAAGTTCAAAGCCAGGCTCAGCAACTTAGTGAGGCCCTAAGCAGCTTAACACGACCCTTTCTCAAAATAAAAAACAAAAAGGACTGGGGATGTGCCTCAGTGATTAAGTACTCCTGGGTTCAATCCCATGTACAAAGAAAAAAATATTAAGAAGGAAAGATGTTTGAAAAATAATTTTATGAATTATTGATTTCTTGGTGGACATGTTAGAGTAACTTTAGCTTCCTGCTGACTCTGTAAACTGTTGAGACTTAGCCAATGAGACCCTGACTAATAAGATCCCTGGGGGCATTCATAGGGCCATATTTGAGCTAATGCCTATGAGCTGTTTAGCATTTGTTCCTGGCAGAGTAGAGTTGGTCACTTAATTCTGGGTTGCTGCTGTGTATCGTGATACATATCACTCAGCACTACAGTTGTTTCTGAGTGTCTTCCCAGAGAGTCTGTGGCTCCTAGGATGTTGGAATGGTTTCTGATTTGTCTTTGTACTCCTCATACCTGACATAGTGCCTTGCATGTGGTGAACCTTCCAACATGCTGGAGTAAATGAAGGAGGTAGGGAGGGACAGAAAGGGTCCTCGCATTTTTCTTGTTATCTTTACTTATCTGAGAACATCTACTTAGGATTCCTCAAAAAATAATTTCTTCTAGGCTCTGAAACAATTTTGTTTTGTGTTTTTTATTTTTTAAAAAATGTACTAAGAGCTGGGCATGGTGGCACATGCCTATAATGAGGCAGGAGGATCACAAGTTCAAAGCCAGCCTTAGCAACTTAGGCCCTAAGCAGCTTAACAAGATCCCTTCTCAAAATAAAAAAAAATAAAAAGAGCTGGGATGTAATTCAGTGGCTAAGTGTACTTGAGTTCAATCCCCAGTATTAAAAAAAAAAAAGTAATGAGACAAATAACTATAATTATATGGGATGTAGAATATCTTTTAAGAGCGATTTTTTTAAAAAATGAAGAATAGTCTGTAGTCTATGCTGGTATTTTTTTTTTTCCTTCTTCCCACTGGCTCAGGCTGACCCCCCTGAACACTGTTTTTTCTTTGGAGGAGGAAATGTACACACATATGTATTTGTGTGTGTGTATGTGTGTGTGTGGTGTTACATGCATACACAGTCGTTTTTCTTTCTTTTTTTGTACTAGAGATTGAACTCAGGGCACTCTGTGACTGAGCTATGTTCCCAATCTTTCCTTTTCTTTTTAATTTTGAGACGGGGTGCTGAGGCTGGGCCTCAGACTTGAGGTCCTCCTGTCTCAGGTTCTCAAGACACCAGGATTACAGGTGTGTCACCATGTGTAGCTTTATTTTTCTAATTTTAATAAGCAAAATCTTCATCTAGAATTTAAATTCCTTGATAGCAATAAGAGAAGAAGAAAAACAGTTTAGTAATGTTTGCAGACAAGATTATTTTTAATTTCTGTGTATTTTGAGGAAAAATAGCACACTGGAAAGAAGGAAGTGGTGACAATGGGCCACTCAGCCTGATTCCAGGGCTTTCCATCCCTTACACGTACAGAGAGCAAAAGTCAATAGCCACAAAGCAGCTTAGTGTTCCCAGGGTATTTATGAGGACATGTCAGCAAATACCATTGGATTATTTTTTACTTTAGAATTCATTGTTTATCTATCTTTTATTCATTTATTTTGTGGTCCCGGGGGTGCCCACGGTCTCGGACATGCTAGGCGAATGCCCACCACTAAGCCGCATCCCCAGCCCTTTTGACTTTGAGACAGGGTCTCTAAGTTACTTAGGGCCTCAAACTTGCTGCCTCAGCTTCCTGAGTGGCTGGGTTATAGGTGTGCACCAATGTGCCTGGCTAACATGCCCAGACATCTTAAGGGATCTGAGAAACCAGTAAGAGGGAGTGACTGCCTTTGAAACACATGGTAGAAATTTGGGTTTTTTAAAGCATACTCTTTTGTACTGTTTAATTTTTTTATCTTATATACATATTACCCGTTCTATGTATATACCTACATGTATATATACATATATATGTTTATTTTATTTTGCACATTTTTTTCATCATTTTTTTTTTTCTTTTTTTCTCTTCTCTTTGGTGGTACTGGAACTCAAACCCAGGGCCTTGTGCATGCTAGGCAAATATCCTACCAGTGAGCTAACTCTTCAAACTCTTCAGTCCTACTTGTTACTTAAAATAACAGTAAGCTAGAGGACTGAAATAACATTGGAAGATTATAAATTCGGTTCCAAAAGTACTTACAGATAGATTTGTTACATGCATATATAGAAAATGTAAAAATAAAAGTTAAAAATAATTTTTCTAAGACTAGGGTGTATAGCTTGGTGATAGATAGCTTGCCTAGCATGCACAAGGCCCTGGTTCCATCTCCAGAACTATGAAAGTGGTCTAGTCTTCTTTGACCTAGACTCATGTGCTGTAGATTCACATTGGCCCAAGGGTTACAGAGAAATAAAAATTAGATTGGATTTAACATTGACCTTTTGGTTTTTCTGTACACTATATGATGATATTTGTGTTATTTATTTGAATCTCTCACCTCTGGCCACACCAAGTTTTGTTTTTGTGACTTTTCATTCCAACAGGGTTTGCTATTATTCTTACATGTATACTATGAAGAAAATGCTGACATATCCCAAATTTTTTAAAAAAAATTTTGTTCTTTTTAGCTATACATGACAGTAGAGTGTATTTTGACATATCATACATACATGGAGTATAACTTCCCATTTTGTGGTCATACATTTACTGGTTGTGTGTTCATATGTGAACATAGGAAAGTTCTGTCTGATTCATTCCACTGTCTTTCCTATTCCCATCTCCCCCCCTTCCCTTTATTCCCCTTTGTCTAATCTAGTGAATCTCTATTCTTCTCTCCCCCCATTTATTGACTGTTGATTTTACTTCTTGTTGAGGAATCTGGTTCCTAAGCTGACACGATGGAGATTGGGCCTGCATTTTCTTCTAGTAGGTGCAGGTCTCTCGTCTAATGTCCAGGTCCTTGATCCACTTTGAGTTGTTTTGTGCAGAGTGAGAGATAGGGGTTTCATTTAATTTTGCTGCATATGGATTTCCAGTTTTCCCAGCACCGTTTGTTGAGGAGGCTGTCTTTTCTCCGGTGTATGTTGATGGCGCCTTTGTCTACCATGAGATATCTGGATTTATGTGGGTTTGTCTGTCTGACATATCCCAGATTTTAAACAGTGTGGAATTGAAGATTTCTCACTGAAGCACAGAAGACCCTGATAGGACCCTCTGACCTCTGGGTCTGATACTGTTTACACTACCACCCTTCAGCTGCCTGAGGGCTTTGGCCCCCCTTGTCCCAGGAATGCAGCTTGGAGTACTCGGGGCAGCTCTGAGCAGAGGACTGACAGCGTTGGTTCACAAGCACCCATCTCTCCCAGGTGGGGTAGCTCTGCGCCTGCTCTGTTCTGGCATCACGGACTCCAGGCTTGCACTTGTCCTCAGTGACCACTGGCTTCAGGACTTGGTGGCTTTCCCTCCCTGAGGCACATCCCCGTTCTCATGCTAGTGTTTTCTGGAGTCACCTCTAAAACTATTTGCACACAAATGTTTGTCTCCAGGTCTGTTTGAGGGAAATCCAACAGAAGATACAGGACCTAAATGTGGTGAGATGTTATGGAATCCCAGGTGTTTTTAGGGGTATGTATCATCACTTGGAAGAAGTGGAAAGGGCTTAGCTGGGTGCTGTGGTCCATGCCTATAATCCCAGCAGTTTGGGAGGCTGAAGCAGGAGGATGCAAGTTCAAAGATAGCCTCAGCGCCTTAGTGAGGCCCTGTCCCAAAATAAAAAATAAAAAGGACTCGGGATGTGGCTCAGTGGGTAAATGTCCCTGAGTTCAGTCAGGGACAAAAAAAAAAAAAAAAAGTTAAGTAGAGAAAACTTTAAAGATCATTTCTTTTAATTAAACCATGTTTTCAAAGTCTTTTGTAAACTGAACTTTGTAAGTAGATGCTAATATCTAGTAGACTTTTATTAGTAATGTGAGTGGAAACATTTTGTCTTCATCTGTTAATTTGAAAATGTGTGGGTACAGGACTGCTGTAAGTAGGTTGCTTTGTTAGGCTCTAGGATGGATACAAAAATGACTAAATTGACCTTTTGTCCTGAGATGTTCACAAGCTAGCATTGGTTAAAAAAAAAAAAAAAAATCTGCAAGGAGGAATCCTCAGAGGTGCAAAGAAGACGTTGTAGGTGTTCCCAGGAGGAAAACGTCCTGTGCAGTGAAGGAGAGTTAGGAAGGAGGCAGCATGAACGTTGCAGCCTGCGTGGGTCGTGATGGGAGGCTGGGGAGGCAGGGGAGCACCCGGGAAGCCCGGGCAACCTCCCCCATGAGGTTGGAGGGCCCAGGCAGACGTGGAAGTCACCCTACAAAGGTCGAATGCCAGACCTGGGAGTCTATCTTGGGGCCACACACACAAGGAGTGTGCTCCTGATTTGCTAGATCTCGAAGGCCATCAGAGCTTCCCCGACCCCTGAGTGCTGGGGGCAGCACCCAGGGGGTCTCAGCAGGCTAGGCACATGCTCTTCCCCTGAGCTGTAGTCCTAGCCCCGGAGCTTACTTCGAAAGGAGACGTTGCAGTGTCTGGTGGATTTGAAGAGGGAAACTGTGTAGACACCAATCAGAAGTTTTGAAAATAAATGGAGGTATGGTAGCACACACCTGTAATCCCAGGCTGAGGCAGGAGGATAGAAAGTTCAAGGTCAACCTCAGCAATTTAGAGACCCTGTCTCCAAAAAAAAAAAAAAAAAAAAAAACAATAAAAAGGGCTGAGTATGGCTCAGTGGTAAAGCATTAGCAGATTCACTCCCTAGTACTGGGGGGAAAAAAAAGAATTTAAAAAGTGTTGAAAATTGTAGCAGAAAAGCCTGGTGAGTGCCTGTGGAAAGCTTACAATTCTTTACTGTCTCCCAAGTAATTTAAAGAATTTCGCCATGTGTGGTAGCACATGTCTGTAATGCTAGCCACCCGGGAAATTGAGGTAGGGGATCACAATTTCAGGGCCAGTCTCAGCAAGGCCCAAGCAATTTAGGAAGATCTTATCTAAAAAAAAAAAAGTTAGAAAAAGACCTTAAAATGTATCACAGGCCTTAAAAACACGCATACGCTTTGATCTAACATAGAAAACAATCAGACAGATGAGTCAAGAAACATACTTAAGGGGTGGTGTCACATTCCTACCTAATGAAGAAGGCAGGCTACCTAAATATTGGAAAAGAGGACTAGTTAAGTAGATTGTAGTAGATTTACATAATGGTTGCTGCGCAGTATTGGGACTGATACAAGTGAAGACTGGTAGCATGGACAGTTCACCTCCCAGGGCTGGGGTTGCAACTCAGTGGTGGAGCGCCCATCTAGCACTGGTGGTCCCGGGGTTCAATCCTCAGCACCACATAAAAATAAAATAAAGGTATTGTGTTCATCTACAACTAAAAACATTAAGAAAGAAAGAGTTCTTTCTAAGCCGGCTCCCCTCAAGGACTGCGCCATGTTCAGTTCGAGCGCCAAGATCATGGAGCCTAATGGCGAGAAGCCGGACGAGTTCGAGTTGGGCATCTCGCAGGCGCTGCTGGAGCTGGAGATGAACTCGGACCTCAAGGCCCAGCTGCGGGAGCTCAACATCACGGCGGCCAAGGAAATTGAAGTTGGTGGTGGTCGGAAAGCTATCATAATATTTGTTCCAGTTCCTCAGCTGAAATCTTTCCAGAAAATCCAAGTCCGGCTTGTACGTGAATTGGAGAAGAAGTTCAGTGGGAAACATGTGGTTTTTATTGCTCAGAGGAGAATTCTGCCTAAACCAACCCGGAAAAGCCGAACGAAAAACAAGCAAAAGCGTCCCAGAAGCCGCACTCTGACAGCTGTGCATGATGCGATCCTTGAGGACTTGGTCTTCCCGAGTGAAATTGTAGGCAAGAGGATTCGTGTGAAGCTGGATGGCAGCTGGCTCATAAAAGTTCACTTGGACAAAGCACAGCAGAACAATGTGGAACACAAGGTTGAAACCATTTCTGGTGTCTATAAGAAGCTCAAGGGCAAGGATGTTAATTTTGAATTCCCAGAGTTTCAGTTGTAATCAAAATGACTAAATAAAATATCATTTACTGTTCAAAAAAAAAAAAAAAAAGAAAGAAAGAAAGTTGACCTCACATCCTGTGGCCTTGGTCCATGGGTGAGTGTGGTTTATTAGCCAGTATGTGTTAGGACAGCCTCTGCTTCTTGTGCCGTCTCTTAATTGTGGAGGACTAGGGAATGAAACTCTGGCTAAAAATGCCCCTTCTAACTCAGAGTGCAGATCCCTATTGCTATGGTTTTAACAGGGTTTCAGTAGGTTCCAAAGGCTCACATGCTGGGAACTAGGTCCCTAGCATGGTGGTGGTGGTAGTGAGCCCCTTTAAGAGGTGGGGCCTCCAACTTGGGTTCTGCCCCTGGAGGGATCAATGCTGGTCTCCTGGAGTGAATGAGTATAGCAAGAGCAGGTCCCCCCCCAAAACAGCTAGGCCACTCCTTCCTTGTCCCTTCTCCTCACAGCTGGCTCCCTTTCTGCTTCTTCACCGCTATGCAGGCACTGTTAGTTTATATTTTAAAGCCACAAGATAAACAAAGAATTGCCAAAGGACTCGAACAGCCATTTCTCTAAAGACAATACACCAGTGGCCAATAAGAATTTGAAAAGAAGCCTGGAGTGGTGTTACATGCCTGTAATCCTAGTGGCTCAGGAGGCTAAGGAAGGAGGATTGCAAGTTAAAGGCCAGCCTCAGCAACTTAGTGAGACTCTGTCTCAAAATAAAAAATAAAAAGGGCTGGGGATGTGGCTTAGTGGTCAAGTGCCCCGGGTTAAATCCCTGGTACAAAAAAAAAAAAAAAAAAAAAAAAAAAGGAAAAAGAAAAAGAAAAAAAAGTGTGAAAAGACGCTCAGCATCACCAGACAGTGGTGAAAGGCAAGTCAGTGAGACCTGGCCCCAGACCCGCCAGGATGGCTGCTATTAAAAACAAACAGAAGACAGCAGGTGTTGGCGAGGACGTAGCAGTTTCACCTGTGTACCACTGCTGGGTCCCCAAATGGTGCAGCCGCTCAGAGGTTCCTCAAAAACTTAAGACAGAGCTCCATGAGACCCGGCAGTGCCCTCTGGCGTGTCTGGATGATTAGAAGAGGGTCTGAAGGAGGCCCGAGTCCGCCCGGCCCACAGCAGCCGGGTCTCGAGAGCACCCGAGTCCACTGGCATGTGGGTGGGAAAGGTTCTGCAGGTGGTTTCCCAACAGTGGGGAACATGGAGCAGCTTCTACCGTCCACTTAGCAGCGGGCGAGGTGCGAGGAAACAAGATCCACACCAGCCTGGGCAGGTGGCGAGAAGCTGTCTCACAACCGTGCTTGGAAAATGTTGTCTTTCTACCGCAATACAAGTTTTTTGAGAATATGTGTGAGGGTTTACTGCTGGCCTCTCAAAAATCTCTTTTTAAAGAAGCATATGTATTATGCATAGAAAAACATCTGAAATTTTGATATTAACATAATTTTAGGGGCATATTCTAGATCCTACATAGGGTAGCAGATCTTACGACTATTAAATAAATAATGAGTCAACTATGCCAATGATGAAAAGGAGTTGTAATAAGGGTTGTGGTTAGTACAAATCTGTGCTCTTACAGTCCATTAAAAATAAGAGAAGTGCTGGGGCCAGTGACCCACGCCTGTAATCCCAGCAACCTGGGAGGCTGAGGCAGGAGGATGGTAATTTGAGGCCAACCTCAGCAACTTAGCAAGGCCCTAGGTAACTTGGCTAGATCCTTTCTCAAAATAAGAAATAAATAATAATTTTAAAAAAAGATTTGAGGATGTGGCTCAGTGGTAGAGCACCCAAGCACCTGGGTTCAATCCCTACTACCAATAAGAAAAAAAGAAACAGAAAAAGAGAGAAACTGCTTTTATATTCTAACTTTAATGATATCCATTCATTCATTTATGCATTCTTACATTAAATATTAAAGTCCTATTCTGTGCCTGTAAGACAAAAGTCATTTCTACTATTATTCAGATTATAATTCAGAGGGAAAGAAAGATATTCATACAAGCAATGGTCACAAATGTAATGCTAGGGAAAGTACTAGGGAATATATAGCAGAGACATTTAATAAGTACCAGAACAATTTCAGTTTTTAAAATAGCCTTGAAGCTGGGCATGGCTGCATGTACCTGTAATCCCAGCTACTGCGGAAGCCAAGGCAGGAGGATCAAAAGTTTGAGGCCTGCCTAGGCAACTGAATGAAACCCCGCTTCAAAATTAAATGACAACAGCAATGAAAGGGAATGCCAAGTGGGTGGATGTCCACGGAAGGGTTAATAGCACACCTTCAGGGTGATTCTAGATCTAGGTTTTTATTTTTTTGGAAACGGGAATTGAACCCAGGGACACTTAAACCACTGAGTCACATCTCCAACACATTTTATTTTTTACTTTGAGACAGGGTCTCGTTAAATTGCTTAGGTCCTTGTAAGTTGCTGAGGCTGGCCTTGAACTTGTATTCTCTTGCTCCACCTCCTGAGTCATTGGAATTAAAGGTGTGCACCACCACACCCGGCTCCACTGAGTTTTTATTACAGCCTTTTTCACTCTTAAAGCTCTTGAATCAAGGGCGATTTCTTTTTCCTTTTTGGTACTGGGATTAAACCACTGAACTATATCTCCAGCCCTTTTTCATCTTGAAACAGAGTCTTGCTAAGTTGCTGAGGCTGGCCTCAAACTTGTGATAACTCCTGCCTCAGCCTCTTGAGTAACTGGAATTATAAGCGTACACCACCATACCCAGCTATAAGGTAGGAGTTTTTAAAAAGCACAATGAGATGTGTACGTCAAACATTGATGGAAAAGTATGTGTAACATTTAAGAGTTGAGATTTTAGGGTGCAATGTTTAAATCAGTTGACACTAATTTATTTCAGTAAATTGACTAGTGAGCTGAGTATATCTTTGGCTTCCTATCAAGTATAAGAATGTAGACAAAAGTGGCAGATAAGCTACACTGTCACGTAGATAAATTGAGAGCTAGAGATCTAGAAGGGATGAAGAAATTGAAGGGGATACAATCTGAATAAGCTTGCAGTGTCCTGCAGCCAGTGGTGTCAGAGTCAGACCTTGAGAGGAGTGCCCACTTGTGGGTCTGGGTCTCTCTCCACTAGCCTTAAAGAAACTGTGGCCACTGCCTAAGACCAGGAGAGGAGTGTGAGCACGCCAGATTGGCTCTCGGGAGAAAAGATTCTGTGGCGTGGTGACTTTGGTAAACACACATCTGCTCTTGAATATTTCCTGGGTGTCTCATATGCTAATGCACATTGGTTCTCCCAGAAACCAAGGCGGGAACTGAGCTTAGAATGCAGGTTTTCCCAGACACTACTCCCACTGTCTTTTCCCTCCCAGGACCACTGTTCCACCACCTCCTGTTCCAAGGAGCACATTGTGGGAAATGTTGCTCTGTGGAGTTCCACAGCGAGGAGTAAAGAAGGGCTCTTTCTGCCCCTGCTAGCCTGCCGCAGCACTGACCATCTTGAAGGTACGCTGCTCAGGGCATGGAGTGTTCTGAGCCAGCTCTAAATTATTTAAAGCATGAGTTTTTCAAATACTGAACTAACCTTACTTTTTAAAAATAAAACTTGGTTGTGAAATATTGTCCTCTTTACATTTTGTAGGCTTCAGTTAAAATGTGTTTAATACTATTCACAATGACCAAGGTTATTGTGATGAATGATGACTGGAAAGAGAAAATGGGAAGCATATACTCAATGGAGTACTATTCCACCATGAAAAAGGAATGGAATCCTGTCATTTGCAATAATGTGGGTGGTTCTGGATCATAATGTTAAAGGAAAAAGTCACACCAGGCATGGTGGCCCACATCTGTGATCCCAGCCACGGGAAGACTGAGACAGAAGATTGCAAGTTCCTCTGGGTTCGGTTCCCAGAAGGAGGAGGAGGGGAGGAGATGTTGAGGGTGAAAGGTGGTTAACAGGATGGGGTGGAGGGGAAGGGCCTCCAAGTGAATTCTGTTTGGTTTTATTTTTTTGGAAAGTTTTCAGTTTTGGATGTCACTTTGGCAAGAGGAGGCAGACTCTGTTCAACGTAGGGAACAAAACCCCAAAGCCTCTCCAGCAATAAGTGGTACACTTATCGGGCACAAATGTAAGATACACAGCCATGCCAGCTTGAGATCGAGCTTCAGATTCAGACCAAGTAGTGATACCGACATTTAACCCGGGAGCCTGTAACAGGGAGGCTAGAGAGGCTCCCTGCACATCCTCGGCCGACTAGGCATTAGGTACGGGGGTGGGGTGGGGGGGGGACGCAAGAGTGCCAGGAAGAACCCGGCACAGTGGCACACCTGTAATCCCTGCTACGCAGGAGACTGAGGCAGGAGGGTCCCGGGTTTAACACTCTAATCATCTCAGTGAGGTCCTGTATCAAAATAAAGAATAATGATAATAAAAAGGTCTGGGGATGTAGCTCAGTGGTAGAGTATCCTGAGTTCAATCTCCAATACCAAAAACAGAAAGAGTCCTAGGAAACCCCAAGAGTCAGGATTTCCCCAATCCACACACATATCCATCCATGGAGGTGGGAGCTCGCTGGCTCAAAACGTCAGAGCTCAACCTCTGCCCAAATCACTGGGCAACCACCGAGCTGTGCAGTCAGTCACAGAGGCGATACCCAAGGAGCAGGCTAAACAGACACAACAAACACAAGCAAAAATCAAACAGTGCTATCTGGAGGCTGAAGTAGGAGGATCAAAGGTTTGAGGCCAGTCTGGGAAACTTGGTGAGATTCTCAAGAGAACTTAGTCTGAAAACAAGAAGGACTAGGGATGTAGTTCAGTCGTGAAGTGCCACTGGGTTCAATCCCCAGTAATGAAACCAATTAGCCGACCAACAACAGCAGCACAGTAGAAATATCAGTAGCTGCACAACAGGGACACAGATTCTACAGTTTAAATCTGGAGATCTTATTACAAACAAACAAACAAACAAACAGTAGTCAAAAAGGTAAAACAATATTCAGAGTTGCTACAATAGATTATCTAAAATATTTAGGCTTTTTCTTTTTTTTGTCAAAAAGTACTATACATACAAAAAACAGGGAAGTGCAATCCATAAAGAGGGAAAAAAGCAGTTACTAAAAGACTCATTGGCCCAGCTTTCACAAGCAAACACTTCAAAGCAGCTATTATAAATATGTTCAAGTAATTATTAGTTTTGTTTTGGGGGGTTCTTGGTGCTGAAGATTGAACACAGGGCCTCATGCCTGCTACCACTGAGCTACACTCCCAACCCTCAAATACTTCTTAAAATGCTAATTTACAATCCAGGATAAATAGAAAGGAACCACAGTCAAATTTTTGAGACCCCAGACAAGAGAAAAATCTGGAAGGCAACAAGAGAAAGATGATTCATCATATTTAGGAAATGCAATATGATTTATAGGTTAACTCTCACTAGAAACAATGGAGACTGTGCATTCCAGTCACTTGGGAGGCCGAGGTAGGAGGACGAATTTGAAGGCCAGACTGGGGGACTTAGCGAGACCCTATCTCAAAACAAAAATAAAAAGAGTTGGGGAGGGGCTCAGTGGTAGAGCACCCTGGGTTCAACCCGCAGCACCACAGAAGAACAAGGAGGAGGAGGAGGGACAAGGGAGGACAGAAAGACAGTGGGATGTCACATTCAAAAAGTTGAAAACAAAACAAAACAACCCCTGGACCAAGAATTCTATAGCTTTTTATTTGTTTGTTTATTTGTTCATTCATTCTCGGTTTTAGTGCTGGGGATCAAAAAGGCCTCATGCATACTAGGCAAGTGCTCTACCACTGAGCTACAAACCCAGCCTCCACAAAACATTTAAAAAAAAGAAACTGAAATAAAAACATCACCAAATCAACAAAAACACGTTGCCATTGTACTGCTAGCAGGTCTCCTACAGCTTGTCCAACGATATAAAAAATGAGATCCTATTATAGACTGTTCAGAGAGATGTGTTTTGGACTCACAGGCCGGATAGGTTAGAATTAACAGATGGACACTGACATTCCATGGGTGTCCATCGTAAGGGAGCCGCGTGGAGTGGCTCCGTTAATACCGGACAAAACAGGCTTCGGGTCGGCGCCCCAACGCACGCCTGTGAGCCCAGGGACGCAGGAGGCTGAGGCAGGGAGCACAGTTCCAGGCCAGCCTGGGCAACGAAGCGCGACCCTGTTTCAGAGTTAAAAGTGAGAGGACTGGGTGGAGATGGAGATTTCATGGCTTCACTTCTCAGCAGTGCCGGCTAGAAAGTGCCTCCAAGACCCTGGCCTAGGAGGAGCGTGACTGGCCAAGAGCCCAGCTGAGGTTCTTGAGCTCAGCTGTGGCACTGCTCCCTGCAGCAATGCCCCGGGGGCAGGAACACGAGGCAGGCTCCTTCCTGGAAGACAGCTAGGTGGGGCTCTAATGGCCAACACCTTTTTTTCTTTCTTTTTTTTTGGTTCTGGGGATTGAACCCACTGACTCTCTACCACTGACCTACATCCCCAGCCCTTTTTATTTAGTTATTTTTTGTTTAGAGACAGGGCCTGGCTGAGATGCCTGGGCTGGCCTGGAGCTTGCCACGCCCCTGCCTCGCCTGAGTTGCTGGGATCATGGTGTGTGCCACTGGCCCAGCGTGGCTGTCAGGGCTTTGGCCTGAGGACTCCCAGCAGCTTTGTTCAGCTTTCTTAGTCTGCACGGTCACTGGGGGGCTTCTACCCTACTTGCTCACTTAGGTCAGGCTTGTGTTGCGGTCCACTGGCTTCCCCAGGCTTCCCCAGGCTTCCCCGGCTCCCTTGCCGTTTTCTCTCATAGACATTTCCTCTAATCTTTGTATATTGCCAGGCATGGTGGCGCAAGCCTGTAATCCCAGTGGCTCAGGAGACTGAGGCAGGAGGATTTCGAGTTCAAAGCCAGCCTCAGCAACTTAGCAAGGCCCTAAGCAACTCAGTGAGACCCTGTCTCTAAATAAAATATTAAAAAGGGCTGGATATGTGGCCCAGTGGTTAAGTGCCTCTGGGTTCAACCTTGGTGCAAAAAAAAAAAACCAAAAAAACAAAAAAAAAAACTTTGTATTTCTAATTCCTTCTTGGCATCTGCTTCTAGGAGGACCAGACTTAATATAGGGTACCAGGAGTGGTCCAAGACAGTAGCTGGCAAGGTGGGGGTGTACTAGCTTGCCTCCTGCCTGGCAGATGAAGGGCAGGCTGTCTCGGGTTGGAAGAGGGGCATGGCACAGGGTGGCAGGCCGCTGGAGGGATGCTGATTAAGAGGAGCTGTGGCAGGTGCCATCTTTCAGGCCTTTCAGAACAATGGGGGAGAAGCGTTTACAGAGAGTGAAGTTGGCTGGTTGCCGCTACACTGTGGAGACACTTTACAGAAGGTTACTGCAAGACTGAGGGCTGTCAACAGGCGGTTAGCGTCCAGGTGTGAGATCTGCAGGTGTGAGATCTGCGGATGCTTCAAAAAGCGTTTGAATAGTAGGCTGAAGACCTGGCTGCTGGTCTAAAGCAGAGTCCATTTGTCCTGTGTTGCTTGCCTCGTCCAGCCCCAAGGGAATCAGGTGAACACCAGGGTATTGGTGATGGAAACCTGCATCCTGAAATATGGGTGGGATATCTGGATGGATGCCTTTGGCAACATTGGCCCTGGTTCCCCCTGGGGCTGCAGAGGTGGCCCACCTCCCCTGATAAGGGCTACGACTCCTGCGCGCTGGGAGAGGCGCCCTCTGGAGCTACCCTCAGCTCCACCTCCTCTCCTGGCTACCAGGCTGATAGCTGGGACTGTGCCCAGCCTGATAAAGGAGAAAAAGAGACTGCGTACTCTGAGTTGCAAGATAGACGTAGCAAGAGTCAGAAGAGTGTTCTTGGGATTGGCATCTAAGGTACTCAGCAAAGGTGCCAGAATGGAAGACTGGCTAAGGAAGAAGTCACCAGAGCACTTTCTCAGGACAGAAGCTTTAACATCACCAAAAAGTTCAGAGAATGGTGACACTTGTTGCTAGGCTTTTAGGAGTCTGAAAAAATAATGGCCAAGTAGGCCTCAGGTGCACATGCCTGCAATGCCCAGCCTGAGGCAGGAGGATGCCAAGTTCGAGGCCAGACTTGACATCTTAGTGAGGCACTCTGAAAATAAAAAGTAAAACGGACTGTGCGACGTGGCTCAGTAGCCGAGGACCCCTGGGTCAGTCCCCAGTACCGACAGAAGGAGAAGGAGAAGGAGAAAACCGCACTGGTTAGCGGTGGAAACACCAGCTTGCCCCTGAGGAATGCCACAGGAAAATGTCTAATGGGAGGTCAGAGGAAGGTGCTCTGGAGAACCACGTTCCTTCGCAAGGCCTAGCAGACATAGCTCGCCAAGGCCACTGTGAATGAGTAGGTGACAGAGGTATCAGCAACCCTAAGGAATCTGGTGGTGGTTCTCCTCAGCAGCCAAAGCCAAGGCTGGGGAAGGAAGGATGCTGGGCTTTGGATGTCCCTGGGAATGGTGGGGCCCACAGTAGCAAAGCATGTGCTTTAAAGACTGCAAGGAGCCGGCTGTGGTGGTACACACTTGTAATCCCTGCGGCTCAGCAGGCTGAGGCAGGAGGATGGCAAGTTCAAAGCCAGCCTCAGCAACTTAGTGAGGTCCTGAGCAACTTGGTAAGACCCTGTCTCAAAACAGAACATAGAAAAAGGGCTGGGGATGTGCTCAGTGGTCGAGAGCCACTGGATTCTATCTCTGGTACCAAAAATAAATAAGTTATATAAACAAAATGAAATAAAAGTAAATGAATAAAGACTGAAAGGGAGGAATGAGGCCTGCTTTTTTTAAAATTTATTTTTGTGGGATCATTAAAAAGGTAATTTGTTCATATTTTAAAAGTTGAATAGGAGAAAAAGGAAATCTGTAGAGAAAATTAAGAATAATCTCATTAGAGGCATTTTGCTTTAGTTTTATTTGTGTATTCTAAGAGGAATGTGAGGTTTGACCAGGGATGACTCAGCTATTCACTGGGAATTCAGACACTGAGAGTCTTTATCCCCTTGTCTTCCCACCACAGTGCAAGGACACACTGAATCTGTCCTTTTTCTTTTTTATATTTTTTTAATTCAAACAAATTATTTTTCATAGTTGTAGATGGACAGAGTGCCTGTATTTTATCTGTTATGTGATGTCAAGATTCGAACCCAGTGCCTCGCAAGTGCTAGGCAAGTGCTCTGCCACGGAGCCACAGTCCCAGTCCCAAATCTGTCCTCTTTGGGTTCTGCTTCCCAACCCCCAGTGGTCAGGGCAAGGGTGTGTTGCCCAAGTGAACCTGGAGCTCGAGCAGCCGCTGAGCCGGGCACCTTTGGGCTGTAACAGCCCGGCACTCACAAGGCCTCACCTCTTCTTAAAAACCATCCCTTTAACCTCTCTTCTACCGATACTGTGTGTGAACTGACTTTTGAGCACACTTTAAAAGGGTCCCGAGACCCATCCCTTGAGCTCCTACAAGACATAAATATCAACCGGCACAGTGGCACCTGCAGCCTCTGTAACTCAGCGAGACCCTGTCTCAAAATAGAAAAGGGCTGGGATGTGGCTCAGTGGTTAAGTGACCCTGGGTTCAATCCCAATACCAAGGAGGGGTGGGGTGGGGGGAGAAAAAGATATACATATCTTTAGACATGGATATACATACACATGGACATATACACACACTGAAGTTCCTCCTGGTGTCTTCTCATTTCTCCAGCTCTGATGACTTGACCATCTGAAGAGCTACAAACTGGCAGCAAGGAGGTATCCGGTGAGCAGATAAGCCCTTCTGCCCTCCTGCAAGGAGAACCTGTGCACCAACCAGCGCCGCAGCCCCGGCCTTCCTGGCCCACCTTACCCAGGGCCCTGCCGCAGCCCTGGTCTTCCAGGCCCACCTTAGTCAGGTGTGCAGCGTGCGCTTTCCTGGAGGGCTGTTGCTCTTGCTCATGGCTCAGTGTGTCTGACTGTAAATATTTCTGAAACGTGAGCTTCTACACTGGAAATGTAGGCCTCCTTGCCACAGAACAGCCGAGATTTCATTACAGACAGAACTGACTAGGGAGACCTGACCTTGAGACTCCAGATAAGCCAGAAGAGATGGTGTTTGTCTGCGGTCCTAACTACTTGGAGGCTGAAGTGGGAAGACTGAGTCCAGGAGTTCAAGACCAACCTGGGCAAATAATGAGACGCCCATCTCTAGAAAGGAAAGAGGCAAGGAGGGAAGGAAGGAAGGACAGACCTCCCAAATAACTTCTCAGCAGCATCCCATCAGTGGTGAGCAAAAGCCAGTCTCCTGGTTCTGCTAGCCTCACTTGGTCTCCAGCACTGGTAGCCACCTCAATGGCCATCGCACAGCCAAACCTGCTGCACTTGGCCACTGGTCTCTGGACAGACCACTACGCTGAATGTAACGCTCTCCCAGCGGGAGGGGTGCCTCCATCTGTGCCATCTCGCCTTCCTCTGTTGGTAGCCACCAGGCAGGGTCCAGGCTGCGGCAGAGGTGCCATGGGCAGGACCCTGGAGGAGAGGCTCCTTTGCCAGGGTCGCTGTGCACTCGTGCTCCCTTGCAGTCTCCACCCAGCTTTTCATCTGAGGCAGTGTCTCCCTGTCTCATCCCCATCCCAGCTTGTGTCCCAACCAGAATGCATCTTATGGTGATGGAATATCAGCCCCAGGGAGGGAGGAAGCACAGTGGACAACTTGCCGTGTGACCCTGGAGCACTTGGGGAAGGTGAAGGAAGTCATACAGACAAGTGAGATGGCAGTGATTCAGTCTGCGGACAGGAGAGCCAGGGCCTGTCTGACAGGGGTCTGATAAGACCCGCCCACAGGATGATGCAGGTAGCTCAGGGTCCAGTGAGCAAGGTAGGGTGCTGGCGGCCGGCAGGCAGGACAACTAACTCTTGACTTTCTTTCTGCCTGTTTCCATAGAATCACACTAGAAAGTGGGTCCTGGTTTGAAAAAGGGAGAAAAAAATCAGAAAATCTCTATAAAATGATGAATCCTGGGGCTGGGGATGTAGCTCAGTGGTAGGGCACTTGCCTAACACACACGCAAACAAGCCAAACCAGACCTATCCTCCCATGCCTGTACTCCTAGCAGAAGAACCACAGGTCAAGGCGACACTGTCTCAGAATAAAAAAGGACTGGGAGGTGTGGGTTCCTCTACCCCCTCTAAGCCCAAGGTGCCCTATAATCCTCTGTATTGACTTTGCTTATTCTTGTTTTTGTTTTTTAGTGGTGGGGTCAAGCCCAGGGCCTCACACATCTGGGTAGAGTAGGTACTAATACCTCTGAGCCACCTCCTAGCCCTCGTTGGTTCCTTGGTACTAGGGACTGAACCCAGGGACACTCTACACCAAGCTGCATCTCTGGCCCTTTTTATTTTTTATTTTGAGACAGGGTCTTGCTCAGTTGCTGAGGCTGGCTTTAAATTTGTGGTCCTCCTGCCTCAACCTCTTAAATCACTGGAATTATAGGTAACCTAAGGGCCCCTGAGGGCTGTCATCTTTTTTGAGGGAGTACGTGTGTTGAATTAAATAACTTGACTTTGCACAATGGCTTTTTAGGTCACAGAGTTCTCTGACGTGGCTTTTTCAAGCCTCAGCATCTTCTCTGTGCTTTTGCCCACTTCTCTTCCCAGTTCCTAAATAGCTCTTTCCCTCCTAGCCTGCTGGTTGACAGCCATTTTGTAAAACAGTTTTATTGAGATATAATTATTATGCCACACAATTCAAGAATTTAAGTCGTGCAATTCAATGGTTTTTAGTATATTCAAGGTTGTGTGACCTTCACAATAATCATTTTTAGAACATTTCCTGAGTTGGGTGTGGTGGCACATGCCTGTAATCCCAGTTGCTTAGGAGGCTGAGGCAGGAGGATCACAGGTTCGAAGCCAGCCTCAGCAATTTAGCAAGACTGTAAGCAACCTAGCAAGACCCTCTCTCTCTCTAAAAAAAAAAAAAAAATAATAATAATAATAATTAATTAAAAATTTAAAAAGGGCTTGGGATGTGGCTCAGTGGTTAAGTGCCCTTGGGTTCAATTCCTGGTACCAAAAAAAAAAAAAAAAAAAAAAAAATTCTGGATCCATTAACAGTCACTCCCCATTTGCCCCTAGCCTCTTTCCCCAAATGTTGGCAGCCACTGATTTATTTCTGACTCTGACTCTACAGATTTGCCTATTCTGGGCTTTTTTTTCCTTCACACTGGCTGGAATCCAGGACCTGGTATATCCTAGACCAAGGTTCCACCGCACAGAGCTACATCCCCAGCCTTTTATTTATTATTTTTGAGACAGGGTCTTGCTAAGTTGAACCTGGATCCTCCTGCTGAAGCAGACCGGATTTGCTCCCCTCCCCATTTGGAACAGAATCCCCCTGCTGAGAAAAGCTGCTGAAGGGCTGTGCCCCCCCCCACTGACAGTGCCAAGAAAGTGAGCAGAGATGGCCATGACCTGTGCTAGCACAGGCCGAGTGTGTCTGCATATGCATAGCACCCTCTTCTGTGTCTAGAAGTTTAAATGCTTAGGTGGGGCCAGTGGGGAGAAGCACACTAGATTCTCCCAGTTGCTCAAACTGTGTAAAGTTTGTTTTTCCTTTACCCATCTCTTTCCTATTTCTTACATGGGCAGTGGCAGAATCCAGCCATCCGGGATCCAAGCAGGGTGACTGGGCCAGGCTGCGGCCACACTACCTCAGCCTCCTGGGTAGCTGGGATCATAGGCATGTGCCACCACACCCAGCTTCTCTGTTTTTCTGCAGTGCTAGGGATTGAATCCAGGCGTGCTCTTCCGCTGAACTACATCCCCAAGTCCTTTCAGTTTTGTTAGTTGTAGATGCACAATACCTTTATTCATTTACTTTTATGTGGTGCTGAGGGTCAAACCCAGTGCCTCACCACTGCTTTTCATTACCAAGGCTTTTCATTCTTTAATTTTGAGACAGTGTCTGTCTAAGTTGCCCAGGCTGGCCTCCAATTTGCAATCCTTCCTCGTCTCCCTAGTTGCTGGGATTACAGGCAGATGCCACCCTGACCTGCTCTCTCTTTTTAAGTGATACATAAAAGCATAGAAGTTGTATGTGTGAGATCCACCTGATGTTTGAAACATGTATGCACTGCAAAATACTTAAATCAGGTTAAACATATTTATTTTCTCAAACATTTATTATTTAATTATGGTTGGACATTACCTTTTAAAAAATATACAGATGTGTTTATGGGAGGCAGGGGGTCTCCATATGTTCCCCGGGCTGGTCTTTAACTCCTGGACTCAAGGAACCCTCATGCTAGTACCTGGGATTACAGCAAGCACCACCTCACCCTCCTGAACATTTCCTTTCTTTCTTTCTTTTTTTTTTTTTTGGGAAAATGCCTTTTAGGTCTTCTTACTCTGGAATTCTAATCCCTCCGTGGTGGACTTATGTGCTAATGGAGAGCTAGAACAAACAGCCTGGAAGGGACATGCCACTTGACAGCTGCTACTCCTACGGTCACTATTTTCCCAACCATCCTACCAGCCAGGTATCATTGAACAGTTGAAGAAAAGAAGGTTCATGGAAATTAACTTATCAAAGGCTACAAAGTTAGTAACAAAGCAAGGACGTGAACTTTGGCTTCGCCGCTAGAGCTTGTCCGTCTTTGCACTCCTTCTTTGCACTCCCTCAGTGGTTCACAAACTTCGGTGGGCCGGGCTGGAACGCTTTGCCCCACCCCCAGGTGTCCCGACTCACCACTTCCGGGGAGGAGCCCAAGCGCTGGCGTTTCCAGCGCAGCCGCTCTTGCTGCTGGTCTGACACGGCACGACAGTGTGCTGCCTACTAGCATCCGACAACGGGGCTGATGTAGGTCACAGAGCTGGGTGTTGAAATAGCTCGAGCATCATCCTATGGCCATCTTTCAGCAGAGTGCTTATGGCCTGTCAGAGCAACAGCTGATGGATTGAAGGTAGAAAGAAGCTAGAGAGGCCGTACTGAGAACTCAGGACTGAAGTCTGATAGCATCTGTTCTGGTTGGGGAAGAGAAAGCAAATAGAGAACTCGTCACCTGCTGGGGCATCTCTGCGGGTGCAGCCTGCAGTGTTCCTTGTTTGGTCCCTAACTAGGGCTACGTAAGGGGAGGAGACGGGCACACGAGGACTGTCAGCCGCAGCGCCTCAGTTACTGTTCTTGGCTGCAGCCGAGCGGCACTCGCATGCCGACTCAGCTCGAATGTTAGCTGGACCAGGACTCGATCTGAACAAAACCAGCATACAAATAAATCAGTCACAGATACCAAAAGGATGTACTTCTTTGAATCTGTTGCAGCTCTGGATTTTATGAAAACTATCCTTTTCTTGGTGGGAGGGGAAGGAGAACAGTGTGGAACCACTTAATTCAGAACCCGCAATGTGACTGCTATAGGAGGCCCATGTGATCCGAGCATCTCCAGCCATAGGATTTGGTGACCAGGCTCCCAACAGAGGATGACACAGCACAGGGAATAGTGTGGGCAGCTTGCCTCGCTTTAAGAGAGCAGAGATGCAGAAGTCCTTGTTGAGGTCACGGTGATGAGAGTGTGCTTAATAATTTAAGCTGACAGTAACTTCTCTATATGTGGGCAAGCCCCGCTTGGGATGGGGCAGAGAAGGAAGGAAGGGGAAGGGAGCACACTGCACCAGCTGTCCTCTGCTGAGCAGATCTTACCTCACGTAGAAAGCTTCCCATGGTTTTCAGATCACTTTCATGGTGTTAACTCATGGACACACTAGAGCTTGTAGACAGTACCATGGAAGCCAGAGAAAACACTGTCAGCGAAAGCATCCCCAGCACACCCCTGCATCTGCTGCGCTTCTGGCAGCGCCTTACCCCAGGCTGCCACCACCATGGTGGGTGCGATGGAGACGGAGATGGAGAGGAGGTGCAGGTGGAAGAGCAACACCTGCGAGAGAGCGGAGGAAGCTGAATCCACTCCACAGCAGTGCACTGCCCATCTCTGGCCCACCCTGGCAGGAGCTGCATTAATCCCTTTTGAGGGTGGAGCCTCACGACCTAAGCTCTTTCCTCCTAAGGTCCCAAGATCTTGCAACACTTACACTGGCAATTAAATTTCAAGATGAACTTTGGTGGGGATGACCACACCCAAACTTTAGCTGCCAGGAAAGAAGAATATTCAAAATGAGAGTTAGTATCCACATAATCACGGTCAAGGGAACACCACCTTGGCTTTCAAAGTGATGAGAGGGTGTTGGCTTGTCGGTGCATCTCCCCTCCTTTGCATTTGTTGATTGATTGATTCATTCATTCACCAATCACACACAGACTGCTTCTACCTGCATGCCTTCTGCGCAGCCGGCCCTGGCACGTGGAAATGAGATACAGTGTTCTTCATTTGTTCAGCAAGTATTTACTGAGACCCTACCACAGAGCAGAAACTGTTCTAGGTATTGGGGACATGATAACAACAACAACAACAACAAAAGACAGGGGATGTTTAAGCCAGTGGAGTAAGTCAATCAAAACTAAAGAAACAAAGGGAAAGAAATACTCTAGTACCGTCTGGATGCATGGAGGATGGGCAGATTAGCAGTTATGTGACAGAGCAGGTCTAGTACCATGCTATTTAGCGACTGGGGGGCAGGAATATCAGTGTTTATGACAAAATCTTTCAACTATGTTTGAAAATTTTTATGATGAAATATTATGGAAAAAAAAAGCTATAGGAGGGCTGGAGAGATAGCTCAGTTGGTAGAGTGCTTGCCTTGCAAGCACAAGGCCCTGGGTTCGATCCCCAGTACCGCAAAAAAAAAAAAAAAAAAAAAAAAAAGCTATAGGGATGACAGGAAAGTATGTGATGGAGGACATGACATTCTCTACCCTCCTCTTTCTCTTCTCAGATACCCGGTATCCCCAGGCTGTAATCCTTGGCTCCAAGATCATCAAACTCCAAATTTTTTTTTTGGTACTGGGGATTGAACTCAGAGGCACTTGACCACTAAACCACATCCCCAGCCCTATTTCTTATTTTATTTGGAGATAGGGTCTCACTGAGTTGTTTAGCACCTTGCTTTTGCTGAGACTGGTTTTGAACTCCTGATCTTCCTACCTTAGCCTCCTGAGCTGCTGGGATTACAGGCATGCCCCACCACACCCGGCTAAATTCCAAATTCTAATGGACTTATGTTGGGTTATAAAGTGTTCTGCAAAAGTCCTTGAAGATTGTTAGGTCTCTTTCCTGCAGACTTTTGGGAGAAGGGGCACACTCCATGGCCAGCCAGATCCCATCTACTCCAGAGCCATTTGGTGAGATGATCTCTAGTAAATCTCTCAAGAGTCTGCTTCTAGGGACCAGGTAGCCACTCTCCCCATCCTATCCGAGCTCTTCTGATTCTGGTACTGATGGTTCCATAAAGTATTTCAAAAGTGAGAAGAACATTTGTGTTCTCTGCTACTCTAATTTTTCTTTAATAATTATTTTCAAAATTATTTTCAACTTAAAAGAACACAGTATTGCTGGGAGTGGTGGTGCACACCTGTAATCCCAATGACTCTTGAGGTTGAGCCAGGAGGGACTGTAAGTTTGAGGGCAACCTGAGCAATTTAGCAAGCTCTTGTGTCAAAATCACAAATAAAAAGGACCAAGGATGTAGCACAGTCGTAAAGCCCTGGGTTCAATATCCAGCATCAAAAACAACAGAAAGAAAGAAACAAACAAAAAAACCCAAAACAACCCCTGCAAACCCAAAACCACAACAAACCACTATTGACTAAGTTCTGTTAGACGGTAGGCTCCACCTGATCCTTGCCACCAGTCCTACATTCAGAGAGGCAGAGGCTGCAGCGTCCTCCTCTAACAGTACCTTTCCAGGTGTGCCCAGCAAAAGCTCCCTCTCCAGGCCCCTTCAGGAGTCTTCTCTTCAAGCACTAGTATAGCGCCTGGACCTGCCAGGAAGTATTCTAAGGACTTTACATAAGGCTACTAATTTAAACTTCACAAAAATCCCGGAATGGAATTAGCATTATGTCCACTGAACAGAGAGAACACTGGGGCACAGCGGATGAATCGATTGGCTAGTGGACCTGGTTGTGAACTCAGAAAGCTGACTCCTGAGGCGGAGGCTGCGCTTAGTCACGATCCCGGACTGCATTTTCAAGTTAAATAGGAGGTATTAGTGACTCAAAGCGGCGCTGCTATTTTAGTGTTCCCACGAACCTAACTCACAGGAACCTCAGTATTAGGGTCTGAGATGCTGGTTTGAAAGGGGGTTGATGTCCCAGGGAGGGCACTCTCCAAACAAGCATCTCAAATCAGGCCACTCTGGGAGTACCAGGAGGACAGGCCTGCTCGCGAGAATGGAGCCCTGGGTTTCCAAACAGGAAATGTCTAAAGCTGCTGCTGTCACACTATTTTGGGCAAATGGGAGGGGGGAAATCCAGTTTTATTTAAACAAAATATTTTAGCGGATAGTGGATAAATGACATTAACTGTTCCATCTTCATCTTCCCGACTAGTTCTAATTTTGCTTCTCAATCCTGGACACTCCTTCCCTTACTTGATCTGTCTATTGGTCCCTTTCGCCTTTTATCCCTTTAAAGGGGTGGCAGGCGCCTGCCCAGCACCCGCTCAGCCTGCTTCTTTCCCGCGGGTCCGCCGGAGGGCGTCGGGGACCCGGCTCTGAGCGGAGGAGCGCCGGGCTCACACCTCGGCCTCGGGCGGCGGGCGGGGCGCGCGCTGGGCCTCCGCCTCGCCGCCTCGGCCCGGGCGAATCGCAGCGCGCCGCCCGCCCGATTGGAGCAGCGGCATCACGCTGACCCGGGCCCGGGATGTAGACGCCGCCGCCGCTGCAGGCAGAGGGAGGCGCGCGGCCGCTCCGGGAAGAGCCCACCGCGCTTCAGGCGAGTGGCGGCTCCTCGGCGCGAGCCATGGCCGGGGACAGCGAGCAGACCCTGCAGAGCCACCAGCAGCCCAGCGGCGGCGAGCCCTTCCTGATCGGCGTCAGCGGCGGCACGGCCAGCGGCAAGGTACCGCGCGCGGGCCGCACACCCGTCCGCGCCTGTGGCCAGCGCGTGGCTCGCCCTGCGCTCCCGGCCGCGCTCGGCGCCGCGGCCCGGCTGGGCTCGGCCTCCAGGAGCCAGGGCACCGGGCCAGCACCGCGGGCTGGCGCCTGGCGTCGCCTCCTCCCGCGGCAGCGCCTCGTGGCCGGGGTCCGCCGGGGGAGGCGGGGGAGCGGAGGCTTATTGTGTGGCGGCTCCGGGGCTGCGGACCCGGCTCGCAGAAGCGCCCCCGCCAGCCCAGTGCGTCCGGGCCCGGCCTTGCGCACGTGCTCGCCTGGCGAGGCGAGCGGGGCGCGGGCCCCAGGGCAGTGAGGCGGCGGGGACGCGCGCGGCGCCCGGGAGGGGCGCCCACCCGCACCGCCGGGCTCCCCGGGAAGGGGGCCAGTAGGTGTGCGGGAACGGCCCGAAGCCCGTCGGGGGCGGCCGAGGGCGAGAGCGGCCGGCTTCGGGGGAAGTACTAGCTCCCAGCTCCCGCGGGCGTGCGCGCCTGGGATCCGGGGAAAGGGGTCAGCGGGCTGCCTCCGGAGCCTGTTGTCTTTGTTTTGTCGCAAGGCGAGGAGAGGCGCCCAGGTCACCCCGGGCTTCCCCGCAGGTGGAGAAGGGTGGAGCCCTCGCGCGGGTCTCCCTTTGCTCCCTGACTGCCTTTGGGTGGCTCCTGCTTCCCGCTGGGAGAGCCTGCCGCGCACCTAGCCGGCCTGGCGAGGCAGCCTGCGCGGGCGAGGCGGGCCGCAGGAAGGCGCTTGGCGCCGTGAGCGCGCGCCACGAGGCCCGCTCCGGGGCGGCCCCTCCTCCATTTTGGCGGCGCTGGGCTCCAGGTCCGGCCTGGCGCGCAGGGGCCGCGGGCGCTGGGAACTTCCTACTGATGGAGTTGGTCGGTCCCTAGCGCCCGGGGCCAGGAACTGGCCTGCTGTGGGTCCCCGAAGTTTGTGCTCTCTGCCCTCTGCTCGAATGTTCTTTTGGTTTTAAGTGTTCACGCGCGTTCTCACCAGTGCTTCTAGTAATTCAGAGCAAAACCTGGATGCCAGTCCTCTTGGGGAGCTTTTCCTGTTCTTTAGCCGGACGCCTGCTTTTGTCCGTGACGTGTTCCCAGCGCTTCGCGTGGTGCCTGGCTTGTTGGCGTCCTCGTATTAACCTGAAGTCCTGTGGGGCAGAGGCTTGACTCGTAGGGAGTGGAGCACTGAGAAACGGTGATCTTGGTGATTCTCTGATAACTCATCACCACAGGTGAAATCTGAGGCCCTGAAAGGTGAAACAACTCTATCCTCACCCTTGCAGGTCACCGTCACCTGCTCCAGTTGACAGCTGTGAGGAGTGGGAGGTGGCGAGCTATCCCAGGAGTAGCCGCTGCCCCTGTGCGCGCCCAGGAGAGTGGAGGACTCTCCTCCAAGGACCGTTTCCCGCGTTCTCAAAGCATCTGGTGCGTTTTGGGCACTTGATGGTTGGTCATCTTTTAAGATCATAATTTTCTTGTTATTAAAAAAAATCCAGGGGTGCATTGGGCTCATAAAATTCCACCTTGTAGATTTCCGTAATTGTATTTTGATCTTATTATTCCTCTCTTGGTGCATTTTCTCTTTTTGGATGGACAGTGTCTGCAAGCTGGATCTCCTTTGAAAGTCTCAGCTCTGTACATGGTGGTACAGTAGGAGTGGGAAACAGCAGCTGATTCTCTAGGTGCTGATTAAGGAATTTGGAAGAAAAGGGACTTAGCCATCATCAGAAAGGGACAGTTTTAGAGGTGGAAGGAGCTGAATCCAACAGTTGGTCTCAGAGCCTTTTTTTTTTTTTTTTTTTTTGCCGTTTTGGTGCTCAAACTCAGGATCTTGCCATGCAGCGTTGTCACCAATATGCGAGAAAAACGAGGCTTGAGTTAATAACATTGAAATTAGACGGTGACAGTGCTGGGACTCGACTTGTGTGCCCAGTCCCAGAAGTCGCTGGGTTTAAGGTTTGGCTGACGGGCAGGAGGCGACTGGACAGGTTTCACTGTCACCGTGGAGAGGGGCTACTTGGAATGGCTACTAGTGAATACTGGGTTTCACAGGTCCTTAATTTGGGTTGGAGATGGAAATGCAGATTGCTTTGCACCCTGTAGCCTGGCATTGGAGATCTTGAGTGTTTCTCCCATCCCAGCCCCTCCTTTATAAGAAAAAACGGTCCTCTCTAGGGAGAGGAGGTGTTTTCCTGTGTGGCTGTCATTTGTCTCAATGTTGTGGCTGCCCAGAGTACAAGTATTTTATCTCAGAGTAAATTATTTTGGTCATAGAAGGCAAGAATAGTGGTTGTAAGTTCATGTATCACATTTTTTTCCCCGTTCGTTTTGTAGATGAAGATGAATTCGAACATCAGAGTAACTTTGCTAAGCTGATATGGCCAGTCATTGTTAAAAACTCGTGTATAATTGTGGTGGATTGAGAAAGTCATTTCTGACCTTTTGTTAAAAACCAGATTCTTG
The DNA here is from genome assembly GCF_902686445.1 of Sciurus carolinensis. NCBI lineage: Eukaryota > Metazoa > Chordata > Mammalia > Rodentia > Sciuridae > Sciurus > Sciurus carolinensis. Next base: position 116,465,892 of record NC_062224.1, on the reverse strand, counting down.
GGCTGGCATGGTGGCACGTGCCTGTGATTCTAGCAACTTGAGAGGCTGAGGCAGAAGGATCTCAAGTTCAAGGCTGCCTTGCTCAACTTAGACCGTTAGCAACTTAGGCCCTGTCTCAAAATAAGATAAAAAAGGACTGGGGATGTAGCTCAGTGGTAGAGTATCCCTAGAGTCAATCCTTAGTACCAAAATAAATGAATATAAAAGTAAAAGGGGCTGGGGATGTAGCTCAGTGGTAGAGTGCTTGGTAGTGTGCAAGCCCTGGTAGTGTACAAGTCCCTAGTACTGCACCCCCCCCCAAAAAAAAAAAAAAAACAAAAAAAAAAACCAAAAAACGACAGGTCTAGAGGAGGCAAGAACACTGGAAGCGGAGAAGCAAACCAGTGTAAATGTCAGCCTGTTTGTCCAACTGTGACTCGGGCAAGTCCCTCTCCTGGTCACCTGTTATTCCCCCTTGTCCAGCTAACAGCAGCCTTCTGGTTGGCCTCCAGGTCTTCCGTGGCTGTTCTCTTTTCTGGAAACCCAGGGCACCTCCCTCCTGCCCAGAGTACTGGTCAGGGACTGCAGTGCCCCGCAAATTGCAGTGGCCCCCACATGTGGCCCAGGCTGTTTCCCTGCAGTCAGATCTGTTGGAATGCCTGCTGACACTTGCTGGCTCCTGTCTAGCCACCGGCTCCCTCACCCCTGTCTCCATCGCCTTTCCTTTTCTCTGTCCTGCTTCCCTAGGTACCACACTGGGTCTTGCTGGGGCCTTACTTGTTGCCGCCCCCTCCACCAGAGTTTAGGTGTTGTAGAAACTCTGGAATGCTATTCAGGTGTTTGGGGAACGTTGAGGGGAAATCAAGAGTGAGCACAACTGGAGGAAGTGGCTGTCCTGAGAGTTTCCTGGTTGTGAACTGCTTACACTGTTTTCTTGTCAGGCCGATTTTTCCCTCAGGAACTTCTCTTTGCCACAAACCTGTAACCCCAGCAACTGGGAGACTGAGGTAGGAGGATTGCAAGTTCAAAGCCAGCTTCAACAATTTAGTGAGGCCCTAAGCAATTTAGCAAGACCCTGTCTCAAAATAAAAAGGACTGGGGATATGGCTCAGTGGTTAAGCACCATGGGTTCAGTCCCTGTCTGTCCCTTTGAAGAGACAGGCAGGTGTCCTTGACTTGGGATGGACCACACTGCAGTCAGGTTTCCCCTTCTGAGCCCCTGCCTGACGCTGGCTGCGGGTGTTTTTGGGGAGGGTGATCTGTGAATGAATCCTACAGCACACAGGGAGTGGCAGTCCCTCTGAGCTGTTGCCGCAGGTCAGCTTGCCAGTGAGTCAGCATCTGCTTGGGAGTCTTCAGAGTGCCATGGGCCCCTGTCACCTTGGCTCCCCACCTGCTGTGCAACTGTAGCAGCCACCCAGCCAGGCGGCTTATTCCTTGTCCTCCCTCCGCCAAGTGCTCTGGGACCCTGACACTGGGTTGTCCTTGCTGTTTTTCTGGTCAGGTATCATGTGTTTTCAGCTCTGAATTGCTGCGTGGGCCACGAAGAGCCAGGATGATCTGGCCTTGCTGCCTCCTGCCACTCCTGTCCCAGCCCTCCTGCCCGGGGATGTCCACACGGGCGGTTTGCTCTGTCTTGCATTCTGTCTGGTGCAGTGCACCCGCACCACGCACACCCAGTGGAGCCTGGAGCCTCGCAAGGAGGCGGGCAGCCTCTGGGAGCTCCTCCCCTGCTGCCCTGCCTCTGGCTGTGCCCCTGCCTGCTTGTCTTTGAAGTCCCCAGCCCCAGCACTGGGAATGGAACCTGGGAGGCCACCACTGAGCTGCACCCTGCCCAGGTGTGGTTTCTGTTACTGACCCCATCTGGCCACCGGACCCCAGGTCACTGTGCAGTATAGAATTTGTTTGGCTCTTTTGCTCAATGCTGTTTCTCTGTCAAATCATGCTTTTCTGAGGTTTTGTGCAGACAGATTGCACTTGGGAATTCCATTGCCAAAGACCTGACCTTTTCGCTCGATGGTGCTATTGAGACTGCTCAAGGTCTTGAAATCTTTTCCACACGACTGTTTTTTAAGTAAGAAAGACTTGAGCGTGGCCGCCATTCGTGTGTACCTAAGGGGTCTTTTAAACCGTTTTATCATTGAGCTGACTTATTAAAACTTTGATCTTTCATTGTAAGTTTCATGCATATGTGAATTATATAAGCATCACCCATATAATTATGAAATGCAAAAATAGGGGATATAAAAGGATAATCAGTGAGACATCTAGAAACATCTCTTTAATGGTGTAAACCTTTGGATTCTTATTTAAATATTTGTGATCAAAATGTTTTATTTTTGAAATTTTTGTTTGGTTCTTGATGAGTCCTGGATGACCTTGGTGACAGACACTAACTTTGGTGACAATGTGAGGTTGACTGTGGTTCTTCTTAGTTTTTTTGGCTCTCTGAGACTGTCATATTTGAAAAAGTTACTCCATGAAGAGAGGCCAGTAGAGAAGGTGGTCAGCTGCAGGCCACTGAATCACCATGTCCCACCCCCAGTTATGTAGTGACTGTGTTAACAACCTGCTAGAAACTTTTCATTTTCTTCTGTTCTCTATCAGTTGTTTCTGTAAACTAAAGTGCTGTAGTTAAACCGTGAAAATCCTCACTTGGAATATTTTAAAGATAGGTTAGAAATGTGTTTACAAGTTTCTGTGGCTTCTATTGGGTTAGATAGAGGTAAGTGTATAGTTTTTGGCAACAAAAGTTGCTTAACACTGGAAATACTGTCAAATGCCTTTTAACAGATGATTTGGTAACTAATGTTTTAATTTTCTTTGGGCCTTATGTAAAACAATAGCTAGTCATAACTTGCTGTTAGGTGAGCTGTGGGGCTGGATGTGGTGGGGTACGCCTGTGATCCCAACTGCACGGGAGCTGGTGAGGCCCCGTCTCATAAAAAACGCAAAGGGTTGTGGTTCAGGGTAGATCTTGCTGGGTTCAATCCCCAGCAGCCCCACCTCCCAAAGTAAAATAGGAGAACAAGTAACTGCAAAGGTTACTTGAAAAGGAAAAGACAAGATTTCTGTTTCTCTTTTTGTACCAGGGATTGAATGCAGGGTGCTTAACCACTGAACCAATCCCAGGCCTTTTTTTTTTTTTTTTTTTTTTTTGGTACCAATTTTCTTTCCTTTTTTTTTTTTTTTTTGGTACCAGCATTTGAACTCAGGGGCACTTAACCTGTGAACCACATCACCAGCTCTTTTTTGTATTTTATTTTGAGACAGGGTCTCACTAAATTCCCTAGGGTCTTGTTAAATTGCCGAGGTTGACTTTGAACTTGTAATCCTCCTGCCTCAGCCTCCTGAGTTGCTGGGATTACAGGTATCGCCATCATTCCTGACGGGATTTCTTAAAAGACAAAACAAAAGGTGCAAGCTTGGCAAGAGTAATAATCAGCTTTCAGTCCATGCATGCCAGAGTCATTCCACAGAGCAGGCATACAGGGACGGCCCAAGTGCTCGAGATCATGAAAGAACCAGCCATGGACAGTTGGACACAGTGACCTGAAGGGTAGGGAGAACCTTGGAAAGCCCCCAGCACTGGGCTTCCGGGCAGTGCCTCTTCACTTCCCCACACCAGTTCTTGGGCTAGGTAGAGGGGCAGTCGCTCTAAATGTATGTTTTGTGGATTGTGAACAATGGGAGAGGGTGCTAATTCTGGGGGAAACGAAGTTTGCTTTGTCAATGGGCTGTTCGCGCTCATTTCTATGGCCTGTTGTTTTTGATGGGTTTTCCTTTTAAAAGCCGTCATTTTCTCTTGGTCACCCTCTGAAACTGCAGAACAGCGTCAGTTGTGAACTGCCTGCTTTGGCCTCCCCTTCCTGCCCTGCCTGCTTTGTGGTAAGACTCCTGTCTGGCACACCTGGCCGGAGCCTAGGACGCTGGCGTGGTCGTGCTTCTGCTTCTTCAGGGGGTGTGTGAGTGCAGGTGGCACCAGGTCTGGCCTCTGCGTGGCGGAGCAAGGGCGCCAGCCCTCTTGCCCTGCCCCGCACTCGGGCGGCTTCCCTATGCTCTGGAGGTCCCAGGCCCCAGAGCTGCCCTTCCTGGTGGTGATGATGGGCGTCTGGGTTTCAGCTTTGCCTTGGCAGGTGGGTCTCAGGCTGTTTAGGGAGCACTCGTAGGATGGGGTGCTAAGGCCGCCTATTTGGTCTGGTGTTTGTACCCATAACCATTAAGAGAATCTTGAAACATGCCCCATGCCACCTGTGCCTGCCAGGCAAGCAACTCTGCTACCAAGCTACATTCCCAGCCTGGGGACGTCCATTCATTTGTTTGTTTATTTATTTTTGGTTCTGGGGATTGAACCCAGGGACACCTAACCACCGAGCCACAACCCAGCCCTTTTTAATTTTTAAATTTTGAGACAGGGTCTTGCTAAGTTTCTTAAGGCCTTGCTGAGTTGCTGAGGCTGACTTTGAACTTGTGCTCCTCCTGCCTCAACCTCCTGAGCCGCCGGGACAACAGGCCTGCGTTGCTGTACCTGGCAGAAAATGATTTTTGATGTCAGCTTTTCTCCTTTGTCATTTAACTAAAAAGTGGTGCAAATTTCTAGTATATTGTAAATATTCACATTTTAAAATAGAAGTTGTTTCATCTTGCTCTTTTACACACATCTGGCAGGCTCTACAGAGTATAGTTTGTCCTATTGTTACGCTTAAAAAAGGCTCTTATTTGAGTCAGAAATGTTCATTTTTACTCTTACTCCTTGAAATCATATTTCAATTCCAGTTCTCCTCAAAATGTTAATTTCTTTTGTGCTTGAATTATTTATTGATGGTTCTTTTTCCTACTTAGGCAACAAAAATATGTGTATATATTGAAATTCGACTCCCTGTTCTCTTTAAGTCTCTCAAGTGCTCATTTCCTCTGGATTGTATTTCAACTCTTACTCATGTGCGGAAGTTCAGAGAAATGGGTACATTATCATTTTGAGGGAAGTGTCTCCGTGGGATGGTGGAACCCTTCACCCCCAGTTCCTTCATGATTCTGGAAATCTTCATTGGCACAGACTGGACTCTGCGGCGCCCTGTTAACAGGGGTATGTGAGTGGGGTGGACGGAGTTTTGTTACACCAGGCCACTCAGTCCTCAACTTTCCAGGTTGAGTCAGGGCCGGGGGAGTTTTTATGAATTTGCCACTGGCCACTCACCGCCTCGAAGCTTGTCGATAGCAGAAAACTGGAAGTGACTTGTTCCTTAGCGGTTCGGTCGTGAGGGGTGTGGCCAGCGCTGGACTTCAGCTGGCCCTTGGCGTGGGTGCAGGTGGAGGGCCGCTGTGTGAGACAGGAGAAGCCCGGTCGTGGTGAGGGAGACGGGAAAGGAGAAACTCCCTGCGGGAGGGCTGAAGGTCCTGCCACCGCCGATTCCCGCACCACCACCCAGGCCGCACGCTGACCCTGGGCATCTTCACGTGCCCTCAGGTGACTTAGGGACATGGGTTCCCTCCTTTCCCACTTAACTGGGTGTCTGTGGTTTTCCGTGGAAGAGGCCCCTCAGCCCTTAGCATGTCGCAGCCTCCAGGGCCCGTGCTGTTTCCTCACACTGGCGCCCGGCTGCCTGTACTGGCTGCTGCTCAGCCTGAAGCTGCTTTGGTGGGGCTGGAAGGTCCTGGAAGGTCCACATCCCTGCCACTTGATGCTTCCACCTAGCAGCCAGCTTCCTCTTGTCCTGGGACCCTAGTGCTGCCTCTCACATCCAGGCCTTTGCAGGTGCCGGCCTGTTGCCTGGGATCCCAGTCTTCTTGACTCTCCTCCCCTAGCTGGTGCCTGACCAGGCTTCCTTTTGCATCTGGTGTGACTGGGTGCCCTCGTCTGCTCTGCTGGGATATCCCAAAGGGACCTGGCTGTGTCACCCCTGTGTGCCACCCCCAAGCCTCGCTGTTGGTCTTCTGCAGTGAGGATCAGCTGCTGAGTTTCTCACTGTGGCCTGAGGCTAACGCGTGGCCTGGGAGGCGCTGAGTGTACTCCAGTCTCCTGAGTAACCAGCTGTTAACGACTCTGTTCTCAAACCCACATACTGTAGGGGTCTCGGCGTGTCCAGTGTTTGACCCTTGACTTTACCCTCAGATGTGGTGAAGCTGCAGCCTCTGACTCGGATGACAACAGGGTCTCCTTGTGGTTGCTTAGGCCTAGAACTTTGGTGTGGCCCTTGAGCACTCCAGTCCATTGAAGCTCCTTGTTAGCCCTGCCCTCAACTTGCCATGGTCACCTGTTCCCACCTCTGTGGCCTCACCCTGTCCTGGCCACCTCTGTCTCTCTGTGACAGTTGTGGTTCTTCAGGTCATTCTGCTACCCTGACCCTGTATATTCTGTCGTCACAGCAGCCAGAGTGACCTGTTAAAATGGAAGTTGAATAAATCCCTGCCCTGTTTTATTTTTCTTCAGTTATTTTTTTTATTTTTGGTACTAGGGATTGAACCCAGGGGCACTTTACAACTGAGTCACGTCCCCAGCCCTTTTTAGTTTTTATTTTGAGATAGGTCCTTGCTAAGTTGCTGAGAGGCCAGCCTCAAACTTGGGATCCTCCTGGATCCGCCTCCAGGTCCTTGGGATTACAGGCGTGTACCACCATGCCTGGTGCCTGCCTGTCTTATTTGTTTTTTTTTTTTTTTGGGTGCTGGGGATCGAACCCAGGGCCTTGTGCTTACAAGGCAAGCACTCTACCAACTGAGCTATCTCCCCAGCCCCCCGCCTGCCTGTTTTAAAACCCTGCAGTGACTTCCATGTTCTACTCCCGGGGAAAGCCAAAGTCCTTACAAAAAGCCCACACAGCCCCTTAAGTGGGTCTTCGTGCTGTCTGTCCGTTTTGCCAGGACATCTCTTCCCTCGTGGGAGGAGATAACTTTTGCCATTGATCTCGGTTATAACTGTCTTGACAGCTAACAGTATGGTTTGCTCTTGCTGCCTCTGAGTGTTTGCTCAGGTCTCTTTCTCATGACCAGCATTTCGAATTGTGCACAGTAGGTCTGCAAATGTGTGCTGAGTGGTGGCTGGAGAATGCATTACTTCTCTGCTCAGTTCCATCTTTTTTTTTTTTTTTTTTTTTGGTACCGGAGATTGAACTCTGGGTCACTTGACCACTGAGCCACATCCCAGCCCTATTTTGTATTTTATTTAGAGGGTCTCACTGAGTTGCTTAGCGCCTCACTGTTGCTGAGGCTGACTTTGAACTCTCCATCCTCCTGCCTCAGCCTCCCAAGCCTCTGAGATTATAGGCATGTGCTGCCGTGCCTGGCTTAGTTACATCTTCTGACACTAGTTTTTGGCATTTAAACTTGGTTGCTTCGTCTGCCAACAGCTGTGGATGGTTGTCCCTTTGCTTTTCGTGTGGGTGCTTCCTCGCAGGGTCCCTTCACCTGGACAGGGTTGCTGGCGCATTGTTAATTACAGAGTGTGCTAGAAGGCTGCTGGTCTGTTTTAAACGTTACAGAATCCGCCAGAAGGGTGCTTCAGCAGCTCTTGTCAGGTCCTACCAGGTCAGGTCGTCACCTGTTCCATTCAGTTAAGTGCTGTCGACATGAACTGGATCTTTAACTCAAATACGAGCGTGGATTTCTCAAATGAAAACCATTACTTTTGCTGTCTTGGGGAAGGATGGACTCTGCATGTTTGGGAGAAAGCCCTCTCAGCTTGGGGCAGGTTGAGTGGCCCTGGCCGGGGTCTTGGTGGACTGGAATTGGAAGGGTGCGAGTACCTTTGGGGTGGCAGGAAGGTCTGGTGGTCTGGTGCTCCGTGGGCACAGGGGATGTTCTTGTGGAGTGAGGGAGGCCTTGAGGAGAAGCGCCAGGGACCCTGCAGGCCGTGCGCATGGTTCTGCGTTGTTCCACGTTGTTCCGTTTGGTGATCACGGTTCTGCCTTCGTCAACAAGACTGCGTGGACGTGAAGACCTGAGACGCTATTTAAACCTTCTTCTGTGTTTTGACGAAAGCACAGTCCTTTCCGTTAAGAAGCATTATGCTTCACTCGGATACACTTGTGCTAGGATTGGTAGTAAGTGGTTCTGGCCAGAACTGGGGACCCAAGGCCTGTTGCCATCCGCATGGCTGCCGCGTTGGCATCTCTGCCAGCAGGTACGCGGGGATCTGCGGGATGCTTATTGAAGCTGTGGGGGTGACCGCCGGTCCGAGAAGGGAGGCTGTGCTTCTGTCGTGTGGCGTGTCTGTTGACTGAGGGGACTTGGAGTTTCTCCAGAAGTCTGAGTATGGGGAGGTGGGCTCAGCCTTGCAGTCTGGTGAAGCGTATCTGGCGACCTGCTTATCCCCCATCTGCCTCCCCGAGTAAGACAGGGTCATGTGCTCTCTGGTTAGTCATGGGCTGCGCTTTCCCCTCCTCCTTCATAGAGAGCGAGAGTCGGGAGTGGGAGGAGCGCGGTGTGCGGGCGAGGGGGCGAGGGGCGCGGCGTGCGGGCGAGGGGCGCGGCGCGGGGGCGAGGAGCGCGGTGCGGGGGGCGAGGAGCGCGGTGCGGGGGGCGAGGAGCAGCCCTCCTCCTCCTCTGGAGGAAGTGCTAGCGCAGCCAGCCCTGTGGTCCAGCTTCCGAGCGAGCTGTGGGTCGACCGTGTGGTTCTGGAGAGGCCATCCGGAGACCGGCTCGCCGTGGGAAGCTGTGTTGGGGATGTGGCCTGTGACGAGGTTCTGGGGCCTGGGGGTCACAGGCCTGTTTGGAGTGATGGTGTAGAAGCCTGAGGTGTCTCTGGTTTCTTGGGAAGATGCTTTCTGGGTGCAGGGGCCTCTTCGGCTCGGTGGGGTGGGGAAAAGAAGGACTTGGGCGTGCCCAGCCTGCCTGTGTCCCTGCCTGACCGCTCTTTCTTCCAGACTGCTCCAAATTTGTGACAAGGTGCCAAACTACCCTCAGCAGCTTCATAGGGCATGTGGTGCTGTGAGCGTGGTCACCATCCTTTACCACTTGTCTGCTGAGCCAGGTCCCGCATCTGCCTTTGGTGGCCCCCTGGTGGCATGCAGGGCTGGGCCTGGTGGTGACCAGGGCCCAGCAGTTGAGGGGTTCTCGCTGGGGTGAGGCTGATGCCCAGGGGCGCCCTTTGTTCTTTCCTGGAAGGCCCATACCTGAGCAGGCTGTGCCCCCTCTTCCAGGGGGATCTTTGGTTTCTTATTCTCTTGGTACAAGTTTAGCTCTTTTTCTATAGTTACAGTGAATTTTTCTTTAAGAGACTTCAGCTGACTTGTTTTATCATGTCTAATTAGGGATGAAAAACCAGTTTGTTAATATCACTTTTGGAAAAGCCCCTTTTCATTTTTTTGTGGTACTGGGGGATTGAACGCAGGGGTGCTGTACCCCTGGGCCCCGTCTTCAGACCTTTTTATTTTATTTCACTTTACTTTTTGAGATGGTCTTGCCAAGGCGGGCCTTGAACTGCCGTCCTCCTGCCTCGGCCTTCTCAGTCACTGGGATCACAGGCCTCAGCACCGCACCCTGCTCCCGGCGTCCAGGCTGCGGCCCTGCCGTCTGGCTGCAGGAGCTGGTCCTGAAGGGAGATGCCCACGTGGAAGGGGCAGCCTGCAGGCGCCTGGCGGTGTCTGCTCTTCCTCTGATCCCGCCTCACTGGCTCTGCCACGCTCGCCCTTTCTGCTTCCTTCACTCAGGAGGAGGGTGTGGCGTGCGCAGGGTGTGCTGCGCTCTCGGGGAGTGGCTGCGACACAGCAGGCAACAGCAGAGCCCCTGCTCGGCTCCTGAGAGCCAGACGCCAGCAGGTCCCTGCCCAGGGGGTTGAGTGAGCATCGTGGACCTGAACAGCTCTGCCGTTGCTGGTCTGCTGAGCGACCACCCTCTTGTGCCTTGACTGACTTCTAGACCGCAGGTGCTGGTTGCAGCTTGTCTGTCCTGTGTCCTCAGCCTCTGGGTCCGGAGGCCTCAGTCTGAGAGAAGTGCGCCAGCCACCGGGTAGGCAGTGCAGCGGGTTCGCGCTGCAGGGTGACAGGGACCGGGGCTGGTGCTGCGCTGGAGCTTCTGTAGGAGTCCCCGCCCCACGCTCCTGGCACAGGGCCTTTCCTCTGGGAAGCCATTGCTCCCTCTCTGGCTGCTGACTCTGCCCTTCTCTCTCCTTCTCAGAGAGAAGGCACCGTGGTCTCCTCTGCCTTGGTGCGCTGGGCCTCAGAGTGCCTCCAGCTGCCCGTGCGCCCTCCTGGTACCTGGTGGTCATTTCCTGCCCAGGTCCTTCCTCATCTGCCTGCTGTCACTGAGCATTTCCACTCAGTGGTCTGCGTTTGTCCTGTGACCCCTGACCCTGCTGCTTCCAGCACGTCTCCTGTGTGCCCGTGGTCACTGCTGCTCCTGGGTTCCACATCCTTGTGTTCATCCTGGCTGTGGCTGCTGTCTGTCTGTTCTCAGTTTCTCATGGAATCACTTCCCTTCCCTGCCCATGTCCATCTTTTCTTGCCTGGATAGCGGTCCGGTGGCAGATTTCCCAGCTGCCACCTGGACCTCCTCCAGAGCGTTCCCCACAGGGCTGCTGGAGGGTCTTTAAGGTGCACCACCGGTCACGCCTGTGGCTCGAGTGGGTCCTTCAGCAGCTCCCCTTTGTCTTGGGTCCTGGGTCCGCATCTCCCCCTAGCCAGGCTGGGTGAGGGTCAGTCTCCTACTTTCCTGCTGCCACTCCCCATGTGCCAGGCCTGGCCTCACCAACCTGGCAGCCCACCTCCGGGCCTTTGCGCTGTGGCTGTGTCTGCCCGACGGGCTGCCCCTTTGTTCCTCCCAGAGCCCCTCCAGCTGTGCCCCGGCCTCGTGGGTGTTGTGCCAGCCACTGCAGTCCCAGACGAGGCTCCCCAGGGTGTTTCTTCCTCTGCCCGCTGCCCGTGCTGTTGGCTCGTGCACCCTCCCAGCCGGCCGAGCTCCGCCTTGCTCTCTGCCCTGGGGCTCGGTGTGCAGCACTCCTCCACGGGAGGAGAGTGTGTGGGGACTTTTTTTGTCTTTGACAGGAATGTGGGGTTGTATCACAGGGGCTCATCCCTGTCTTACATCAGGATGGGGGTGCTGCACGCGCAGGCCTTGGGACAGCCAGCCTTGCACGCACCCTGGGTCTGTGGCAGAAGCCCTTCCTGTTCTGTCGCACTCTTGGCCCAGAGGTGGTGTGGGGTGGCCCAGGCTGTTTATCAGAAGGAGTGACTCCTATCACATTTGCACACTTCTTCCTGATCCAAGGTGGCGGGCTCTGCACAGTGCTGGCAGCCTGGAGTGCCCGACACACTCTGCTTCCTCTTTCTTTCTTCCAGCACCGGCACCTGAGATGATCGGTGTTCGGGGGCTGGTCCTCCGCAGTGTGCTTCTGGGGTGGCGGGTGTGCCCGGCACTGGCCGTGGGCCAGGTGCTGTTCTAGGCCTAGCCCGGGTCCTCTCTCCAAGTCCCTGGTGGCCCGTCACTAGGACCATCCCCATTTTCCACTGGCAGCACAGACAGGTGGGGGCAGCGTCCTGAGTGGTGGAGCCAGCACGGGGGCTGAATTCAGACCCTGGCAGCCACACGCCCTGCCCGGGGTCTGCACGCACCACCTGCCGGGCAGCCCTCCGCATGGACCCAGCACCGGGCACCCCAGTACTGCCTCAGGAAAAGCACCCCTGACTCCACCCTGGCACCGAGTGCCCCAGATGCAGAGTCCCCACACCTGCAGTACTGCCTCAGGAAAAGCACCCCGACTCCACCCTGGCACCGGGCGCCCCAGGTGCAGAGTCCCCACACCTGCAGTACTGCATCAGGAAAAGCACCCCGACTCCACCCTGGCACCGGGCGCCCCAGGTGCAGAGTCCCCACACCTTCAGTACTGCCTCAGGAAAAGCACCCTGACTCCACCCTGGCACCGAGTGCCCCAGGTGCAGAGTCCCCACACCTGCAGTACTGCCTCAGGAAAAGCACCCCGACTCCACCCTGGCACCGAGTGCCCCAGGTGCAGAGTCCCCACACCTGCAGTACTGCCTCAGGAAAAGCACCCCGACTCCACCCTGGCACCGAGTACCCCAGGTGCAGAGTCCCCACACCTGCAGTACTGCCTCAGGAAAAGCACCCCGACTCCACCCTGGCACCGAGTACCCCAGGTGCAGAGTCCCCACACCTGCAGTACTGCCTCAGGAAAAGCACCCCGACTCCACCCTGGCACCGAGTACCCCAGGTGCAGAGTCCCCACACCTGCAGTACTGCCTCAGGAAAAGCACCCCGACTCCACCCTGGCACCGAGTACCCCAGGTGCAGAGTCCCCACACCTGCAGTACTGCCTCAGGAAAAGCACCCCGACTCCACCCTGGCACCGAGTACCCCAGGTGCAGAGTCCCCACACCTGCAGTACTGCCTCAGGAAAAGCACCCCGACTCCACCCTGGCACCGGGCGCAGCCCCTCCAGCTCCAACGTCGGGCTGCTGGGAGAGTCTCTGGCTCTGAAGGTTGGCCTTCGGAACCTCTTCCCAGTTCCCACCACAGAGCTCCTGAGACCTCATTGCTTCCTGAGTGAGGGACAACTCCTGAATCCCTCGGAGTTTCCTGAGGGATAGAACAACTTCCATTCTAGCAAGGCAACTCTGGAGGGCTCCCTCTGCTTGAGGGTTGATTGCTGGGGGTCCGCAGGTGATGAGGAGGAACTTTCACTCCCCACCCCTCAGCTCCAGGCAGGGCAGAGGGGCTGAGGTTTGCTTTGGTCACAGTGAGCACGATGTGGTCGCCATGCCTGTGTCATCGAGCCTCCCAGGAGCCCACACAGGGCTCGGGAGCCTGAGGGTGGTGCACAGGGAGCGCTGGGGCTCCGCCCCTACCCATGCCCGTGAGCCCCGAGTCTTCCAGCTGGCCGTCTCCTGTGTCCTGTGTGATAAATGGTGTGTCAGGACAGTGCTTCCTGGGTTCTGTGAGCTGTACAAGGATTCCACTCTCCTGTGTAGGGAGGAGCCCCTGGTTTGTGGCCACCGTCAGCAGCACAGCCCAGCCTGCTTGCAGTGGCATCTGAAGGGGGCATCCCTGTGGGTGCCTCTTGCTGGGGTGTCTCCAGACTGAAGCCGTCAGAACTGAGTCATGTGGGCCCATCCGAAGGTTTGCTGGTGGCTGACGGGACAGGCGGCAGCATGTCCAGAGGGCCAGCATCCCAGGGACTGGGAGACGGAGGGCAGGTGCTGCACGTTTCCCCGTGTCCTCTGGGCCACCACCCGCAGAGGCCAGTTGCAGGAGCTTGCTTGTTTTCTGCGTTTTCAGTTAGGAATATTCACTTAGGCACAGATGTGGTCCTTTTTACATTAATGTTACCCCTCTAGGAGAACGTTTTTCTCCCCAGGACTCCCTGGGGGATTGTGCCCCTTGAGATAGGATGTTGTCTTTACTGTGAACAGTGAACTGGAACTGAGTTTGTTTTACGTCTGTGACATGTCTTCTTGAGACTGGGGAAACATTTCAGTTCCATCAGTAGTGTCCTGGGGACCTAGCGCTCCTGCCATCCATCTTTTGTTGATTATTGTTAGAAGATGGCATCTACCAGAAAGGAAGTTAATGTCCCTGAGTAACCAAGGATATGCCTTTTTTGGAATTTTTTGTTACTAGCTGAATTGGTCTGTTTTTTGTTGCTATGACAAGATACCCGAAGCTGGATGATATATAAAGAAAAGGGGTTTATTATTTAGCTCACAGTTTTGGAACCTGAAAGTCCAAGGTCTAGCAGCCTCATCAGTGTCGTCTCTGGAGAGGGCCTCACAGCCCTGGAATCTTGGTGGGAAGGTGTGAGAGGGAGAGGTCAGGTGGAGAGCCAGGAAGCAGGAGAGCAGGCAGGGGTCAGACTGCTCCTTTAATGCCACCACTCGGGGCAGCCTGGTCCTCGAGCAACCTGAGTCTCTTCTGAGGGCAGCCCCCACATCCGCACTGCCTCCCGCGGGCCCACCTCTGCCAGGTCTCCTCACCTCCCAGTGCCGCTTCGTGGTGGACCCAGCCTCCGCCCGGGGACCTGCAGGCACAGCACATCAAGCCACGACATTGGCTGTCCTTGTGCCCAGCTTGATGAGGATGGAGGCTGTCACTCACCAGTCATCTTGGAGGTGGCTGCGTCTCGTCTCTTCTCTCCTGCAGCAGTGTCCCTGCTGGGCAGGTGGTCTGTGGTTTGACTGGGGGTTTGGACGGGCTGCAGAAGGGCCACTGGTGTCTTGAAGCTGCACGTGGAATTTGCTGCATGTGTACATTTCACGGGGGTGGGCACTGCACCCCAGGCCCAGGACGAGGCCAGCAAGAGCACTCCTCTGACAGGTGTGTTGGAATACTCCTGGCCTCCGTGGCCCAGGGGCCTGGACGCTGGCTCCGAACAGGAGCAGTAAGCGTGCCCATGTGCGCGGCCGTGCTGCTGACCCCCGAGATGGGCTGGGTGGGAATAAAACCAGGAAGACAGGCTGGCTTGCTGCTCGGGGCGGCGCAGGGGTCCCGCGGTCAGGGGCTTGTTGGAGTCCACGCCTACCTACGCTTGTCTCCTCCTGATTTTTGCATCATGTGCTGTGGAGAGAGCTCACACCCCCTTGTTTGCTTATTTTGGGGACCAGGGGTTGAAGTCGGGGTGCTCAACCCGGTCCCTAGCCCTTTTTATTTTCGACAGACTGTCTCTAAGTTGCTCAGGCCTCAGCCTCCTGAGCTGCTGGGCTGCAGACGGGTTCCTCTGCGTCGCCGAGACTGCCTCTTAGCTGGCTGTTGTTACTTCCAGGTGGTGTCTGCACGGACATCATCCAAAATCTCATCATTTGGTGAAAGCTTGGAAGGCACGTGGCCTGGAAGACGCACCGCCTCCGCTCTCGGCTCTCGTGTCCTCCTTGCCTGTGAAACGGGGACCGGTTGATAGCTGCTCTGTGAGGACTGTGCAGACCTCGCCTGTGCACAGCACGCAGCAGTGTCGGCCCTGGGACGGTGGTGGGGACGGAGACGCCCTCAGGGCTGGCAGTCAGGATGGATGAGGACTCGCTGACCTCCGCTTCCCCTCCTCCCCGGAGACGGCCACTCAGCTCCTCCGTTAGCTCTCCTTTAATTTGTCCTCACGTGAAAACACGCCACGCGTCCCTGTCACCTTCCAGTGCTCGCCGTGGCTGCTGCCCGCCCGTGGGTACAGGGGCTGTGCTGCCACGCCTCTGTGGAGGGTGTCGAGCGTTGGTTCAGTCGACACTGCTCACATGGTCTCCTGATTGTAGGGACGCTCCTGGCTCACCCAGTGACCGGCGGGCCGGTGATCTTGAGAGGACTCGGCTGTGCGGGCCAGCTGCTCGTCCTACCCCTTGGTTCCTGCAAGCAGTCGAGTCTCAGGAAGACTTGTAGAGGTCAAACCTCTATTATTATTATTATTATTTTGGTTAAACTTCTTTTTATTATTGTTATCATCATCATCATCATCATTTTTTGTGGTACTGGGGATTGAACCTGGGGTGCTCTGCCACTGAGCTGCATCCCCAACCTTTCTTATTTTGCTGAGGCTGGCCTTCAAAATTTTTTTGTATTAATTGTTGATGAATATTTATTTATTTGTATGTGGTGCTGAGAATCGAACCCAGTGCCTCACACGTGCTAGGCAAACACTCTACCACTGAGCCACAATCCCAGCCCTGGCCTTCAAATTTGAATCCTCCTGCCTCAGCCTCCTAAGTTCCTGGGTTGCAGGTGTGTGCCACCAGGCCCAGCTCTGTCATTTTTGGATACTAGCTGTTCTTTCTGCCCTTGGACTAATGTCGCCTACCAACAGGCAATCTTAAAGACTCCCACCAGATGTGTGTGGGCCGGGAGCCTGGGGGACCTCAGCAGATGGGTGGGTCACAGGAAGGCTCCCAGTGGGACCGCCGTGTTGGCTGTGGTGCAGAGTAAGCCCAGCCTGAGAAAAGTCAGACCCGAAGGGTGAAGTGTAGGAGGGAGAGCAGAGCTTCCTTCCAGGCGCCATCAAGGAGAAGACCAGGCTGGTTCTGGGGTTGGAATGTCCGCCGTGATTTTCTTGGTACCCCTGACCCAGAGTGGGGGTGCCGAGGGAAGAGGCAGTTGTGGTTTAACGGATCCCCAGGGTTCGCCACAGCCAGGCAGAGGAGGTCAGGTGGTGCAGAGCCTTGGTCTGGGAACTTGCCAGGGCTAACGACTCTTGTCACACCTGGCTCAGAGGTGGGCGCGGACCTGGGGCGGGGGACCCAGAACCCAAGGAGGCTTCTCTGGCTCTGCGGTTAACGGTGCGGTCCCGAAGGGTCCTGGCTGGGCTTGAGGCCTTCAGGACCGAGTGGCTGTGGGGCGGGCAGGCGGTGGGCTGTGGCCTGCAGGGAGACGCGGTGGGCTTTTCTCCTTGGGTAGCTATCGTGTGGACCGCAAATGGCAAGACCCTGCGGGGCAGAGACGCAGAGTCTGCTTCATGTCTGTGTTCTTGCAGCATTGGCCCCGAGCTCCTCGGGAGGCCTGACCAGTCGTGGAGAGTGCTTAGTGAGGGTGTGGGATCCGCTGGGAACGGGAGGCCCGCAGCCCAGTGCCCTCTCGTTCCCGTCCCTTTCTATTCCTGCGCCGCTTTCTTTCTTTTTTTGGGGGGTGGGTACTGGGGGCTGAACCCTGGGGCACTTTGCCACTGAGCTACACCCCAGCCCTTTTTATTATTTTTATTTTGGGACAAGGTCTTGCTAAGTTGCCCAGGCTGGCTTTGAACTTGAGATTCTCCTGCTTCAGCCTCCCAAGCAGCAGCTCCACAGTTTTAACCAAGCCTTGACTAAGTGCTGAGTAGCTGCTGGCAAGTCACAGGCCTGCCTCTAAGTGGCCGCCACCGGCTAAGATGGGCCTGGCCGCCAACACCCAGTACCAGAGGTTGACCAGATCAACAGGCGAGACATTTGGCTGGAGGGCATGGGATAGTGAGGAGACCCTGAGGCCACTGTGGGCCCTGAGCAGGCACCTGTCATGGGCGGAGCTGAAGAGTCTCTAGTAGCCTTGAGGTGCCTTCTGGTCAGCGAGCCCTGTCATTGAGAAGGAAGCACCGGTCCTGTCTGCTGTGATCTGTCTTGTCACTGGAGCTGGCCTGGTGTACCTGGTGTCCGCGATGGTGCCCAGGCATGGGCAGTGAGAGGCAGGTGTGGGCGAGGCCCCTTGGTCAGGGCAGCTCTCTCCCTGAGGCTTGGCTTGTCTCCTCGCCTGCCCCCACGCACAGATCTTTGGCCTCTTTGTCTCAGCTTCTTTTTCAACTTTTGGAGTCTGATTCTGCATCTCTAGCCTTTCTGGAATCCGGGTGTGGTTCTTAGGGTGATCTCAGCCCAACCCGGATACCTGGTAGATCTTTGAATATTCCAGAAGGTCCCCTGATAGAGATAGCATCCAAACCAAGCTGGCAAGGTTGCTGCTGCTGTTACTCCGTGTGCCCTCTCTCCCGTAGTTATTACACAGGGACCCTTTCAGGGTGGTCCTGAAGATGCAGGTTTTAAAGTTCCTCGGCAACAGACCCACCTGTCCAGTTCCAGTAGACCACAGCCCCTTTTCCTCCCTTTCAGCATCTCATGTGTTGTGCTCAGTTCTTGTTGCTGGACTCAGGACAGGCAGGCTTCTACATGGGTAGAGTGGAGGGTGTGTGGACACTGGGCTGGGAGACAGCTGGCCCTGGAAGTGTCTCCCAGCTGCCTGGGCATGGCTGGGACACCGTGCCTGGTTCTTGGATGGTCAGTCGTCTCTCAGACATCAAAGAGAGGATGTCCTCTTGAGGCTATTGTCCCAGGCGGTCCTCCAGTGCGGGCCTGGCTTTTCTATTGCCCCTTTCGTTCTAGCTGGTCATGGGGAACAAACTTTAAGACTGGAGTGGGGCTGGGTGGTGGCTCAGAGGTAGAGCCTTTGCCTTGCATGCGTAGGGTGCTGGGTTCAATCCTGAGCTCCACATCAATAAAAATAGAGTTGGCAAAAGCATTTTGCACAGTGTTTGTTTTCCTGTCTTGCACTTATAAATAAGGTCTATGGGAGTAGCATGGAAAACGTTTGCTGTTTTTCCCCCTCTTTTTTTTTTTTAATTGCTTTTGTTTAAAATTTGATCGCCTTAACTACTGTAAACATAGCCTATTTTTGTGCTTAAGATACTGAATGGAAAACTCCATTGTGTGTTGCTGGACACACAATTGGAAATATTTGGTCAAATGTGTGTTTATTTGGCTGTAATGGCATTTAAAGCAAACAAACAAACAAAAAAAACTGTGAAAATGGCCTTGGAGCATTATCTTTAGTTACTTGAAGAGTTTCTAGTTTTTTTTAAATACAGTTTATGTTAAAATAATTTTTATTAACTTAGAGAAGACAATGTCTGTGAGAAAACGGACTTTCTTTAGATTTTCTTTTT
The DNA here is from genome assembly GCF_902686445.1 of Sciurus carolinensis. NCBI lineage: Eukaryota > Metazoa > Chordata > Mammalia > Rodentia > Sciuridae > Sciurus > Sciurus carolinensis. The sequence goes on along the minus strand of NC_062224.1, from coordinate 116,447,594 downwards.
GTGGTCATCGTGAGTGATTGCTCTTTCCTTTTCTTAGTTTCACATTCTTCCTTTGTTCTAAAACTTAGACTGACATCTAGCTTTGACAATCATAGTATGTTTTATTTTCCTGAGGGGGGAATAACTTAATGCTGTTTAGTTTTGTACTATTGGTGTGTTGGTGAATTTTTAAACTGTGTGCTAACTGCAATAAATTATATGAACTGAAAAAAAAATAGAGTGAAGATATTGTGTCCATCTACAACCAAAAAAAAAAAAAAAAAAAAAAAAAACCAGACTGGAGTGGCTTTGAGGTTCAGGCGAGGCTGGGAGACCCCTGTGAGTGAGGGATGTCTCCATCTGGGACCTAATTAGCTGTGGGAGCGAGGGATTCAGGTGCTGGGGAGCGAGTTGATACATGGCAGGTCATCTTGGTGATTTTTGGTGCCCACCTGTATTGGCAAAGTAAAATAAGAAAGATACGTTTCTGTTGTTTCTGACCCTTCACTTGCCAGGCATGTTTGATTTTTGTCTTCCTGAAACATAAAAATGCCAAATGTTTATCATTTAAAAAGTAGGCCACATGTCATGTCTGCCTCTTGAGTCCCTTGGTCCCCGTGCTCCTTCAGGCAGGAGTGTGCAGAAAGGGTCTTCATCGTCCAGGGTCCAGGAGGGAGCTCGGCCTCCGGAGCTTGCCTTCCCCGTGGGAGCGCACCAGGGTTCCTGTTCTTCTCTGTCCCTCCTGCCTGGTGCTTGTTACCTTGAGACGAGGCAGGGTTTAGGTACGGAGGACAGCCGGGAGCCCTTTCGTTTCCTCCACGCCCTGGCCATGTCCGTCTTTCCTTGAGCGTCCACAGATGGGGAGGGGCTGCCTTCTGGGGACTCGGGGCTCTGGGGCTGCCCCCCGGGAGCAGTCATGTCTGGCTCCCCAACGCGAGGCTCTCCCCTTCAGGACTCCCTCAGTGGTTTTGGGTCCTTGGGCGCTGAGCTTGACCAGCTGTGCAGTCCGCAGCGCTTGCTCTGGGCGGGCCTGTCCTCCACCTTGGGGTTCTGTCTGCGGCTGAAGCCCCGCAGAGGGTTCCTGAGGGAGGGCAGCAGCACACAGGCCGGGCCGCCAAGCGTGTCTGCCTGCTGTGCTCTGTGCCCCCTCGTGGGTTCCTTCCCTTGGAAGTGCAGGCGGCTGTGGGTGGAGCGGCAGCAGGGAGAGGTGGACGGTGGTGCCTGGCCCTTGGATATTGGTCGGCCTCCTTCCTGGGTATCCAGTTGGGTCTGCTTGTCCCCCTTCCCCAGCCAGGATCACCAGAGGCCATTAGGAAGCCACGCCCCCTCAACCCACCTGCCTGAGTCGGGCTGAACCTTGCTAACTTAGAAATGCATCCGTATTAGATCTTCCTTGATCCCGCCACCCCCAGGGCCAAGGACGGAACTCAGGACCTTGGGGTGCTAGGCAAGCACTCTGCCACCGAGCTAAGTCTCCAGCCCTGGGTTAGGTCTCCTGATGTTCCAAAGCTGCTTTTTCCCCGTCAGACCGTCGCTGGACCATCAGTGCGGCTTTTCGTTCTTCACTCTGGCCCCGAGCCTCTTTCCTTTCCACTTCTGCTTTTCCTGCAGATGTGTCAAGGTTTCTGAACTAATTCTGTAAACACCTATTCCTCCTTCCTGTCTGAATCTTGTTCCTTTATGTTGCTGCAAAGATGTACCAAAATAAGGGGTTCGTCTGTCATGGTGGGTCCCCCTCCTCCGTCCTGCTGAGACAGCTGCGTGCGCACACACCTTGGCAGACTCAGGTCGCGCATGGCAGGGTGCGGGCCTTACCTGCACAAGGGTCCTGATTCGCTTGCCAGCTCCTCTGTCCCACCTAAACCGCATGCCTCTGAGCTGCATGCTCAGGGTTTCCACGGGCAGCATAGCGCGTGGGCAGCATAGCGTGTGCTGTGGGAGCCGCGTCCAGGGCATCTGCTGGAAGCTGCTGGCCCTGAGGCTGGTGAGCAGAGACAGGGCCACCGGGCGGGCAGGTGGAAGCTGCTGGCCCTGAGGCTGGTGAGCAGAGACGGGGCCACCGGGCGGGCAGGTGGAAGCTGCTGGCCCTGAGGCTGGTGAGCAGAGACGGGGCCACCGGGCGGGCAGGTGGAAGCTGCTGGCCCTGAGGCTGGTGAGCAGATGGGGCCACCAGGCGGGAAGGTGGAAGCTGCTGGCCCCGAGGCTGGTGAGCAGAGACGGGGCCACCGGGCGGGAAGGTGGAAGCTGCTGGCCCTGAGGCTGGTGAGCAGAGACGGGGCCACCGGGCGGGCAGGTGGAATTCCAGAAGTGCTGAGGTGTGGGTGGGCACTGAGATCGTCGCTGCCGGCCAGACTGGGTGGAGGCTCGGGGTCTGTTTCCTTATCCTGGTGAGCGTGGGGCACAGAGTAGAGAGAGAAAAATGTTATGAATTTACTTTCCTCTCTGTGCCGTGCACCCTGCTGAAGTGGACTGGCCTTCTTAGTGTTTTTTCTTGGCCCTGGGGATTGAACTCAGGGACACTCAACCACTGAGCCACATCCCCAGCCCTGTTTTGTGTTTTATTTAGAGACAGGTTCTCACTGAGTTGCTTAGCGCCTCACTGTTGCTGAGGCTGGCTGTGAATTCGCCATCCTCCTGTCCCAGCCTCCTGAACTGAGACATAAGTGGGGATTATAGGTGTGCCCCACCACGCCCGACTAAACCTTTATAGTTTGCCATCTCTGTTCAATGCAAGGGTCTGTCCTGTCTATGGCACCCAGGTGTTATGAGAATACATTGTGAAAACAAATGTGAAATGTTTTTAAGCCATAAAGAACACTTCAGGATAAAGTGAAATGTCTTGTTGTGTAGAGGGTATTCAGTGTTGTATTTTAAGATATTCACCGTGTAATGCACGAATGTTAACCACGGATGGACGCTCAAGCCCCTTAATGGCACAGTATGTGCATGTAACTTACGCACAGGCTGCTGCACATTCTACACCAGGTGTGCCCGGCGTATGTGCCTGACGCAGTGTAAGTGGCTGTTACCCTGTTCAGGGAGTAAGGACAGGGTAAGTCTGTTGTGCATGCTCATCAGGTACGTAAGAGTTCCCCACATATTTTCAATTTGCAGCTGTGTATCTTGTGGGTGGATGTGGAACCTGCCGACGACGTGACTCGACTCAGTTTGGGTGCCTGGGCTTGGAACCCAGGGCCACACACACGCTATGCACGTGGTGTCCCACTGAGTTGCACCCTCTGCCTCTGCAGATGGTACTTTGGATTTGTGGTTGGTTGCACTGGCAGATGTGGAGGGCTGACATGTTACACATTATTTAAGGTAGGTGTCCACACCTGTAACAGGTGATAAAACTGGCTCAGGGATGGGTGCCTTCCCCGCGCTCCCAGGCTGGGCTTGGTCTTTTTGAATCCTGGTTTCTGTGAAGCGGACAGGGGTCCTTGAGCAGTTGGTAACTTTTGGTACTGGTTTCCATCTGTGCATGGATGTGTTCAGCAAACATTAAGTGTCAGCTGTATGCCTGGTGCCAGGCATTTTAAGTGTTAGGTGAGCTTTGTTTGCTTTTTCCTCCTAATAGCATTATTTTGGGGTGCTGGAGAGTGAACCCCGGGCCTCTCACATGCTAGGCGAGTGCTTTCCCACTGAGCTGCACCCCAGCCCTTAAGTGATTTGTAATGCACTTCACAGGCTTCGAGCTTTTAAAACATCTTCCTGTTTTCAAACCCTGAGCCCTTGGTTTTCAGTCTTGATTCTTGTTTGGCAGACCTGCGTCTTGATCCTGCCATTGGCCAGAGGAGGGACTCCTGGGACCAGAGCTTAGGATGATTTCAGCCAGTGGCCCCGGGGTCGTCACCCTAGGTGGCATCAGATTGCCTGCCAGTGGTTTGCCAGGCGACTTGACTGGCCTTCCGAACTCTTGAGCCCGGGGCTTACGGAGTGGGGGTGGAGAGCGTCAGCGGATGACTGATCAGAACGCACTTCCAGAGTGAGCGTCAGGCCTTTGGCAGCCGCAGGTGACAACTGGAACTTGTTTTCAGAGTCTGAGAGTGTTGGGTGTGTGGTGCTGGGAGGAACGCACACCAGGGCGTAGCTCACCATGCTGGGCAAGTGCTCTGCCACTGTTTCTGGTCCCTGTGGAGCAGAGAAGCGCAGCCTGGCGGGTGGATTCCTGCAGGGGTGGGAGGGGCCGAAGAGCAGGAGTGGCTGCTCCTGCCCTGCTTCCCTGCCGGGCGAGTCACCACCTGGCGTGGCGGGTGGCGGGTTGTCTTCTGAATGCCGCCTCTGCCAGCCACCTGGAGCCCAGGGAGGCCCTGGCAGCCTCCAGCGGGACCGCCTGAGCCCTGCGTGCATTCGTGAGCACGGAGCGCCTGCTGTATCCCCACCACCGAGGGCCTCCGACCTGGGGCGCACCTGGCAGGAGGCAGGGCGCCCTGGGGAGAGGGAAGGTGAGGGCCTGAGCCGCAGGGGAGCGGGAGCAGAGTGCAGGGTGGAGCGCTTCCTCCTCAGGCCACCAGTGTCGCCCAGCTGAGGAGGTCGGCCGCTCCCGGGAGGGAGAGGCCCCGTCTGCTGCAGGGGACTGAGGCCTGCGACGTCTCCAGATCCGGGGATCAGCTTTGAGACCCGCGAGATGCTGGCGTTTCTGGAGCCTTCCAGCCACCGTGCAAGGTGGACGGAGGTTGGAACGTCTGTGTCCTCCATCCTGAGGGGAGGTGCACCAATCCTCTACCTTGGGGAGACAGTGGAGGCTGCTCAGCAGCTGGGATCCGGGAGCAGCTGTGGTCTCCCAGCTCTCCTCCTGCCCTGGCCTCCCGCTCCTGCGTGTCCAGCAGAGGGGCTGAGGTGCCTGATCCGCCCTCATGCAGCCTTGCCTAAATTCACTGTTTGCTGCCGAGTGACAACTGAGCAACCAGCTGCTCTGCGCCCTGGGAACGTGTCCCTAGAGAGTGGCCACGTCCAGGAAGGTCATGCCAGGCTTTGCCACAGAAGTGTCTGGACTCGTCACAGGCTGTGCTGAGCGAGCAGCTGCCGCTTCCTGCCCCTCCTTACAGCCCTGCAGTGACTCCACGCCTGGTGCTCAGGCCGTGCCGCAGCCCGGGGCGGTCACCTAGAGGTGCAGAGTCTGCTCTGGGCAGGGGCTCTCCTTCCCAGCCAGAAGCTGCTTGCTGTGGTGTGGGCTGGCGGCGACCCTTCTTGCAGGACAGACCAGTTGCTGAGGAGGCAGGTGACCGGGAGCCAGGCGCTCCGGCTGTGTGCACTGCGTGACGGTGCCGGGGAGCTGGCCCTGTGGTGTGTGTCACTTGGGAGCTGCCTGGTGAGCAGCCAGTGTTGGGCTGGGCGACTCCTGAGTCAGATTCTCCAGGTTGGCGTCTGCCCTGCGTGTCCTGCTTTTATTGCTACAAAGTGTTTAATAACTATTTTGAAGAATAAAAAAGATAAAGTTCAGAGCCGCACATCATGGCACAGGGAGGAGGACTGTAGTTAACACGCGTAAAGGCCACATCCCACCCGTCTGGAACTTCCTGGGATGCGTGTCCTGAGTGAATGCGAGGAGGCTGCTGGCAGTCTGCTGGCGGGGCGGCACCGTGCTGCCCCGGCTTTCCTGATGTCTAGAGGAGCCACCTAGTAGGAGCCACGGCCTCCCTCCTGCTGGAGTCTGCCGCCGCCTGAGCCATGTTGGGTCACCCGGTGTGCCTCTCCGCAGTCTCTCGGTCCCTTCTTGGTCCTGTGCTTTCCTGCTCATTCCCGCCCTTGGTCCCAGATCCCAGAACCTTCTCCTGCTTTGGGACCTGAGAACACCCTGTCACAGGATTGGTCTCCTGAGCTCAGGTCTGGCAGGATGCGCCCGCCTCCTCCTCTGGGCCCTTGGTGGCTCCTTGGTTCTTCGCAGCAGCTCAGGATGCGCAGCTCAGTGCCCCTTGTATTTCACTGCAGCCTAGGCACCTGGTCTGGGGGCGCCCGCCTGCTGTGCTGCAGGGCAGCCTCTGGTGCTCAGCCCAGGCCACTGCCTGCTGGGGGCTGTCGACCCCGTCTCCACCTTCATGGCTGCGCTTACCCCTCTCCCTGTCTTCAAGACCACACTCCACTGCTTCCGAGCTGCCCTTGCCACTGTGGTTAGAAGGGGAGGGGACCGTGGTTGTCGGCCTCCAGATCACCTCCCGCGATGGTGTGGGACTTTCATGCAGAGTGGATCCTTCATCTCAGACTGCATCTGTTCACTGTTCTTTACTCACTTGTTGTCCATTAGCATCTTTGGAACCGAGAGGCAGTAGGGGACCAAGTCTGCATGGTCAACCTAAAAGACTTGATCCTTTACCAGGAACTTGTAGGTGCTTGAAACTGCTCTTTGTTGAAAAAAAGAAAATAAGGCAACTCTAAGTCTCTCTGGGCTGCTGTGACAAAACACCTGAGACTGGCAGTTAGTAAACAGTAGAACTTACTGGCTGGAGGTCCACAGGAAGGCCACAGCCGTCGTGGTGTCAGGCTTTGCAAAAGGTGCTTGTTGTGCGACCTCACGTGGCTTCAACCCCCAACCCCAAGGGCAGCAGTCCCGCTCGTGAGGGCGGGGGCGGGGCCCTTGTGATCCGACCCGCACCCCAGCCCTCTCTTCATACCACTGCCTGTGGATCAAGTTTCCGCGGGCCGGTTCTGGGGAGCACAAACTGCAGACTGTAGCGGCGCCTCGCCAGCTACCACCCGTCAGCTGCCAACGCCGTCTGCCTCTGGAGTGTTTCTCAGTGCCTGTCAGATGGGGGCTACTGCCTGGTGAGGCTCAGGGACGGGGAGCCACCTGAGCCCAGAAACCACATGTAGACTCAGCAGCTTGTGTGACCCAGCCTGCGTCTCTTCCCTCACCGTGCTGCTTCCCGCAAAAAATGCCAGCTTCGTGGCCCCAGTTTTAGCCATTCTTTCGTGATTTTCAGTAGTTGCTGGGCAGTACTTGACAGAGGGGCTCTGAGAGAGGCCCTTGTCATTTCTGTTCTTTCATGAGTCTACTCGTAGGTTCTTGCCTTCATGGACTTAAATCCTGGGTCCTTCTGTCCCCCTGGTGGGAGCCATGCTCAGCACCTGCCTGGAAACATCCACGTGGCCTGGCTTGGCTCCCGACTGTTCGTGTGTGGTCTCACCTGTTCTCCAGCCCTGGGTCTCAGTGGCAGGAGGCCCTGAGTCCCCCGCTGCGCTGGGTGTGTCCTCAAGCTGCTCTGCAGCCGCGGAGTCTCAGAGCTGCTCTCGCCAGAAGGAAGGACCAGGACAGTGCTGCGGCAGAAGGCACACCAGGCACCTGGGGCGGAGAGGCATGGAGGCCCTGGCGCCAAACGCCATCTGCCTGACATTCGGGGCAGCAGCTTTCAGGGGCCCGTTGAGAACAACACTGGGGACAATGTAATCCTAGACGTCAGCTTCCCGAGCAGCCGCCGAGTGGACCTGCCCAGCCACCCAACCTCGGCGACCTCGGCAGCACACCTGAACCCGGCTTCCTCCTGTGCCCAGCCTAGAGGGAGGCGCTCACCAAGCCAGGGGTCTCCTTCTGCTTCCCTCTTGGTGGCTTTTGAAGCCTGGAGAAGCTTGTTAGATTTGGATGTGAAATTAAGAACGAATGGAAGGACTTTCCTGAACACAAAGCAAAACGTTATCTAAAGCAGGGATTCTGATAGGCACTCAGCTGCCTAGAGGTGGGTCCACTGCCTAGCCTCAGATGCCAGCTGGCTGGAGACCCAGGAAGTATGTCGTCATGGTCCTGGGATCTGAGCCACAGGACTGTTGCCACGTCCAGCCAGAGGGCACTGTCTGCCCAGCTCTGGGGGCCCAGATCTGCCCTTAGAGGGATTTGGGCCCTGGGGGGCCATCTCGGGGACACACTAGAGGGCTGGGTGGCAGGTGGAGGGGTGCTGCGGGCAACTGGTGTTGGAGAAGCCCCGTCGCCCCTCAGCTGTGGGAGCACGCAGCCGAGACTGGGGAGCACGGCAGTCTCCATGTGCCCGCGCTGCCGCAGTTCTGGGCATCCACCGGTGTCCTCTTCTCCTGAAATGCCTTTAGCGTTTCACCAGCATGCGTGTCAAGCTGGCCCTGGAAGCTGGCGTCAGAAGCCGGCTGCGGCTGGGCCGTCTCTCTGCAGTGGCATGCTTGCCTGGCATGTGTCAGGTCCTGGGTTGTTTGCCCAGCACGGCACGAAGGTTAAGCTGGGACCCGGTGTCTCTCACTGGTGGGGAAATGTGTTCCCTGTTCAGCCCAGTGAGTGACCTCTCAGTGGCCATAGGTCTGTAAGCTGGGGACTGGCTACAGGGTTGTTTTGTCAAGATGGAAACGTCCTCAAGCCACGGGCCTGTGGGGTGGGGGAGCACTGCCGCTTTCGGAACCGATGCTGGATGCACGGAGAAGAGTCTGCGTGACCTTGTGCAGCCGAGCCCCAGCCGGGTTTTCCGTCAGTGCTGAGTGTTGGCAGTGGAGTCACAAGATCATCGGGGGTCCTGACAGCGGCTGTGCAGACTGGCTTAGTGTGTGGCAGAGAGCATTCCAGAGTACGTGACACTACCAGCGAGTGTGAGCAGTGTGGCGGCCTCTTACACGCTTCATTACTCACCGAGTTCTGGTCATTTCTGTTCTCAACACCCAGGTTACCTCACATGCCAGGGTCCTGGATCTGCCCATCTCCGTGGGCCTTGGGTTTTGTGGTGGTCTCACCCTCCCCAGGGCAGTAAATGAGGATGGGTTTTCCCCACGTTTTCTTGTTGGTGCATCATGGCTGTGCATGAAGACGGGATTTGTTGTCACGGGTCTGCACATGCACACAGTAGGACAGTGTGACCTTGACCAGCGTCACTCCCCGGCACTTCCTGAGGATGAATGTCTTGAAGTGACATTTCCGAAACAGATGTTTTCTTTCTACGGGTGTCAGAATCTTGTGTGTGGGGTTAAGGGTTGGACTGCATCCTGCTTTGAGCCTTACTTAGTACATAAAAAATTAGGATAAAGGAAGAAAATGATCTGCACCTCCATCTCCCAGGCGTAACTGTTACACTATAAAATTCGGTTCTAAGCTTTTTTATATATACACATCTATGGAACTTGAGATCTTACAGTCAGCCATTCCTTGGTGTGTGGGAAAATGATTCCAGGAACTCCCCTGCTCCCCAAATCTGAGAATGCTCAAAATCCTTTTAAAATGGCTTAGTATTTGCATATCATCCATGCTGTCTTCCTGGATACTTGAATCACACTTAGAGTACTTTCTAAAAGATGTAATGCTGTTAATAGTTTTTACTACTGTATTGTTTAGGAAGGTACATATGTTTAGTATAGGTGCATTATATTTTTGCTGAATATAGTCAGGTTTTCATTGCTGTGACAAAAAGATCCGACAAGAACAACTTAGAGGAGGAAAGGTTTATTTTGGCTCATGGTTTCAGAGGTTCAGTCCATGGATGGTCAAGTCCCTAGCTCTCAGCCCCAGGGGAGCAGAACGTCATGGCAGGAGGGTGTGGAGGAGGAGAGCAGCTCAGGACGTGGCAACCAGGAAGCAGAGAGTGCTCTGCCCACCAGGGAGAAAACACAGACGCCAAAGGCACCCCCCACCTCTGCCCGTGACCCACCTCCCTGGCCACATTCCTCCTGCCTGCAGTTACCACCTAGTTAATCTGTGTCAGGGGATCAGTCCACTGATGGAGGTCGCAGCTCTTGTGACCTCATTATCTCACCTGAACATTGTTGGGCTGTCTCACACTTGAGCTTTTGGGGGGCCCTCATATACTTTTTATTTTTACAGACTGCATTTTGATTCATTGTGCACAAATGGGGTACGACTTTTCATTTCTACGGTTGTACACGATGTAGATTCATGACATTCATGTTATCATACCTGTACTTAGGGTAACGATGTCTGTCTCGGTTCCTTCCCCCACCCCCTCCTGCACCATTTTCCTCTACACCATCCTCATGCTTCTCTTTCCCCCGCTACCCCTCCCTCGTTATGTATCGTCATCTACTTATCAGAGAAAACATTTGGCCTTTGGTTTTTTGGGCTTGGCCTATTTCACTTAGCATGATATTTTCCAACTTCATCCATTTACCAGCACATGCCATAATATTATTCTTGTTTATGGCTGAGTAATATTCCATTGTGTATATGTACACCACAGTTTCTTTATCCATTCGCCAACTGAAGGGCATCTCGGTTGGTTCCACAATCTAGCTATTGTGACTTGACTCTCATATCTTGTCACCATAGCACTGAACGTTTTCAGTGTGTGGTTGACCGAGTCTGTGGACGTGGACCGTGTCCACCCCACTGACTGCACTGTTGGGTGGTGTGTCCTGCCTGTTTGCACATTACCAGCTCTCCTCTGGAACGTGACTGGGCAGCTGTGCACACTTCTTGTGTCTGTAGAGTACCAGGATGTAATGGTGCCCACCACCTGCGGCTGTGTAGGTTGGTACCCTTCTGTGCAGTGGTGGCCATGTTTGGCAGTACGTGTTTTTGTTTGTAATTGCGTCCTTGGGACGGATTCTAGAGGTGGAGTCCGCTGGTCAGGGTGCGCATGTCCTGCGTGTGGTTGGGCTGTGGCAGAAGCCTTGCTGCTGGCAGCGCTGTGGCAGTTTCCCAGGTGCACCCAGCAGGGCAGCGAGGGCGGCAGCAGAGCCGCAGCAGGTCCGTCCCAGTCGCTTCTCTTGTCTAGCCTTTTTTTTGGGGGTCATTGGTTTTCTTTCCATGCAGTCGTATTTTTATCATGGAAAAAGAGGGGTCTCCTGTGTTACTGCCTCTCCCCTCTCCCCGCATGACAGCCACCGACAGACTGTCCCTTCCCTTTAGTATAAAACTCTTCAGGTAGTCACCATGATGAGGTGGTCAAGGGCCCCGGGGTGAGCGTCCTTGTAATGCCTAGCCACACATCCAGGGCCGTAGCCAGCGGCAGCACCGGCGGGTACGCAGACCGGGCATGCGGCAGCTGCGGGGAGCTCAGCCCAGGAGGTCTGGCTTCAGAGGCACCGGGCACTGAGGGGACGTGTGGCTCGCTCCTGGGCCAGGGCTTGCCTCCCAGGTCTGACCTGGGGCTGGGACCTGAGAGGGCCTTGAGTGGAAGGCGGCCGGGGCGAGGGGCGGGGCGAGCGGGCGAGGGGCGGGGCGAGGCGGAGCCCTGCCAATGGGCGCCACCCAGAGGCGGTGGGGCGGGGCGAGGGGCGGGGCGAGGCGGAGCCCTGCCAACGGCGCCACTCAGAGAGGCTTCCCAGCATGGCAAGTCAGCGGAGGCTGGAGAGGCGGAGCCCACGCCTGAGCTGCTGGAAGATGGATGTGACTGTGCAGGACTTGGTGGGATCAGGCGTGCTGTCACTGAGCACGCCGAGTCTGCGGGGAGAAAAGTGTGGGGAGCAGCCCGCCCTGTGCAGGGAGCTTCCAGGGAGTGTCTCCACTGTGAACCTGGAGCTCCTCTGGTGCTAGTGACTGCCCGGCGCCGCGGCACGGCCCCGGCCTTGCTCCGCACGCACGGCGCAGCAGTGGGGAGAGCAGCAGGGTGGACAGGTAGCTCCCTACAGGGTAGAGCCTTCGGCAGCTTTCGGGTGTGTGCGGCCGCCTGGGCCTCCGCTGCAGGGCTTCCTCGCCTTCCCCGGCCCCGGCCACCTCGCTGTCCTTTGCCTTGGCACACCCAGCTGCTCTGGGGGGCCATCCAGGGGGACCCTAGAGCGTGACCGGCTTGCTTTCCCCGAGTGCGGCTGTGTCAGTCTCTAGCTCCCGTGGCCGCGTTCCATTGTCCGCACGGAGCGCAATTGTGCAGCCTTCATCTGCCGCCGTGGAGCGGCTGGTCCGGGTGGCTTCTGCTCTCGCGCGAAGAGCGACGGGTGGCGGGCGTCCGGGTGCTCACTGTCAGTTCGTCCAGTCCCATGTCCGTAGCTGGCCCCTCGCATCTTGCAGCAGACCCATCTGGCTCTGGAGGAGAGCCCCTGGCCACGCTGCCTGCGCAGAGGCGCACCCACCCCCGAGCTCACCACTCGGAGCTCAGACTTGCTTTCTGTTGATTTTTCTTCTTCTTAATAATTGCCCTCCTCTCTGGCTTGAAAGAGTGGTTGTGGTTTCCATTTGCATTTCTAGGATGGTGTCCATGTGGCATGTCTTTTTTCCCTGTTAAGATCTGTGTTATTTCTTGTTACAACGGAGAGTTCAGAACTGAGTTTGATTCACTCTGCTCATTTTCTTCAGTGACAAAGCTCATGGTATAGAGCAGGTTCCCTGAGTTCATCTGAGGTTTAGGGAGAAATGAGTGGACTCAGAACTGAACCAAAGAGAAACCCGAAGTGTGCTGCAGCCGAGCACGTCCACCCTTTGAGCCTCCAGTCTTACAAACACAAAAGCGAAGTAGCCACGGGAAGAACCAGAGCAGCCACCCAACCCACCCGGGAGGAGACCCAGAGGAGAGCTGGAGGAGACCTGGGAGGAGACCCTGGAGGAGACCGGAGACCTGAGACCTGGAGGGGACAGGGAGGGGACAAGGAGGGGATGGGGAGGGGACAGGGAGGAGACCCCGAGGAAACCTGGAAGTCTGTCTCGGGTCTGCAGGCCACATGCCTCTCTTGGAGACGCTCGATCCCTGCCTGGTGTGTGAGCCCTGGGACTTCCTCATCCCCAGGCTGTGACCCCCTGGCACGGGAATGGTGTTCCCATGCCAGGTCTCCCTTTCTGCTCTGTTGATTTTGATGCAGTCTGGCTGCCCCATGTGTGTGTGGTGTGGCCTCAAGCTGCCCCTGCAAGTCCAGTGTCGCCACGCTCTGCAGGTCTTTGTGTCAAGGTGACCTCCATGTGTGGGGTGCAGTGGGGGCAGCACGAGTCACTGTCTGCTGTTGAAAGGAACTTCATCATGACGGGGACGATGATCCACCCCTCGGAGGCCCAGGGAGCTGGGCCTGGCGGAGCGGCTCTGCTGGAGAGGCGGCCCTCACTCCTGAGGCGAGTCCCTCACAGGTTTCTGCAGAGCTGGTCCAAGTGCAATGGGGAGCCTGGTGTCTTCAGCTCTGGTGCTGTTTCTCTGGGCCTGTTTCTCCAGTGCAGGTTTCCTGGGTTGTGTGTGTGCAGATCAGGCCGTTTGGGGGCGACAGCGGGATCCCCCCCCTTCAGAGAATGCCCACGGGGAATTCTCTGGGGAAGTGGGGGGGAAGTGCCCTGTGCTTCACAGGGGAGCCTTGGATCCTCAGGCCACAGGCCTGGCCCGCAGGTATGCGCCCACCTGTGAGCAGCGGTCAGAGGCAGACCCTCGTGTTGAGAGACACAGCTGCTCTCTGCCAGGCCTTGCGATCACGGGACATTCCTTTACCCCCTCTCCAGCCCTTGCTGCCGGCAGGTGCTTGCACTCTGCCCTCCTGGGGATCTGGCCCATCTTCTCTCTCAGGGAGCCACTGGGTTGGTGCCCTCTTGTGGTCCTCTGTGGTCAATTTGAGGACTCAGGTGAGAGCCACTGGATAGGAGAGCAGGCTTGGATGGGGAAGCCGGGGCATGAGGAGAGAGGTCTCAGGGTGAGGACGTTTTCCTAATACAGCACGTAAACAAACTCTGGATGATCAGACATTAATTACTATTAGACTTCATTATGAAATATTTCTTTAAAGTAAAAAGATAGTTGACTGAAAAAGAATTTATGACCCATGAAAGTTCCAAGCCGGCCTCAGCAACTTGGTGTGACCCTGTCTCCAATAAACAAAGCAGGCTGGGGATGTAGCTCAGTGGTGGAGCACCGTGAACTCCACCCCCAGGAACGTGTGATCCCCGTGAGAAGCAGCCAGCTTTCTTGGTATGTGAAGAACTGTTGTAAATCAGCAATCAAGTCATCTAATAACAAGTGAATACAGGACCCCAGCAGACTAGTTTCACACACAGAAACCTGTTAGGTCCATCAAAGATTTTGGACCTCATTTAAAGTAGGAAGGCAAATGGAGAAAATCAGGAAGTTAGATTTTGGACTGGGGGGTACCAGGGATTGAACTCGGGCGCACTGAGCTACTAAGCCACATCCCCAACCCTTTTTATATTTTATTTGAGCCTGGGCCTCACTAAGTTGCTGAGGCTGGCTTTAAACTTTCAATCCTCCTGCCACAGCCTTCTCTGAGTCTCTGGGATCACAAACTCGAACACCAGAACGACAACTTTTCTTTATTTTACGTGTGTGTGTGTGTGTGTGTGTGTGTGTGTGTCTGTCTGTCTGTCTGTCTTGCTTTCACTCGATCTTGCTCTCTCACTCACTCCCTCCCCTCCCCTCCGGCTATTATGCAGCAGTTTTTATAATGAGAAAACAGCTGCCTCTCCCTGTTTGCTCAGCACCTTGGTGTGGAAGTCCTTCCTGTTGAGTTCTCTGCTTGGTCATTGGGAGGATGGCCTTCTTCCCAGCCTCTTCTTTTCAACGCCCTTAATCTTTTCTACGAACAACCTGCTCTCCTTATTGCAGGTCTCCCTGCAGTTCCTCATGATCTCAGTGTAGACCGAGCCACTCTTTTTCAGCCATTAACTACCCTCGCCTTCATCATTACCAGAACTATAGTGCTCTAATTTTAATTTTATGCATGAGTCATTTTCTGAGTCCACCACCTGCTTCTTATTTTTTTGTTACTGAGGATTGAACCCAGGGTGCCTAACCACTGAGCCGCATCCCCATCCCCAGCCTTTTTATTTTTATTTTTTTTGTTTGGAGACATAGTGTCCCTAAGTTGCTGAGGCTGGCTTTGAACTTGTGCTCCTCCAGCCTCAGCCTCCTGAGTTGCTGGGAGAACAGTGTGCTCTGCTGCGCCCGCTCCACCTGCTTATTGAAGGACTGCCTTGTGATTTGAATGTGTATGGAGTTTTTTGCCTGAGACTTCCTTTCTGCGCATGTAAGTTGCAGAGTGGAGGTAGAAGCGGCAGTGCAGGGGCGGAGCTGGCTCTGGGCCCTGCTTTCTCAGGTGGCTCTGGAGAGAGCTGAAGAGGTGTGGAAGCCTTTTCTTTCCCGGGCCTCACTTTGTAACTGTGGTGCAGCTGTAGCTGGGTCCCGGTTTGGTGCTGTGATAACGCCTTGAACGGTGTTACGGACGTGAGTGAGGGACCTCGGTGGGGCGCGTGGCGCAGTTCCCCGCTGAGCTGCAGAGGTACAGTGCTGGGCCTGTGCGGAGGGGTCGTCGGTGCGCATTCGAGAAGAGGGCGATTCCACAGAGCCCGCTCTTCAGGCCGCAGCTTGGGGCGTGGCTTTCTGGAGCCCGTTGTGCAGGGACACAGGTGGGGATGCTGGCACGCGGAGGGCAGGTGCGGTGCAGTTGGGTCACGCCCAGTCTCGAGCACCCAGACTGGTGCTAGAGGGCCCCGCCGTTTCCGAGGCCGTGGGGTGGGTGGTGGTCCTCCTCCGTCTAGCTTTTTCAGACCCATCCTCCCGGAGGCGCCCTGAAGTGGTACTGTTTGCACATCTGCCCACAGCGATCGCTGTGGGCTTTGAAGACCCTAAAGCTCCTGCTGGGTCTACCAGCAACTCCTGCCAACAAGGGACAGCAGATTGTCTGCTCAGCAGGTCTGTTTTGTGTGTGCAATAATTATTAACTGGAGTATTCTGTGAAGCAGACACGCCTGAGTTCCCGAGAGAAGAGTTTACTATCAGAGCAAACAAAAAGTTATGCAAGAAAAGATTATAGACTGTAATGACATGTCTTTATGGGCACGTATCCTCTGGGAGTGGAGAAGAACAGGAGGGTACTTAAATAGAAGAAAGTGCTCATATCTGTTGTGATTTTAGGAAAACAAAAAAACAAATCCAAATCTGTTGGTGGCCCAATGACTGAGGAGGCTGAGGCAGGAGGATTGTAAGTTTGAGGCCAGGCTTGGCAATTTAGTGAGACCCCAATCAAATTAGCAAGAATCTGTCTCAAAATAAAAATCAAAGAGATCTGGGGATGTGGCTCAGTGGTTAAGCACCTCCAGATTCAGTCCTTGGTACCAAAAAAAATGAAAGAAAAAAAAAAAAAGCCAAATTAAATTCACCTCTTAAAATCTGGCCAGGGTGTCAGTTTCCAAGGGCTGCTGGAACAAATTCCTCCAGACTGGGTGGCCTGAAGCAACACAGTTGTCGCCTCAGTTGACAAGAGGACCCGCGCCTGGAGGGACTGCTGGAGAGTGGCCAGACCTCTCTCCTGGCCGGGTGCTGCCTCTGCTGCAGACTCCGGTCCTGGCCTCGCCTCGGCAGCTCTGCCTGGCTCTGCCTTCACCTTTCCAGTTTCCTAGTTCAGATCCACCTGGTCTCAAGACCAGTTCCTTGGTCACACCTGCGAGGACCTTCTCCCAAGCTGGGTCATGTGCTGGGGTTCTGGGAACCAGGTGGGGCGTGACACAGGATCAGCCTGTGGGCTCCCACCCCAAATCCAGCTGCCCCAGGGAAAGCACGGGCTCGTCTCCGCCAGCCACGCACTGGCAGTGCTTCGTGAGGAAAACGGAATTTCGAAGGTGAGCGTGATTTCTGGGATCACAAATGTGGAGGAGCAGAAGAGGGCCTTCTGGGTTTGAGGTGCTCGTAGTCTCTGCCGCGCCCCCCCCCTTCGCTGCGTGCACTGCATGGGCTTCAGGACGCGTCCCCTTGTCCCTCAACCTGCAGCCACCAGCTCGCTTCTGTTCCTGCGCTGGGTCACGCGTGGGGTTGTCCTGCTCGTGCGGTGCCGCCGCCCCTCGTTCCTTCTGACTCAGCCTGACCGGAGTTCCAGGCGGTCCTTGCAGTCTGAGGGGGAGAAGGGCCTCTGGCGCCGGTTGCTACAGAGCTTCCTGACGCTCCTGCAGCCTCGTGCGCTTCCTCTGGACGAGGCCCAGGAGCTGTGCTGCTCACGCGGCAGGTGGCTCTGAGGAGTGTGGACGGCCCTGGGCGGCGTGAGGCCTGTCGGGCCCTGGTGGCCGGCGGCCGAGGAACAGGTGCAGAGCTGGGCGGGCCTGCAGCTTCCCAGGTCCTCACAGGTGCTACGACGTCCAAGGCACGGCTGCCTCCCTCTCTGTCGGTAGATTAGCCCTGGTGATTCGTGTGGCTTCCAAAGTGCTGAGTTCTCTGTCCTTCCCACAGTAACACGGTCTTCATAGCTTTGGGGGTTATTTTCTGTGGTTGCCCGTTGCCCACCACCCCCTGCCCCCCTGTACTGGAGATGGAAGGCAGAAATGATGCACTGTTGAGCTACATCTCCTGCTCTGGGACTGACCTTGAACTTGTGATCCTCCTGCCTCAGCCCCGAGCGTCCTGAGGTTAGAGTGTGCCTCTGCACTTGTTTTTTCTTAACGTTTTGGGTCCTAGAGTTTGGTGCCCTGGATGTATTGGTGAGTGATAGATGTGGCAGAATCTAGCAGAAGACACAGCAGGGAGTTGAGGCTGCTATGGAGGATTTGAGCCCCTCTCTTCAGAAGTGGTGAGGAGTAAGTAATAAATTGAGTTTTCCCTTTTATGGTATGGGATTGAACCCAGGGTTGCTCTACCACTGGGCTGCACCCCCAACCCTTTTTATTTATTTTGAGACAAGGTTTTGCTAAGTTGCTGAGGCTGGCCTTCAACTTGCCTCCTGCCTCAGCATCCCAAGTCACTGGGATTAAAGGCATGTACCACTATGCCCAGCTCTAAATTGAGTTTTCAAATTCAGTAAAGGGTGCTGTCTACACAGAAGGTCGGGCAGTGGCTGTTGGGCACTGGTTTGATCCCTTGTACCTCTGCTCCGTAGCTGGGCATGAGATGTGGATGCTGGGGGAGAACCAAAGAGGAAATGGAAACCTTCTGATAACCGGGAGTCTGTTCCCTGGGAA
Organism: Sciurus carolinensis; assembly: GCF_902686445.1. Classification (NCBI taxonomy): domain Eukaryota; kingdom Metazoa; phylum Chordata; class Mammalia; order Rodentia; family Sciuridae; genus Sciurus; species Sciurus carolinensis. Next base: position 116,429,857 of record NC_062224.1, on the reverse strand, counting down.
GCCTTCCCAGTCTGGATAGGGATCACTGGAGTGGCAGAGTCGGCCTCGTCCAGTGGAGCACTCAGTGCCGTCTCCACGCAGCGCCTGTGCTGTGTGGCCCTCAGCCCGGAAGCGCCGCAGGGCATCCTGAGGCACGCTGTGCTCTCCCTGCCCGTGCACCGTGCTGCCTGGGAGGCCCGAGGTCGGGCTCCATCTGTACTGCATTCCCAAAGGGGCCCTGGTCACCGCATAGTGGGCCGAGGTTTTCAGCACTGTCCCTCCATTTCTCTCCAGGCGTGTGGGCCTCAGCGTGTCCCTAGCCACCATGTGCCACCAAGCAGTGCACTGTGGAGGAGCCAAGGGGCCCATCTCCTCTTCTAGTGAGTGTTTATCAGAAAGGCTGCCCTCTGACGCCCGCCAGCGTCAGTAGCAAGGCCCTGTGCCCTGGCCACTGTGGCCCTGGAAGGGAAGAGGCTCCATGGGCTCCTGGCAGTGGTCAAGGGTGCTTGTCCCACCGTCGGCTCTGTCAGCCGTTCTCCAAACCTGTGATCGTGGGCAGGTCACTTAGTCTGCTTCTCTGTGACCATGTTTCCTAATGCACAAGGCGGGGATGCGGAGCCCACGGCAGAGGTTGCCCTCCGTCTCCGCAGGTTATGCGTGCCTGTTTTGGCCAACCTCAGGTTGAGAACGCGTCCTTAGCAGAGGCAGCTGCACCAGGCGTGTGCAGCCTTTTTCTGGGCTGCTCCGACTGCTGTTCACACCGTGCTGTGTGAGGTGGTCTCTGTCCTCCGAAGGTGAGTTTGAGGGGACAGGAGGATGCGTGTAGGTTGTATGCAGATGTAAAGGGCTTGCGCGTTCTCAGGCTTGAGGCCTGGGGCTCCTGGAAGCCCCTTCAGATACTCAGTGGCTGACGTCCGTAGGAGAGTCCTGGTGTGCCGCACGTCCTGAGAGGGCTCACGGGCTCGCCACCCTCGGCTGGTTCCGGCCCGTCTCATCTCTAAGCACTGGTGCCTCTGAAGAGTGCAGAGCCAGCCTTGGGATCTCATGAGCCCAGGAGGGTTTTAGGTCTCTTTCAGCCACAGAGCTCAATGAGTTGGTCAGTCACCAGAAAGTCCTGGGACGTAGGTGGGTGCCTGCGAGCGTCAGGATTTCTCTCCGACGTCCTCTCGGCTGGGCCTTCTTGGGATGGGCTTCTCTGTAGGACCTGTGGGCTTTTCATCCAGTGCTGTCCACGGTCTCCTGGACTCCTCCTTGTGCTGAAAGGTTGGAGGTTGTTAACTCTGTTCTGCCTCATGGGCAGATACCTTGAGGCTGGCAGGTGACCGGGAGGGTCCAGCTGGCTCAGGGAAGTGCTCCCGCCTCACCTTCGGTGAATATGCACGTGGGAATGAGTGGGCTGGTGAGTTCCTTGTGGCCGAGGAGGACCCCAGCTTTAGAGGGGCGTTCACAGCGAGCATCAGTACCGGGAGGACCCCCTTTGCAAGCGACAGCCCTCCGTGAGTGGCCTGGACGGATGGCCCGTCGCCTTCCGCGACAGGCCCTGCTGGGCGCGACTGCTCAGGAGCAGGCTTCCTTGCCCAGTTCCCGGGCTGCAGCCGGGGTCGAGGTGCTGGCTCTGCCGTGCTGAGGCTGCACTCCGCTCCAGTGGCACCTGTTGCAGCGTCCTGTGGCGGGAGGGGCAGGAGGGTAAAAGGGGTGAACACTTTGTCCACCTGCGCTGGAAAGCAGAGGATGAGCCTCCAGTAGAGGATGAGCCTCCCCAGGGCCTCTCGCCCCTGAAAGGCCTCCTGCTAATCTTGGCTGGTGATCAGGCTTCAGTGTGAAGTCTGGCAACTCAGTGAGACCTTAGCCCTGACCTGTCCTCCTCCTAGATCTGTGATCACCCCGGTCTCTGGCTCCTTCATTTAGCTGGTGCTTAAGCTCTGGCTATCACGTTCTCCCAGCAGAAGGAGGGTCAGTTAATGAGTTAAGGCTTCCGGGAAGCTGCCGCGTAAGACTTCTGCTTATCTGCCTGACCAGAGCTTGCCCTGGCCGCCGGGAGCTGAGGGAGCTGGGAGGCTGACGCGGGAGTGGGACCTGGCGCACAGCCGGCCACCTCTGCCGAGCAGCTTGTACTAGAGTGGACTCCCTGGAGCCCAAGTCAAGGCTGATGGCCGGGAACAGGCAGCACAAACGGCGTTGACACTCCGGGCATTTTTGTCCTCTTTCGCTGCTGTGACCTAAAGACTGACGAGAACGATTTCAAGGAGGAAAAGTTTATTCGGGGCTCGTGGCTTCAGAGGCCCAGGTCCACAGACAGCAGGCTCCGTGGCCTGGTCCTGAGGGGCAGCCGCGTGTCATTGGAGGGCGTGGCGGGGGCGCCTGGCCCAGGCATGACTGAGCTGCCTGCCCCAAGGCATGTCCTGCTCATGCTTGTCACTGGTGATGAGTCTCAGCGTGAGGTTCGGTGACACCGTGAGACCCTGGCCCTAGCTTGGTTGGCTCCCTCGTCCTGGAATGGAGTGAAATGAAAAATGTCTCCCACCGCCAAGCAAGTCACTCTCCCGGTCCTCAGAGTTCCGTCTCCTTCCCAAGATCCCGTGTCGACCTCGCCTTGACTTTGGATCCAGAGCCAGCTCCCAGCCCCAGCAGACCTGCCTGCCCCTCTCAGAGCCAGACTGGCAAGGGCAGGATCATCGCAGATACACTGCAAAGCCAGCAGCGCCAGCCTGGCTGGGAGGGGCCCTGGCCGTCGGGCGTACCAGTCGTTCCCACCACGTGGGGCTAATAACCAAGTGAGGTCACTGAGCCCACTGTCAGCTTTGGCTCTAATAATAATGATTTTTAATTGTGGCAAAATACACATAATATAAAGTTTTCCCTAACTTCTTTTTTGTGGTACTGAGATTGAACTTGGGACACTACCAACTGAGCTACATCCCCAGCCCCTTTTTAGTTTTTATTTTAACAAAAAAAGAAAAAGAGTCACTTAATGACGAGGGTCTGAGCAGGCAGGCAACCAGAGGCCTTGAGCAGCAGAAAGCAGGAGCAGATGCCACCTTCACAGTGGGCTAGGGCTTGAAAGCACCACGGTATCACAGTCCAGTGCTGCAGGGCTCCACTTTGGACCCATTTAACACAGGGTCTCCCTAAGTTGCTGAGGCTGGCCTTGTACTCACGGTCCTCCTGCCTTAGCCTCCCTAGTCACTGGGATTGTGGTGTGGCCACCGCGCCTGGCTCATCTTGATGACTTCGAGGTGTGAATTTAGTGGTGTGAAGCACATTACCGTTGTAACTAGTCTCCAGGCCTCGTCTTGTGAATGGACACCAGCCAGCAGACACTTCCGAAACTCGCCTCCCCTCACTCCTGGCAGCCACGCCTCACTCTCTCTCTGATTTTGGCTGCTCTAGCCACCACCAAAGTGGAGCCCTGCAGCACTGGACTGTGATACCGTGGCGCTTTCAAGCCCTAGCCCACTGTGAAGGTGGCATCTGCTCCTGCTTTCAGCTGCTCAAGGCCTCTGGTTGCCTGCCTGCTCAGACCCTCGTCATTAAGTGACTCTTTTTTTTTTTTTTTTTGTACCGATGGATGGAGCCCAGGGGTGCTTAACCACTGAGTCGCCTCCTCAGCCCTTCTTATTTATTTTAGGACAGGGTCTCACTAAGTTGCTTTTAGAGCCTTGTTATGTTGTTGAGGCTGGCCTTGAACTTGCCGTCCTCCTGCCTCTGCCTCCTGAGTGGCTGGGGTTACAGGTGTGCACCAAAGCCCTGTTTCCATTTGAAGGGACGGGGTTTCAGGATTAGGGGAAAGGGATCTGAAGTGAAGGAGATAGCCAGGTGGGCATCAGGTAAAGACAGTCGCTGTTATGTCTGCTCGTTAGCCCAGGCTTAAAGCACAGGCCCCAGGTCATGCCTGGGCTAAGGAAACTGATCTGCAAATCAGGTGGGACAGCTCTTCTTCCTGCGTGTTTGGTGGTGGGATCACTGTTCATATCAGAGCATCTAACGTGTTTCAACGACAGACAGAACATGCCATGACTAGAATGACCATTTCATAACTGGCACCCTGAATCTCTCCATTTTTGTTCTCCAGACTTCTAGGTGCCCCCCGTGTTTTTTTTTTTTACGTTGGTGATTTGTAGTCCTACCCAATGGTAGGATTTGTTGTTACGTGTGCGGTCATATACACGATGTAACACTATTATTTGGCTGATAGCATTCCTCAGCACTTCCCCTTTCTCTCTTTACTCCTCCCCTGGTCCCTTTATCTACTCTGCTGTGTCCCTTGATTTTCATGAGGGACAACCCGTCCCCCCGCCCACGTTTTCTTGGATGCTTCATTAGTAGAGACTACAGGTGTATACTATTCTCCTGCAACCTTGGGACGTAAGAAACATGTGCCAGTTAGGAAAAGGGAGCCATTGACCTACAGATGTTTAAAAACTTGGTTTATTCTTGCTTTTAGATGAAAGTCACCTGCAAGTTTTACCTTCTGTGATTTTGGGGGTGGGGAGCAGGTCTGCAGTTTCAAAGCCAAAAGTAGTTTAAAATGCTCATCTGTGTTAAAATGCAAAAGTGTCACGCAAGCAAAGGAAATCACTCTCAATGATTAACAAATGGGACCAGATATTACTGTTCCTCCAAGATTCTTCTGTGGTTTGTACAACAGGACACATTGCGCAAGACAGTTGTATTTGCATAGGCTAGTGTAACAGGAGTGGCCTGTGGTTATGCCTGCACACTTTTATAAGAATTGTAACTTGAAAAAATGCCTCTAAGGTTGAATCCCAAATACCTCTAACTCTGCTGCTTTTCCATCCATTGTAATTAGGTCAACCAGTTCTATAGGGAGTCATGCGTTATGGCTTCTAGAGTTTTCCTAATATAGACGTTTTAAAGTTAAACTTTGTATCAAATGAAAGAAGAAGTGAGTTAGTGGATACAGTCCTTCAGGACCCTGTGGGATTACTTTTGTGGCCCTCCCTCTGCACACCCCTGCAGTGTGCGGGGGGCACGGGCAGCAGTGTGCATCCCCAGGCGCAGCACGGAGCCTGCAGGATGCTCACTGGGAGTTGGTGTCCAGGTGTTTGAGACGCCCTGGGTTCGGTGGGCATGGGTGGTGCTTGTGGAGAGGCCCTGGCTTTCTGCCGGGTGGTCCTGGCTAGGGATAGAGCACAAGCAGCCAGCAGAGGCAGAGCCAAGGCGCCACCCGGGCCTCGCTGGCTGGCTTCGCTGGCTGGCGGGGGCTTGCAGGCACGGGGGCCGAGGATGCCCCGCGGTACTCAGGCCCCTCATCCTGGGGTGTGGGCACACCCAGGGCACAAGCAGGTGGAGTCAGCCATTACTGTCCTGGGGTGGATTCGTGGAGATTTGTGGGAGAGGAGGCAGAGCTGCTGGCACTGCGGCATCCAAGGGCAGGGAGGAGAGGGCCAGCCTCTCAGCAGCTGCAGCTGGGCCTTGGGGCCTCCGCGCCTCCACGCCTCCACGAAGCTGGCCCTCCTGGGTGCTCTCTCCACCTGCAGGCTGCCCCCTCATCCTCCTGTGCTCTTTTCTCCTGCAGTCTTCGGTTTGTGCCAAGATCGTGCAACTCCTGGGGCAGAACGAGGTGGACTACCGCCAGAAGCAGGTGGTCATCCTGAGCCAGGACAGCTTCTACCGTGTCCTCACCTCGGACCAGAAGGCCAAAGCCCTGAAGGGCCAGTTCAATTTTGATCACCCGGGTGAGTCGGGAGGGGGAGGGAGGAGGTCCTGTGCTGCCAGGGGAGGGAGGGGCAGCAGGGACCTGAGGACTGTCCTGAGGGGCTGGAGCTTAAGGGGAGGAAGCGGTGTTGGCGCACTTGCTTCGCCCTGAATGGCATGCTGGGGATGCGAGAGCCTGGGCCTCGGGTGCGCCAGCCCTGAGTGACCCCACGGTGGGCCCTCATGCCACCGCTGAGCCACAGCAGCCTGCGCCGCCCCTTCCCCGGCCTGGCCCCTGGGCAAGCAGGTGCTCAACCCAGTGCGCACACAGGCTGAGGGCGGTGCCTGGGTGGTTTTGCACTTGGTGGTGGAGTCAGACCTAGGCACAGGCTTGTGGTGTCCCCTGGTCATTGGCCTCCTGGTGAGCATGGGCCAGTCCTAAGCCACAGCTGAACTAGCAGGAGGAGGAGTGGAGGCTAGGGAGGCTCTGCCAGAGGCCAGAGACCTGCTGCCAGCTCACGCGCCTGTGAGCTCTCATGTTCCCCTCAGGGCCCGTCCTGTGCACGGTCCTGGGAGAAACGAGCTGAAAGTCAGACCTGCTGACAGTCTGATCTCCTTCAGATGCCTTTGACAATGAACTCATCTTCAAGACTCTCAAAGAAATCACCGAAGGGAAGACGGTTCAGATCCCCGTGTACGACTTCGTCTCCCATTCTCGGTAAGTGGGCCACCCGCCACCCACAGCAGCCTGGGTCTGCGCTCTGACCTGTCCCCATCGACCCCTGCAGCTGCCAGTGGCGGGGCGGCACTGCCTTGTGTGCCCTGCGGCCTGGCTGGGGAGCCCGTGGCGTTTCCTGGAAAGATCTGGGCGGCATGCTCTGTGCTTGGAAGGGCAGGTTCATGGGTGCTGGGTGGCGCTGCACACGTGTTCTGGTCCCACATCCCGAGCTGTTCCTGGAACAGGATGTAAGAAAGGTGGAGGAAGGGCAGGAAGAACAAAGAGCCCTTCTTCTTGCTCTCCTGGTGACGTGGGATTGGGCCAGGCACAGGGCTGTGTGGGTTTGAGATGGCCAGGTGCGGATCTCGGGGTTGGCCGAGCACTCCGGGGGGTTCTCAGCCCAGGCCAAACAGTTCCCCCTGGGCAGGTGCTGGCTGGGTAGCGCGCCCTCCTCCCTCTGAGTGGTGGTGGGCTCCTGGGGAGGGTGTTCCCTCCTGCTGACCAGGCCCCAGGCACCTTCAGCCCGTTCATGACTCTTCTCTGCTCATTCTGACTCAGTTTTTGTTTTTGTTTTTTGTTTTGGTACCGGGGTTTGAACTCAGGGGCACTCAGTCACTGAGCCACGCCCCCAGCCCTTTTTTGTATTTTATGTAGAGACAGGGTCTCGCTGAGTTGCTTGCTGTTGCTGAGGCTGACCTTGAACTCTGGTTCCTCCCACCTCAGCCTCCCAAGCTGCTGGGATTTCAGGCGTGTGCCATGGTGCCTGGCTCTGACCCAGTTTTAACGTGAAAACTCTTGGGACTTCCTGGCCTCATGCTGACCTCCTGCAGGGTGCACTGCACAAGCATGGTTCCTCTGGGTTCTCGGCTTGTGGCTCCTTGGAGTTCTCAGCCTGGCTGTGTGTGCTCTGCCAGTATTTCATGCTTCCCTCCTGGCTCCCTTATCCCGTTCTTTCTTGAGTTGAAGTGTTGAGATGGGAAATTAGAACTTGTCTCTTACCAGCTGTCTCTGTGTATGACCCACTGCCTCCAAGCTCTGTGACTACATATCTCAGTCAACTCAGTGGGTACCTGGCCTGCAGCTCTCCCAGGTTCACAGGCGTGGCAAGGAACTGGTCAGAGGAAGAAGCCGGGAGGGCAGGTGTGGGGCTTGAGATGTAGGCGGGGCTGCTTTGCTACACCTCTTGTCCCTCACCAGCATCTCCTGAAGCACACCTCAGAAGACCAGGTGCCGCCGTGGGGGAGTGTCCAGCTCGGGACCCCAGTCGTCATGCCCGGGTCAGCCGGCGACCCTTGCAGATGATTCAGGAATAAAGGGGTTCAGGGTAGGAGTCGCAGCTGATTTGAATGTTGGGCTGGTAGGCGCAGCCAGGGTGTGAGGGCAAACCCCAGGGTTTAGCCTGACGTTGCAGCAGCACAGCAGGGCACTGTGTCCAGCTCCCAGCCCCAGGGACGCTGTGGAGTGTTCTCGGTGACCTGCCTCAGCACCGCGCTCCCCTGATCACTGTGGATTCTGCCTCATGGTCGCCTTCCTCGTGTTCATGGCAGAGAGCCTGCAACCACACCAGGTGGGCATCCTGGGCTGCCGTTCTGCCACGGAGGGGCGTGGCCAGCTGGTGCCCATGCCTGCCGTCCCTGGTTCAGGAGGAGGCAGTGCAGCCTGCTGCCCGAGCAAGGTCCTGCAGAGCGGGGGGCTGCACCTCCTGCGGTTGCCCAGAGCAGCCTGTGCGAGGCTGTGCTGTGGGGGGAGGTTGTCGGGAGGGACTTCCAAGGTGACAGTTGGAGAGCATGTCACAGATCCTACGGACAGTTCTGCAGGGATGGACGGCTGGGGAGCTGGAGGGAAGGGGTCTGTGTGGGTGCCCAGCAGCCAGGAGGCCTCAGATCCCAGTCGTGCAGGGTGTGGTGTTGGGGTCAGGAGCACGGACGTGCTAGCAGTGGGGAGCCACAGGCGCTCAGGTGTAGCCGCAGGAAGACCCTTCTGGAGCAGGAAGGGCCTTGGTGAGGCTGTCGAGGAAGAGGCCTGTGGAAGACCAAGGCAGTAGAGTGAGTGTCTTTTTTTTTCTCTTTTGGTACCAGGATTAACTCAGGGATGCTTAACTACTAAGCCACACCCCACCCCTTCTTAAATATTTTATTTAGAGACAGGATCATCTCATTGAGTTGCTTAGGGTCTTGCTAAGTTGCTGAGGCTGACTTTGAACCTGTGATCCTCCTGCCTCAGCCTCCTGAGCCGCTGGAATTTCAGGTGTGTGATGAGGAATGAGGTTTGTGATGGAGAGAGGCTGTGATCACTGCAGAGGAGAGGCAGTGGGGGAAGCTGGGTGTCTCCCCTTCAAGTTCCCGTGTGGACAGTGCAGCCTGCTGGAATGCCCGTGTAGATGCCATTTATTTAAAACCCTCTCTGGTGATGCACAGCCTCTCTGCTGAGAAACAGTTTCTGAGCCCAGCCACGCTGCCAGCTCTCAAGGACCACTTGGGGGCATCCCAACCCACCCAGAGGCCTTTGGGATGTGGAAGAGTTGGTCGCACTAGGAAGACATCTGTTTGCCCCCACCCTGTTGTCTCAGATGACCCAGCCATCTGGGTCTGTGTTTTCTGGACCATCGGGTCAGCCGCTCAGTCAGTGTTGTTTTTAGTCTGAGTCGCTTTGGAATTTCCCCCCTTGACCTGTGTGTGCACCAGGGAAATGATCGATCCTGACTTCTTAGGGCACAGCAAAGCGGGTAGTGGTCACCTCCTTCCTGGGAAACCACCTGTTCCTCCTGGTGTTTCTTGGGCACCCAGTCTGCCACCTGGTGTTGTGTACGGTGAGCCTGGCGCTGTTGTCCTCTGTCTCTCAGGTGAAGCCAGGGACCCCATGAGGCGGCTTCTCAGCAGAGCGCTCCCGCCTTCCCTCAGTGGGGGCGTCACCTGGATCTGCTCCTCGTGCTCCTCCCATCATCCCGCCTCTGAGCGCGGTGGCCGCGCCCTGTGGCCTGGTGGTGGCTATTCCTCCAGATTGTGTTTCTCAAAGCTGGCACCATGCCAGAAACACCTGGGGGCTTTTAAGCAACACTGGAGCTCTGCCTCCACCCCAGAGCCCTTACCTCGGGGATGTGGGGTGGGACAGGGACCAGGTGTGAGTATGGACCCCTCAGCCCCCCGACTCGATGAGCTCTTGAGTCGTGCCAGGGTTCTGGAGGCCCTCCAGCCTCACTGCTGGTCCTTTTCTCTGCTGGCTTCCACGTGCTATGTCCTGCCTCTCCGAAGCTGCCCCCGTGCCCTCGAGGAACCAGCGTTCACCGGGGGGGACCAGCAGCACCCTCGCAGGGGGCCCTTGCTGCTGGTCTCCCTGTGTTTGCACAGATACAACTGTTGCTTTAAGAACTTAAAAACATTTGTTTTATTTATTTAATTGATTATTTTTTTGAGAATTGAACTCAGGGCACTCTGCCACGGAGCCACATTCTTAAGCTTTTTATTTTTACTTTGAGACAGGGTCTCGCTAAGTTTTCTTAAGTTGCTGAGGCTGTCCTAGAACTTCCGATCCCCCTGCCTCGGCCTCTGAGTTGCTATTACAGTTGTGCCACTGCACCCGGCTGCTTGTCATGGAGAGTAGCAGACCTTGTGGAGGCAGTCACCCCTGCCTCTGGTGGCGTTGGCACGCGAGACCCAGGGCAAGGGGGCTGCTGGGTGAAGTGAGGGAGGCCACAGAGTAGGGAGGCGAGGTGGCCCCAGTCCTGCCTGGGAGAGCCCCTCCCTCCCCGTGCCCCAGGGGCCCACCCACCGGCTCTGAAAGCCAGGCTTCCTAAGCCTCTGCCCCGAGGGGCAGGTAGAGGCCGTGGTGACGTCCTGCTCTGTCCATAATGACGGGCCCTGGCCACCGCACTGGCTCCTGGAAGAGCTTTCAGGCAAGACAGACGGCCTTCACGCTGGTGCTTTCTCTTCCACCTCGTCTTTCCAGAGTCAGAGCCTCCAGCGGCCTCAGGCGTCGGGAGGGGTGGACATGTGAAGCCGAGGGCTTGCGTGCTGTGAAGCGCGGAGCATCCTTTTGTAGGCGTGGAGCGTTCCTGGACCCGCTTTGGAGAAGCCGGGAGTCGGATCTGCTGTCTGCCCTGGTCTCCACGCCACAGCGGGCTTCTTGTTCCGGGAGGAGGGTGTCTGCTCCATTCCTACCTTATGGCAAAAGCTGGTCACAGGCGTCCTTTTCCAGCCAAGTTCTGTCCGGGCCCTGTGGCCGTGATCCACGGCCTCCTGAAGCTCTGCGGGGCTGGAGGAGCCCTTGCGTCTGCCCCGCATCTGCGGAGGGCAGGGACTTGCCCGGGCTAGGGCTGCAGCTGTGCTCCCCCGCTGACCTCTTGTCGACTCTGCTTTGCAGGAAAGAGGAGACGGTCACAGTCTATCCTGCAGACGTGGTGCTTTTCGAAGGGATCCTGGCCTTCTATTCCCAGGAGGTCCGAGACCTGTTCCAGATGAAGCTTTTTGTGGATACAGATGCGGACACACGGCTTTCCCGAAGAGGTGTGCTTCGTAAGCCTCCAGTGGCCCTGTTGGTGGCTATCTTGGGGACAGGGGGCCTGGGAGCCCATGACTGACCCCCGCCACTCCTGAGTGGTCTGGGCCTTCCCAGGGCAGACATGTGTCCACATGGCCTAGCCTAGCTACATCAGTCCACCCCGCCGGATGTCCTGCCGCCCAAACGCCGGGTGACATTTGAGAAGGGGTTAGTCACTAACTGTTTTGGGTTAGATAGGCTGTGAGGTCACTGAGTTGAAATGAGACGTCCACATGCTGGTTGCACCAGGGAAGGTACTTAAACACCCAGTCCTTGTGGTCCCCAAGCCCCCCATTAGGACGCCTCGACTTTGGACCAGCTGTAGGCCATGGGGATGGAGAACTGTGCCCTCCGCTCTGGGCACCCATCCCACCACGGCTTCTCCAGCTCCGTCGTCTTTCCAGGCCATGCTGGGCGGTCCCGGCAGCCCCACAGCTGCCCCAGGCTGAGCCAAGCCTGTGCCCACTGCCAGAGGTGCAGAGGTCCCTCTGGTGGGAGCTGAGCTCGGGAGGACTGTTCCACTAGGAGGGACGGTCGGGGCCTCGATGCAGGGTCAGCGACGCAGGAAGGTGCCGGGCAGACAGATGCTGGCCTCTTCTGAGGGTAGACCGAGGGTCATAGGAGGAGACACTAGAAAGTAGCTGGGCCACTGTGGCCCTGGGACTTCCAGTTTGGCTCCACAGGCAAGGAGCCGGGAGCGGAGTGCTCTTCATTCTGACAGGACACGTAGGCGCGGGCAGTGGGCAGCCTGGGGAGGCCGGGGGAGACCACCCGCGGATCTGGACCTGAGGCAGGCTGTCACGCTTAGGTGGTGGGAAGCGGCAAGAGCAGGTAAGGTTTGGGGTGGCACTGGACGGAGGTGGCAGGGAGTGAAAAGTGACTTAAGGTCCGCGTCCCTGTGGTGGGCAAGGGGACTCCCAGGTCGGCTCCTCTGCCAGAGTGGTCTGACCTCAGATCCTGGGTGCGGTCTTGCTCCTGGGCCCAGCCTGCTTGCATCTGACGCGGTCTCTGGTTGCCAGAGCTGTGGGAGCCACCGGATGGTGGGGAGACACGTCCTGGGCCTGCCCTTCCGCCAAGCAGTGCCTCCAAGTGGTTGGAGTCCACTCCACGCCCAGCAGGGAGGGCGCAGGGATGCCAGGCGAGGAGCGGAGAGTGGCCGTGCTTGGTCTCAGCAGAGCCCTGCTCCCCTCTGACTTGGCAGCTCTTGGGACACCCCAGGCTTTGGGTGTCCTTGTGGGGACTGTGGGACAGACCTGCTCTCAGCAGCACAGGTCTGCTGGGTAGGGTCGTGTGGGCTCTGGGGTGGGTACCGGAGCCCACGCACACACCCCCTCCCTCGCCCTTGCCCCGAGCGCAGGGCCCACCCCGCTTGCTTGCGGGTGCTCCCGCTGGGATCAGGGGCTGCCCGGGGTGTTGAGCAGGACAGGTGGAGTCGGGCGAAGAGCATGAGATCCTGGGCTCCCCATCGCCCTGGGCAAAGGTGCTTCACTTCCTTGTAGCTCATCTTCCTGTTGGAGGATCATCTCGGAACGGGCACCCCGGGTATCGTGGGGTTAGTGGTCTTTGGGGTCGGCCCGTGGTGTGGTCATTGAGGCCTGTGTGGCAGATAGAAGCCCCTTCTGTTGGGGTGGCTGGGGCGCCTTCCCTGGGTTCTCTGTAGGACTGCTGGGGCCACGTCCCAGGAGTTGGCACCGGGCTGATGCAGGCACTGCTGGGGCGTCACAGCCTGGGCCGGGGTGTGGGGGAGGGAAGCGCGAGAGGATGCCCCGGAGGTGGGGGCCCCGCGCGGGCGGCCAGGCCCTGATCCCAGCGGGCCCCACGCTGTGGGCTGAGTGCTCCTGTTCCTTTCTTGGCATGGGGTCCCCGCGTGGAGCGGGGACCCTGTCTTGCTGGGGCCTCTTGGGTCCAGTTCTGCTGACCCGTGCACCCTGGTGCTGTGGTCACCTACTGTCGAGGCCACGTCCTTACCTGGTGGGCCTGCTCCACGCTCTACCTGAGCCTCCATTCTCTCTACACTTGCGACACAGGGAGATCTAGCAGGTCCTTGGTGGGGTGCAGGGTGCTGAGGGAGAGGGAGGGATGGGCAGGAGCCACTGTGGGGCTTGAGCATTCCGACGCGTGGTGGTGCCCACCTCCTCGCCACACCCTCTGGGCATGCGACCTCCCATTCTGAGTCGACCCTGGTGGGGTTCTGCCTTGGAGTGGTGCAGTCTTGGGAGCCGGAATCCCCCACTCAGGACGTGGCTTCAGGTGCTCCGAGCACAGGCCCGGGAGCACGTGGCAGGGCCAGCATGGCGGCCTCTGCCCCTCCTCTGCTGCCTGGCTCCCTGGGCCTGGTTCATCGAGGGTCGGGAGGCAGGGGCCTTGGTATGTGCAGTCTGTTCTTTCAGTATAGGGAGACACAGCTCCTCAGCCACTTGGTGACATGAGCCAACGTGACCGTCGAGGAATTGTCCGTACTGCGGTTCTTCCTAGATCTTGCTCTTGGCTTGGGAGGCCAGGAAGAGCACCGCTAGGTTTGAAGGCTGGAGTGAGAAGGCCAGGCAGGGGTCATGGTAGACTTGCCATTTCCTGCCCTTTACCCTGTCCTCTCAAAGGGCCTGTCCTGGCCCAGCAAATGTGTGGTGTCCAGACTGTGGATGGCCCTGGTTGTGAGTCCCAGGAGTTTCCAGTTTGTGCCGAGACCTTGCTCTGACTCAGCCCTGTTGTGTTCCTGCTCAGACCGTGTCAAGGAGCGGGGCTTCTCGTTGCAGTGGGTGTGGCCCGCAGGTCTCTGGCTTAGGTGCTGGCCCGGGTTGAGGGCTCTTGGGAGCAGAGGTGGGTGGCGTCTTCTGGTTGGCACGGTCCCCATGTCAGGACAGCTTTCTGGCCCCCGTCCTGTGGCATGACTCCTCCCTCCCCTCCCGGTCCCTCCCTCTTCACTGTGGATGTGCGCTGTGTAGGTTTACGGTGACTGTCCCCCACACCTCTTCCTGCATGACCAGCTGTTTCTCTCAGCCCAGCAGATGAGTGTCCAGGTCTGCAGGACGCAGGGAGCCCAGGACCCGGCAGAGGGCAGTGTGTCCTGGCCATGCCGGCGGACAGAGCTTCCCACAGTGCGGAAGACGCGTGTGTCCTGTATTGCTAAACAAAGCCAGCCTCGGGGCTGGCGGGAAGCCCAGCCGCCCGGGTGTGAGGTGCTTGTTCTCTTCCAGCTCCGATGCCCCTTTGATCTGGCTTCCTTTTTCTGTGGGCTTTGTCCGGGGACGTGTGGAGGGCTGGAGGCCTCTGGCTGCAGGTTTTGGCCCCGTTGAAGTCATCACTGTGCGTGCCGAGCGCCAAGGATCTGAGGCAGGGGCCACGTGGCAGTGCCTCTGTTCCTCCCCGGCCAAGTCTGCCCAGCAGACCCTCTGGGGCAGCCGGAGCAGGGGCCGTGTTGCAAGGTGGGAGAGAGCCGTTCCCTGGCAGGTGGTGGCCAGGCCGTGTGGACAGGCAGATGGGTATGAGGAAGGTCCTGGCAGGTGGGGGCCAGCGGACCGTGCACGACCAGGACTGGCCTAAAGCCAGATGCCCGGCCTGGGTCGGCTCTGGGAGGCCGTTTCCCCGTCCTCCGAGGGACGGGAGCCGCAGCACCGCCCTCCTTCCTGGCCACCTGCGAGTGGAGCGAGAGCCGCGGTTTAGCCCTGAGGTTCACTCTCAGATCCTGCCCTGCTGTCTGGTGCGTCTCCCCCTCACGCGAGCCATTACCCGAGACACGGTTCAGAGGGGCTGGGGGCCTTTGCAGATGGTGGTGGGTGGGTGGCAAGCTCGGGGCCGGGCCAGAAGACGTAGCAGGTGGGCAGCAGGATCCCGGGCTACCCCAGTGGTGAGGGAGGGACTCTTGCAGGCGTACGACCCACGGAGCCTGATGCTCGGAGGTCAGGTGCAGTGGCAGAGCCAGGGCGATCAGCCCCCTTTCCATTTTTGACAAAAGACTTAATTGACAAAAGTGGTGAAAGTCCCTGAATAAAACAGAGCAGGAGAGGACAGTGGCAGAAGAGTCTGGGGCCACCTGGGCTGCTGCTCTGCTCTGGCCACTGTGTCCTAGTTCACTGTCCTCTCAGTAAGGATCCTTGAGTGTGCAGACCTGTGCTGCTGGTGAGCAGGGCCTCCCTGCCCCAGTGGCCTGGGGAGCCTGAGATGAGCCACCTGGACTTCCGGACAGGGCCAGTGGCAGGGTGGCGCGCAGCCACCCCTGCCTGAACCCAGGCTGCCCGTTGCCCTGGCCCTCCAGGCCGTCTGGGCACGTGGTCACATTGGAGTTTGGTTGGCCAGCTGTGAGCTGAAGCAGGCGTCTGCCGGCTCTGGGCGGGACGTCTTCTGTTCCCCAGCTGAGGAAGTAAGACTTGGGTGGGTGACTTGTTCCTCGAAGCTCCTGCCCTGCCCTTGCCGGCCTCCGAGGAACCCTCTTCTGATTAGCAGGGGTGACGGAGTCCAGGGCCTGCTCCCCGCGGGCGCGTCTGGCGGCGCCCACGCCGTTTTCTTGAGTCTTGTTTTCTTCTCTTACAGTTCTGAGGGACATCAGCGAGAGAGGGAGGGACCTTGAGCAGATTTTGTCTCAGTACATTACATTCGTCAAGCCTGCCTTTGAGGAATTCTGCTTGCCAGTGAGTTGCGTTTTGGCTTGTCTTTGTTGAACCTAGAACTTAATTTCGTGGTACACATAAAGGTACGTAAGTTGCTGGAGTCCCCAGCTCGAGTCCCCTCCTCTCGCCAAGAGTCTCTGCCCTGCGGTCCCAAGAGAGGGCGCCCGGGGTGCTTGGTGTCCTGCCGTTCTTCCTCGGGGAGCCCTTGAGGGCCGGGCCAGGCCTCATGCTGGCTCTGTAGTTCAGCAAGTTCTGCATTTCCTGCTTGGTGGTATGGCTGTGCCCGGCCCAGGCATGGCCCTTGGCAGGACGTCGGGTGGCCCCCTTGGTCTCCTCCTCCACCTGGGCGAGCGCCCCAGGGCAGACGCATGCTGTCCTGCAGCAGGTGACCCCACTCCCTCCTGGCGTGCGCTCTCCAGCCCTCCCAGGCAGCTGGGAGCGCTGAGGTGAGACCATGGAGACAAGGGCGTCCAGGACCTTGGTAAGCCAGCCCTCAGCCCGGGGACACCCTCTGCTTCCTGGGGAGGCCAGTGGAGCCTCCGGAAAGCCTGCTGGAGACCAGAGGTGTGTGGTGGAGGAAGGACGTGACAGCTGGTGTGGGACGGGAGCCTGTGACAGGGGCCTGCACCCGTCATCGCTTCTTCCCCCAGGTGACCTCACCGCGGCCCAGCCCCTTGTTATCCAAATCAAGCTCCCAGGGAGGGCAGGGAGGCTGGCCAGTGAGGGCTCCTGCGGACTACAGGCTGGGAAGGCCTTGAGCACAGGTGCAGAGCAGGACTGGGCGTGGGATTTCTCTGCTCACCCCAGTGATCAGCTTCTCGCTCCTGGAAAACTACGTTCCCAACCTCTTTCTTTCTTTAAGTCTGTTAGCAGGCTGTCCATCAAGCCAGACTTGACTTTGGTTCCTAGCCAGGCATAGGTGCACTTTCCCCAAGCTGGCCTGAGTAGCCGTGACACCTGTCTGAGGGGACACTGGAGCTGTGCAAAGCTCTGTGGCCATTCAGCTGCCCAAGGCCCTTGTGCTGTTAATAACAGGACAAGGACCCAGAGTTACTTCATTATCAGACATCATTTGCCACTTCACCTGGTTGTAGTGGAGTGGAAGATTCTAGACAAAAGCTTTTCGGGTTGTTTCTGCTTATTCCCACTGTCCAGCCACTCTTTGCTCAGGAAAAGACCAACTCATTCCTCCACAAGCCAGGGACTCAGACCTGATCGATGTCCACCAAGTCTGCGTTGGGGTGGGCCTGGCAGAGGTGTGCGTCTGCAGGTGGCCTGGAAGCTCATGGTGAGGGAGCTCACACAGCAGGCTCAGGAGTGCGTCCAGAGTCCCAGTGAATTGAAACACACACACAGGAGTGTGTCTGCCGTGGCTTCACTTCACAGTGCAGTCATGAAGCCAGCTCTGTCCACCATTGGTGGGGCCAGGGAAACGGGGTGCTGGGGGCCTTTTCTGGCTTTTCCTGGCCAGGATGAATTGTGACCTGCAGACTGTGTCAGAGTTCAGGTGGACTTGACCCCTCACGAGCCTAGGTTGTTCTAGTTCATGACTTTCCTAGTGTTGGAGAACTTTCCTAGTGTTAGTGTTTGATGTCCAAGTTCTGAAGGCTGGTGGGGCTAGGAACAGGAGCTAAGAAGCCATCTGCTCTACTATAATACGACGAGACGAGGTAGATACAGGTCCTGGTGCACAAAGAGAAGTTGAGCCATGAGTTGGTTTGAGTTAGTAGCTTGGTCAGGACCAGCGCCTCACTGACACAGGAACACCCTCCATCTTTGTTCTGTTGACCCTGCCCACTCCCTTCCTCCCTGGCTCTGAGGAAGGTGGACCCTCCCCATGTTCCTCGGGAGGGGCTGGATCACTTTGCCCTGAGCCCCTCTGTTAACACGTTCTGCACGTCTCTCTCCACAGACAAAGAAGTATGCCGATGTGATAATTCCTAGAGGTGCAGACAATCTCGGTGAGTCCCCGTGGGGCACGCTGCCAGCCACGGGCCGGGCAGGATGCGGCAGCAGTGGCTTGCTCTCTGCATCCCTGCCTTGGGATCAGGGCCTGGGTGGTGTTCAGGTGGGGAGGGCAGGCACTGGCTGTGCCCTTGGCAGGCTGGGGCCTTCTGCTGTTGTTGCCCAGGGTGGCCCCTGCGTGCCTTGCCACCAGGCAGCACAGCAGGCCTCCTCCTCAGAGTGACGTAGAACACCTGCCGTCACAGGGCCCTCCAGGACACAGCCGGGTGGCCCTCTGCTTATGCGCCAGCCCATCTCCAGATTTGACGTTTGTGGCAGAGTCTACCTGTAAGACAGGACCCTGCCTTCTTTCCCCTTTATTATCATTTCATTTTTCCTCCACTTAAACATTTATTGCCAGGTGCCGTGGTGGGCGTCTGCAGTCCCAGGGACGTGGGAGACCAAGGCAGGAGGATTGCAAGTTCCAGGCCAGTCTGGGCAGCTTCGCGAGACCCTGCCCGAGAATTAAAACAAAACAACAAAGTACTGGTGGTGCCCGTTAGTGTCAGAGTGCTTGGTTCACACGTGGGAGGCCCTGGGTTCAGTCCCTAGCAACACATATGAGCACACGCGTGTGCACACGCACACACACGCACACACGGCTGAGTTGCTTGGGAATTTTTAAGCAGTACTGGGGATTGCACCCCAGGCCCCCTGCATGCTTTGCAAGCAAGTGCTCCACCTCTGAGCTGCACCCCAGCTCCACCTCCACCCCCTAAAAATTCTGAGACAGGGTCTCACTGAGTTGCCCAGGCTGGCCTCGAATTTGTGATGTTCCTTTCTCAGCTTCTCAGTAGCTGGGCTTTTTCGTTGCTATGACCAAAACACCTAACAAGAACAACATAAAGGAGGGAAAGTTTACTTTGGCTCATGGTTTCAGAGGTTCAGTCCATGGTCAGCTGATGCCATTGCTGTGGGCCGAAGGTGGGCAGAACATCATGGCAGAAGGGCATAGCAGAAGAAAGCAGCTTGGGATAAGGCAGCAGGAAGCAGAGAGAACTCTGCTCACCACAGACGAAATATAAACCCCAAAAGATTAACCCACCGGCTAGGCTAAGGTCCTCATAGCCCAGTCGTTCATCTCTAAGCTTTCCTGAATCATCTCAAGGCTTTGGGGGAGACCACATACCCAATCACAGCTCTGGATTGGCAGGCGTGGGCCACCATGCCTGGCACCGCCACGTGGTGGAGAGTAAGGGCATTCTCGCCACGAGCACAGTGCAGTCATTGAATTCAGGAGCAGCAACATTGACGTGGTCTCTAGCCAGCAGAGGCCCCTCAGCCTGTCTCTGGTCTTCACGGCAGTGACGGTGGTGGGTGCAGGCCTGCTGGGGTGCGGGTGGCCCTCCGCTGGGGTCATCCATTGTTGCCGATGACTGGATTAGCTAGCACAGTCTGTCGGGCCGAGGAGCGGACCAGCTGAGTGCATGTCGCGTCAGGAGCACCCATGTCTCCTCTGTGCTTGGTGACATTCGTGTCAGTTGGTCAAGGGGTGTACTTTGTTTCCGATGGCCATACGTGATGGCTCTGCCCTCTGCTTTTGACGGGGAAGAGGACCGTTCACGGGCTTGCCCTCCCTTGGAGTGGAGCTGGCGGGCTCCTTCGTAAAGGGCCTGTGCTAACTGGTGGTGTCAGCACCAGGGCCAGCCGCCAGCCCTGCAGAGCTGTGCTGCTTGCTTCGTTCAGGGCGCGCTGGCCCTTGCCGACGAGAGGCCCTTTCCTAGGTGCTCTCTGCGGGGGCACCTGGGCAGCCAGCTGAGGCCTGGAGGGTGCCCCTCGGCTGCAGCGCCCCTTCCCTGGAGGCTCTGCCTCTTCCCCAGTGTGCCTGTCAGTCCGGCCCCCGCCACCCCCGCCTGCGTGTCCTCCCTGCCACCCCAACCCTGCTGATCTCTGTCCCACAGTGGCCATCAACCTCATCGTGCAGCACATCCAGGACATCCTCAACGGAGGGCTCTCCAAGCGACAGACCAACGGCTGCCTTAATGGCTACACCCCGTCACGCAAGAGGCAGCCATCGGAGTCCAGCAGCCGGCCACACTGACCCTGGATCTTCAGGCCCCCCGGTCTCCGGCAGCGTCATCTGCTCGCCGCTTCCTCTGACGTTACTGTATTTAAGAAAACACCATGGAGATGAAATGCCTCTGATTTTTTTCTTTTTCCTTTTCGTACTTCGGAACGGCGAAATCACAGAACTTGACCTGAGCTTAAGCAACAAACCGTGCCAACGTCTCCTGGTGATGCCTGATTATGAATCCAACGTGTAACCAGTTATAAATACATAACGTATATATAGATATATATATATAAAAGGATCTATTTTTGTGTAAATGTACAAATACTGTACAGCTCTTTGCCGTAAGTATTTTGCAGGGGCCTGTGCCTGTGTATTTGGGGCTGGATCTGGGGCTGTGCTGTGGGGAGTTGGCCAGCTGATGCCGCTTTGCTCCTGGAGTGGGTTAGAAGCCCGATTGCCTCCCTGCGAGGTGCCCCCTCCTTGGAGCTGAAGCTTAGAGGCTTGATGGGAGGTGCTTTTGTCTTGAGTTGAATTAGGTAAGGTCTCACTCAGAATCGAACTCAGGGAAGGGGACAGGTGTGCAGGTGTTCTGGCCCCACTCCCGCCTCTGGCTGCTAGCCGGCTTCCTCACTCCCTGCTGCCCAGCCTCTCTAGGAAGCCCAAGCAGCAGGGTTGGGGGTCACTTCCGAGTGACGAGTCGGGAGGGAGGGAGCGCAGCCGCGTCTCCACCCCGAGTCTTTGAGGAAGTGCTTGTCCTCAGGTCACGGTGTCCTGGGCATTTCTGTCTACGGGACGTGGTGCAGCTGAGCTCTCCAGGCTGTGGGGGTGAGCTGCCCACACCAGGGGCTGAGCTTTGGTTGGTCATGACTGGAGATGTGCAGCACGACGTGGGTCGCGTGCCCTCGGTCAGGCAACCTGGCCAGCCATGGCAGGGCAGGAGGGTGGACTGCCCCAGAGGACTGCAGAGAGGTGTTTAAGGGGCTGTGTAAATCATGGGCACCTGAGCTGCAGTCCCAGGCGGGAAGCGCGGGCCGTGATCCGGCTGTCCCGAGCACCTCCCCTTGGAGGAAGTTGGGACTCTGGCACTCTGACCGGAGGGTGGAGGGGCTGGGGCCCGGCGAGATGAGGCGGGTGTGAGCATGGAGTCCTGTGCCCCCACGTCCACCTGCAGAAGAGCCAGGGCGCGCGGTGTGGCGGCCGCCCTCCCGGTGCTTGGCAGGCCACGCCCTTAGTCCCCCGCGTGGCCAGAGCCTTCTCCCTCTGCCTCAGCCTCGAGCCCTTCAGGCAAACTGCCTCCGTTACGCCCACGTCACTCCTTCCCCTCTCCGGCTCAGCTTGCACTCAGTTCATTCTCCTGTCTGTCCGCTGTCTGCTGCCCCGAGAGGCCCATGAGGCTGTGCAGCAGGCAGGAGCTTGGGGACGGCAGCCCCAGCGGCACGAGGGCCTCCCGCGGGTGCCCTTCCAGGCGGGTCCTCAGTGAGAGGCTGCACCGGAGGGTGCTCCAGGGCCAGGCCCGCCCCTTCCTGGTTGGGTGGCAGGCTGGGTGAGCACCCCCGGACCTGGCCCCTGGTCTTGCTGGCCTGCCTGGGCTCGGGTGGAACTGTCCTGCAGGGAGCCAGCACCCAGGGCGCTGATGTTACTTGAAGCTCCCAGGTGCCAAACCATTTAGTGCCTTGGCCGCGTTCCCCGCTGCCCTGGGGGTTCTCCTCCCCTCGGGCCTCACCTACTGAGCCGCTTCCTCATTTACCTGTGGTGTTGGGACCAACCTCCAGGGTCTCTGAGCCACCCACTTCCAGCCTGGACGCAGTCGAGGGCTGCCCCTGCCCCCTTGTGAGAGGATCACAAGTCCTCATGGCTTGGCTGGGGGCCCTGGGCAGTGCTTGCTGGTGTCTGGGACCTGCTGCCTAGGGCAGGGAGGAGATGGGAAGGGTCCACCCCTCTGTGGCCACCCAGCATCTATCCTGCTGTGTGTCTGAACTTAAGCTTCCTTGTAAGACAACCCAGGTCTGGATTTTTGAGTCTCTGGCTCTTGTTGCAGCTGGGAGTCGGGAGGAGAGTCATCAGACCATTAGCCGTGGGTCTGTCCCCTGAGCACCCTGAGCGGTGGTGGAAGAGGCATGGGTGAGCAAAGCAGGGAGGCCTTCCCAGGTGTGCCTGGGGCCCTCTGGGCTTCTGAGGGCCTGGCCAGCCCCGCTCTCTGCGCAGGTGGTGTCCATGGATGGAGGGAGTGTCCAGGAGAGACACCCGGGCCTGTGCCGGAAGGGCAGCCTCACAACCAGCCAGCACAGCTCCCCTGAGCCATGGTCTTCACTGGGCAGCTGGAGGCTGGTGCGGGAAGGACAGGGCTCTGAGGAGGGTGTGCCAGTGTGGCTCAGGTGTCCTTTGGTTTGGAGCAGGAAGAGTAGACCCTGAGAGCGGCCGTGGGTCATCTGGCGGGCTCTACGCAGACAGGCCAGGGAGAGGCAGGGGAGTCCCTGGTTTGCTGTCCCCAGGGCTCGGATTAGGCCTTGGCCACATAGCCATCATGGGGGGCTTGGCTCCTGCCTGTCCCGGGCTTGGAACTGATGCCGTCGCCCTGCCCGGGGTGCTGCCAGTCTCACCAGGGCCTGGGTCAGCTGGAGCAGCTGGGAAGCAGGGGACCTGGGGACTGGCCTTGGCTGCACCAGCGCTCAGGACAGACCGTGCAGGGAGCTCTCTCCCCTGCCCCGGAGTCTCCCAGGGGCCCTTCTGAGGTCCCGTGCCCAGGAAGGGGCTGGCTGGGCAAGGCTAGGGTCACACTTGTCTCAGAGCGGAGTGGGCACACGTTCTTGGCATCCAAACAGGAGCAGAGCCTGGGAAAGGGTTGTTCGAGGAGCCCTGGAGCTCAGAGCCCTTCAGGCCTCTGTCCCTGGGTGCCTCCCTGCTCCGGGTGTGGCGGCTGGGTCATGGCCAGTGAGTGGCTCAGAGACTCCACCTTCCTCCCTTGGAGATGCTTGCTCTCCTCCCTTACTGTTGGTGGCTACAGAAAACATGTACTTTGCTGTAAATAAAGACTGAATGAAAAAATCCAACCCGGGCTTTGCTGTGGTGTCTGGTCAGACGAGGCTGCGGATGCCAGCTGGAGGGGAGCTGGGCCCTGCGTTGGCACAGGAGCTGAGGACCAGGGCGCGGGGCATGTGCACTGGTGGGAACAGCAGCCTTGCCCTGCTCTCAAGCGGAAAGGCCAGGCCCGGGTTCTGGGGAGGCCTGGGTCCCCCGATGTCTCCAGTTACGTAGCCTCCCCGTCCCTGCCCTCCCTGGCTAGTCCCCTGGCCCTTCCTCCCCTTCCACGTGAAAGTGAAAAGAAACCTCACTGCCAAGGGGTGTGTGAAGGGTGGAGAGGGCACCTTGTGACGGTGCAGCGGGGTTGAGGTGGGCCACAGAAGCACGCGGCACTCGGAATGAGTGTGGGTGTGTCTGTCCTTGTATGTGGCAGAGACGGGTCAGGTGCCACCCTAGCCCATCCTGGGCTCCAGCGACCCTCGTTAATGAGCAGAGTGACCTCCAGCCACTGACCCTGCCATGACATGTTACCCCACCTGGGACTTCAGCAGGTCTTTCAGTGGGACCCACTCAGCGGGGTGCAGTGTCGTGAGATGCTTCTGTCCGTCCATCAAGGTGGACCGCTGTCTTCTGGCCGTGAGGACATGAGACGGAGCCGCGTCTGCACCAGTGGACAGAGGCCCTGCAAGCCCGTGCCTGGCTTGGTCCAGGCTCCCTGGCGCTGCAGACAGGCCTCCCGTCCCCTGGGAGTGCAGCCTCTACTCAGGCTTGGCTCTGCCATGACTGGAGGGCGAGTGTGAGCCAGGGAAGCCCTGGAGTGGGTCAGCTGTGTCCTCCCTTCGCAGGCTGCCATGAGCTGGCCACGAGCCGGCCTTACGCTGTGCAGCTGCAGGGGACCTGGCCTGGAAGGGCTGCTTCCGTCCAGACCCGCCATGGGGCAGATCAGCATCCTGTTAGGACCTGCTTCAAGGTTTCCTGTAGGAGGAGGAGGGGAGGAGGAAGGGAGGAGGAGGCTCGGGTGTGGAAAGCCAGCTTGGAGGGCAGAATGGAGAGGTGGGTCTCTACTCCTGGTGCTGGGGGTGTTAAGAGTCCTGTGGTAAAGCAGAGTCAGATAATTTCTGGGCTGCAGGGGTGGCTCAGTGTTAGGGCACCTGGCGAGCCTGCACAGGCCTTGGGTTCCACCCCAGCCCTGAAAGCAAAGTTCTAAACCCAGAACAAAGTAAGGCCGTTAGCTACTGGGCTGTAACTGTGTGTATGCATGCATGTGTGTATCAACTAAAATAAGAGAGCCACGCGAGCTGATCCAGACTTCTTAAATGGGGGGGGCCAGGAAGCGCGGCTTCACACCAGCTGCTTCGCGGACGGTCACACCACGCTGGCCTTGCCTACTGAGGGCTGCTGGGGCTGTGTCTCCTGGTGCCTCTGGCGTGTTGCTGGAGTGGGACTGCGTGGGTTTCCGTGCAGCCTGCGTTGGGCACTGTGCCTGGTCGGGGGAGGGCCAACTGGCCTCTGCCTAGGCAGCTCGCAGGCCAGGCTGCAGTGGTGCGTGTTCGCGCATCCTCGGCCAGGGCCGTGCCTTCACCTGTCCCTAAGTGGCCGGCTGTGGCGTGGTCAGCTCACGTTCAATGCAGCGCTTGTCACCCTTTTTGTTGAGAACAGTCCTGCAGGGTATTTAAGAAGCGAGGCCTGCTCCAGTTACCTGGAGGAAACCGGTTCAACTCAACTGCCAGTAGGAGAGGTTGTCTAGGGCAGGTCTGCCACCTAGTGGTGGGCCCGAGGCCGCGTGTGCTGGACTGCGTCGTCTCCTGGCCGCTGTGACCTCTGAGTGGACCAGGTGCCTTCAGAGTCTCTCCTAAGATGTGACTTCTCTTTGCTGCTGGGCAGGACTGGAAGCCTTGGCCAGAGTGGACAGAAGCTGACCTCTCCCTCTCTCCCTCGCTGCGTTCTTGGGTGGCTCCTCCTGGGTTGGCTTCACAGTCTCTGGGGGGCCTGTTGGGGATCTGCCGGGATCCGGTCCTGACGATGCTGCTTCTGTAGGTCCAGGGAGGGAATCCTGCCTGTCGGCTGTACAGTGAGTGGCGTGTTGGGGCGGGGTGGGAGCCAGGGACTGCAGATTCAGCCCTGCCCACCCCTGGGGTCCGGTGTGTGCAGCACCTGCGTCCCATTCCTCCGGGAGAGTCATCCTGGTGCTGTCCAAGGCACCCTTCCTGTCGGGGGTCCTCAGGCCCATTCTGGCTCAGTCCCCTCGTCAGACCCCGGAGGTGCTGGCCTGTGACTTCGCTGGGAACGTGCTTAGGATGTGTCCGGATGGGGCCGGTCTGCAGAAGCCAGTGCCTTCAGATGTGTCCGTGAGGGGCCCCGCGTGGATCCTGCCCGGGTCTCAAGGCAGAAAAAAGAAGAGTGGACCCTAAGTGTCGAAGCTGGGTGAGGGGCCTGAGCCCACCTCCGCGCCTCCTTGCTGGCTCTGGGGTTTCCTTTGAAACCAGGCGGGCCCAGGGATTCCGCCAGTGAGCAAAGGGCCCAGAGTCGTGGTCACTGTGTCCAGGCCTACTGACGGGCTCTACGTCTGAGAGGGCTGATTAGTGCTTCGGGGAGGAAACGGGACGCCTCTTACAAAGTGCGTTCGGCAGTCGGTGCTGGTGAGTTGTGCTGCGGGGTCCCCGTCTGCTCAAGGAAGGGTGTCTGTGTTGGTGACCTGGGCTAAGTGGAGAGGGGGCCTGTCTGGGGAAACAGCTCTGCTCCTAAGCCGACCTTGCGTGGGGCCGGCTTCCGCCCTGGACGGCCGGGGGCGTTGGTGGCTTTTGGCTCCTCTCCACCTGTGGCAGCAGCCCTCCCGGGTCCCACTGGCCTGCAGGACTGGGTGAGGATGGGGTGAGTGGCAGGCCCGGTCCTGTGTGCAGGTTGCCCTGTGAGCCGTGGTTCCATGCTCCAAGGGTGCCCTAGTGACAGTGGTGGCGAGGCTGGGTGCTTGGGGAGGAGCCCCGTGGAGGCCCACCACCCGCCCGTTCCTGAGCCTCTTCCCTCCTGATGCCCCCACTCTGGTGGGGCTCCGAGGCGAAGTCGGTTCCTGGGCGGCACAAAGAAGGACGTTGTTCAGCAGTTAACAGCAAGGCCTCCCGCTGAAAGAAGCGTGGGGACGCATGGGTGAGGGACTGTGTCCGCCGCGTGCACAGCAGCCTGCCTGGGG
The DNA here is from genome assembly GCF_902686445.1 of Sciurus carolinensis. Taxonomy (NCBI): domain Eukaryota; kingdom Metazoa; phylum Chordata; class Mammalia; order Rodentia; family Sciuridae; genus Sciurus; species Sciurus carolinensis. The sequence continues at coordinate 116,404,136 of NC_062224.1, read as the reverse complement.
TAGACCGCAGAGGGCACCAGGCCCCCGGGAGGGCAGCTTGCACCCCGCCTGGAGCAGCTGCCCGTGCTTGAGACGTGCCGGCACCCTGGCTCAGGGCCGCATCTTCCTCGGCAGGTTGTGATTGTTTTGGTTTTGGTGCCACAAGCTCCTCCAGTCTGCAGAGGGACCCTCAGAGTGATGCTTTCACTTCCGTAAAATAGCGTTGAAAGGTGGGAGGAAGCCCGTCGGCACAGAGACCCAGTGCGTGTCTGCGACAGGAATACACGCGCTGCCTTATGACCACATCAAACAAAGGTCCAGTCGCCAGCTCGGTGTGTGGGTGTGAGCCTCAAAGGCACTGGGAATTCTGCAGTGACCCTGTGCTAAGAAGGTGACGTATTTCTGTTGCTGATGGACAGGTGCAGCCGATGTGACTGTTGCCTATGATTGACAGTCACAGTTCAAGGAAAGGCTGAGCTCCTCTTGGGGCCTGCTGAAAGTGAACACACCATTTTTCAAGTTCAGGGGTCACCTGAGTCCTACCGAGGGCCTCTGTCCTTAATGCCTTGATCAAGAACCCTGGCCTAGATCCCAGTCTCGGTGACCAAGGCTGGCCGAGACGTCCCCCGTCATGCTTGCGTGAGCCCACCAGTGTGCGGGCTTCTGGAGGGACGGGGTGCCTGGCCTGGCTGGTAGCAACAACAGGGACCACAGGGGGAATTTGGGTTCTTGGAACTACCTTTAAAAGGGTGAACTTGACATGAACTTACTTATATGATGCATCAGAATACTCTTTTTTTTTTTTTTAATTTCCAAAAGGATTATTTATAGAAAAGGAATTACAAAAGGCAAATACTTAATTTTTCTCAAACTGGCTTTTTTTAATTAAATTTTTAAAAAATTTTCATAGACTGCATTTTGATTCATTGTACACAAATGGGATACAACTTTTCATTCCTATGGTTGTACATGATGTAGATTCACACCATTCTTGTTATCATACATGAACATAAGGTAATACTGTCTCAGTCTACTCTCTTTCTGTCACCCACCCCCTCCCACCCCATTTTCCTCTGCACCAGCCTAAGTACCTTTGTTCTTCTCTTCCCTATACCCCCCCCCCCCCCCCCCCCCCCCCCCCCCCCCGTTACATATCATCATCCACTTATCAGAGAAAACATTTGGCCTGTGGTTTTTTGGGCTTGACCTATTTCACTTAACATATTTTCCAACTTCATCCATTTGCCAGCACATGCCATCATTTTATTCTTCTTTATGGCTGAGTAAATTTATTTAATATAAATTTAATAAATATATATGCAATTATAAATTGCATATATATACCACAGTTTCTTTATCCATTCATCTGTGAAGGGCATCTTTTTTGGTTCCACAATCTAGCTATTGTGAATTGAACTGCTATGAATATTGATGTGGATGCATCACTGTAGTTTGCTGATTTTAAGTTCTTTGGTTATATACTAAGGAGTGGGATAGCTGGGTCAAATGGTAGGTCCAGTGGAAGTTTTCTGAAGAATCTCTGGAGTGGCTGCACCAATTTGCAACTCCACCAGCAATGTATGAGTGTGCCTTTTTCCCCATATCCACGCCAACATTTATTATTCTTTGTGTTCTTGATAATAACCATTCTAATTGGAGTTACATGAAATCTTAGGGTGGTTTTAATTTGTATTTCCCTAATTTACTAGGAATGATGAGCACTTTTTCATATATTCGTTGATCACCTGTATATCTTCTTCTGTGAAGTGTCTGCCCGTTTCCTTAGCCCATTTATTGAGTTCTTTGTATTTTTGTTGTAAAGTTTTTTAAGTTCTTTATAAACTTTGGAGATTAGTGCTCTGTCTGAAATGTGTGTGGAAAAGATTTTCTCCCACTCTGTGGGCTCTCTTTTCACATTATTGATTGTTTCCTCTGCTGAGAAAAAACTTTTTAGTTTGAATCTATCCCATTTATTGATTCTTGCTTTTGTTTCTTGCACTATGGTGGTCTTGTTAAGGAAGTCTTGTCCTAAGCCAATGTGATAGAGATTTGGTCCAACTTTTTCTTCTATTTGGTGAAGGGTCTCAGGTCTAATTCATAGATCCTTGATCCATTTTGAGTTGAGTTTTGTACAGGGTGAGAGATAGGGGTTTAATTTCACTTTACTGCATATGGATTTCCAGTTTTACCAGCATCATTTATTAAAGAGGCTATCTTTTCTCCATTGTAAGTTTTTAGCACCTTTGTCTAGCATGAGACAACTACTTATGTGGGTAATTCTCTCGTCTTCTATCCTCTACCTTTGGTTTAACTGTCTATTTTGGTGCCAACACCATGCCATTTTTGTTACTATTGCTCTATAGTAGAGTTTAAGTTCTGGTATTGTGATACCTCCTGCATCACTCTTCCTGCCCAGGATTGCTTTGGCTATTCTGGTCTTTTGTTTTTCCAGATGAATTTCATGAGCATCATAGAATGAGTTTGGAAAGGTTCCCTCCTTTTCTCTATTTCTATGAGAAATGTCATTGGGGTTTTAATTGGAATTGCATTAAATCTGTATAGCTCCTTTGGAATTATGGCCATTTTGATAATATTAATTCTGTCTATCCAAGAATATGGGAGATCTTTCCATCTTCTAAGGTCTTCAATTTCTTTCTTTATTGTTCTGTAGTTTTCATTGTAGAGATCTTTTTTTTTTTTTTTTTTTTTTGTGGTGCTGGGGATTGAACCCAGGGCCTTGTGCTTGCAAGACAAGCAGTCTACCAACTGAGCTATATCCCCAGCCCTGTAGAGATTTTTCACCTCTTTGGTTAGATTGAGTCCCAAGTATTTTTTTTTTTTTTTTTTTTTTGGAGGCTATTTTGAACAGAGTTGTTTTCCTCATTTCCCTTTCAGATGTTTCATTGCTTACGAATAGAAGTGTTTTAGATTTATGTGTGTTGATTTTATATCCTGCTATTTTACTGAATTCATTGAAGAGGTCTAGAAGTTTTCTGGTGGAGTTTTTTGGATCCTCTAAATATAGCATCATGTCATTGACAAATAGTGACAGCTTGAGTTCTTCTTTTCCTATTCATGTCCCTTTAATTTCTTTGGTCTGTCTAATTGCTCTGGCTAGTATTTCAAGGACAATGTTGAATAGAAGTGGTGAAAGAGGGCATCCCTGTCTTGTTCCTGTTTTTAGAGGGAATGCTTTCAGTTTTTCTCCATTAAGAATGATGTTGGCCGTGGACTTAGCATAAATAGCCTTTACAATGTTGAGGTATGTTCCTACTATCCCTATTTTTTCTAGTGTTTTGAGCTTGAAGGGGTGTTATATTTTTTTGAACGCTTTCTCTGTGTCAATTGATATAATCATATGATTCTTAACCTTAAGTCTACTGATGTGATGAATTACATTTATTGATTTCCAGATGTTGAACCCAACTTGCAATCCCGGGATGAACCCCACTCAATTGTATAGCACTATCTTCTTACTATGTTTTTGGATGTGATTTGCCAATATTTTGTTAAGGATTTTTGCATCTATATTCATCAAGGATATTGGTCTAAAATTTTCTTTCCTTGATATGTCTTTTCCTGGTTTGGGTATGAGGGTGATATTAGCTTCATAGAATGAGTTTGGTAGGGTACCCTCCTTTTCTATTTCCTGGAATACTTTGAGAAGTATTGGAATGAGTTCTTCTCTGAAGGTCTTGTAGAACTCGGCTGAGAATCCGTCTGGTCCTGGGCTTTTCTTGGTTGGTAGGCTTTTGATGGCTTCTTCTATTTCATTGCTTGAAATTGATCTGTTTAAATTGTGTATGTCCTCCTGGTTCAGTTTGGGAGGATTGTATGTCTCTAGAAATTTGTCAATGTTTTCGGTAGTTTCTATTTTGTTGTAATACAGATTTTCAAAGTAGCTTCTCATTATGTTCTGTATCTCAGTGGTGTCTGTCATGATATTTCCTTTTTCATCATGAATTTTAGTAATTTGAGTTTTCTCTCTCCTCTTTGTTAGTGTGGCTGAGGGTTTGTCTATTTTGTTTACTTTTTCAAAGAACCAACTTTTTGTTTTGTCAATTTTTTGAATCGTTTCTTTTGTTTCAATTTCATTGATTTCAGCCCTGATTTTAATTATTTCCTGTCTTCTGCTACTTTTGGTGTTGTTCTTTTCTTTCTTTTCTAGGACTTTGAGATGTAATGTTAGGTCATTTAGTTGTTGACTTTTTATTCTTTTCTTGAATGAGCTCCATGCAATTAATTTTCCTCTAAGTACTGCTTTCATAGTGTCCCAGAGATGTTGATATGCTGTATCGTCGTTCTCATTGACCTCTAAGAATTTTTAAATCTCCTCCCTGATGTTTTCTGTTATCCATACTTCATTCAATAGCATATTATTTAGTCTCCAGGTGTTGGAGTAATTTGTTTTTTATTTTGTCATTGATTTCTAATTTCATTCCATTATGATCTGATAGAACACAAGGTAGTATCTCTATTTTTTTGCATTTCCTAAGGGCTGCTTTGTGGCATAACATATGGTCTATTTTAGAAAAGTTTCCATGTGCTGCTGAGAAGAAAGTGTATTTGCTTGTTGATGGATGGAATATTCTATATATGTTTGTTAAGTCTAAGTTATTGATTGTGTTATTGAGTTCTATGGTTTCTTTGTTTAGTTTTTGTTCAGAAGATTTACCCAGTGGTGACAGCAGTGTGTTAAAGTCACCCAGAATCATTGTGTTGTGGTCTATTTGATTCCTGGAATTGAGAAGGATTTGTTTGATGTAGATGGATGCACCATTGTTTGGGGCATAAATATTTACGATTGTTATGTCTTCCTGATTTATGGTTCCCTTAAGCAGCATGAAATGTCCTTCTTTATCCCTTCTGACTGACTTTGGCTTGAAGTCCACTTTATCTGATATAAGGATGGAAACCCCTGCTTTTTTACTGAGTCCATGTGTGTGGTAGGTTTTTTCCCATCCTTTCACCTTTAGTCTGTGGATATCTTTTTCTATGAGATGAGTCTCTCGAAGACAGCATATTGTTGGGTCTTTCTTTTTAATCCATTCTGCCAGTCTATGTCTTTTGATTGATGAGTTTAGGCCATTAACGTTCAGGGTTATTATTGAGATATGGTTTGTATTTCCAGTCATTTGGGCTTATTTTTGGTGTTTAACTTGACTTGGTTTCTCCTTTGAATGGTTTTGCCTTTAAGGTAGTTGCACCCTTTGCTGACCCACATTGTTGTTTTCATTTCCTCTTCATGGAATATTTTGTTGAGAACATTCTGTAGCGTAGGCTTTCTATTTCTGAATTCTTTTAACTTTTGTTTATCATGGAAGGATTTTATTTCATCTTCAAATCCGAAGGTTAGTTTTGCTGGGTAAGGATTCTGGTTGGCAACCATGTTCTTTCAGAGCTTGAAGTACTTTGTTCCAGACCCTTCTAGCTTTTAGTCTGGGTTGAGAAGTCTGCTGCTATCCGTATTGGTCTCCCCCTATATGTAATCTGATGCTTTTCTCTCATGGCCTTCAAATCCTATCTTTATTGTGAATGTTAGGAATTTTCATTATAATGTGCCTTGGTGTGGATCCATTGTGATTTTGTGCATTTGGTTTTTGCCGCCCGCGGCAATTTGTTACCGCCTGCAGCAGCAATTGCGCGGGTATTTATCGGAGGTGGTCTGGAAACTGAGCTACTTCTATTATCTTTCTCTTTAGTGCGCTACTTTCTTGCGTGTTCACTTCTTCCCTAGCTCATAGAAGAAAAAGGCTTTGAGAGGAGAGAGAGAGAGAGACTTTGCATAAGAGAGAAAGAGAGACTTTGCTTAAGAGAGAGAGACTACACTTTCAGAGATCTATATCTTCTTAGTTCTGCTGCTTCTTCTTAAAGGTGCATCCTGCATCCTGCATCCTTCACTCTGCTATCTAGAGGTGTGACTTTACTTTTCTGTTCTGCAATCTGCAACCTGCGTTCTGCCATCATTCAGAGGTGCTGCTTATCCTCTGCCCAGCGATCTAGAGGTGTGGCTTAGTCCTGCGTTCTGCGATCTATCAGAGGTGCTGCTTATAAGACTGTGCTTCCTATAGGTGTGTGTCTTATATACCTAAGGCAGCCAATCAGCTTAGGATTAGCACAATTGAAGCACGCCCCTCGGTACCAATCAAGAAAGAATGAGGAATATCTGTTGACCACTAGCACAAAGGAGACATTAACTAATTAGGCAAAGGTAGATCACGCCGTGTTAACATTAGTTATTGTGCCACCTCTTGGCTCAACGCCAGCCGCCATTTTAGGGTTACCCAAACATGTCTTCTGCATTTGGTGTTCTGTAAGCCTCTTGTATTTGATTTTCCATTTCATTCTTCAGGTTTGGGAAAATTTCTGCTATTATTTCATTGAATAGGTTGTTCATTACTTTGGTTTGTATCTCTATGCCTTCCTCAATCCCAATAATTCTTAAATTTGGTCTTTTCATGATGTCCCATTGTTCTTGGAGATTCTGTTCATGATTTCTTACCATCTTCTCTGTTTGGGCAACTTTATTTTCAAGATTAAGTATTTTGTCTTCATTGTCTGGGGTTCTGACTTCCAAGTGATCTAGTCTGTTGGTGATGCTTTCCATTGAGTTTTTTATTTGGTTTATTGTTTCCTTCATTTCAAGGATTTCCATTTGGGTTTTTTTTGAGAATCTCTATCTCTTTGTTGAAATGTTCTTTTGCTTCCTACAGTTGCTCTTTGAACTGCTTATTGAAGTGATCATTCATTGCTTGCATTTGCTCTCTTATCTCATGCTTTGCTTCATGAATCATTTTAACTATATATGTTCTGAACTCCTTTTCTTACATTTCTTCTACCATACTATCACTGGATTCTATTAATATAGAATCTAGGTTTGTTTAAATCATTTTCTTCCCTTGTTTTTTTCATGTTTTCACATATCTTCCCCTCTAGCAGTGCAGATCTGGGGTATTGCAGTTTTCCCACTATAGCCTTATAGTGGCCCTATAGGTTTCCAAAACCCTTTCTTTAAGGGGAGATCAATATTAGCAGTGCCCAGTACAGACAATATGCAGCTGTAAACCAAATAGCCCCTCTGAAGATGTTAACAATATTGTCATAATAAACAGATTGAGTTCAATTATTATCTACAGTATAACAAATAGATTTGCACTATGGTCTGCAGTTTCTAGTGGAGGACAAAGAGGATGCGGAGGGGTGTAGGATATAGCCATTAACGGGACAAGAAAAGAATATTTAGAAGTTCTAGAACATAGAAAGAGTGAGAGTGTAATCAAAAGAAGTTGGTTGTTAGCATGAGAAAAGGGAGAAAGAGACTCTGAGGAAACAGGTAAACAAAAGGAAAAGAGTGAGAAAAGTAAGGAAATAAAAACTTAGGAATTTTCAAAAAGGTGAAAAAAAAAATCTCTACTCTAACAGTCATATAGTAATGAAACCTCCCAGTCTTCAGTAGCCTGATGCATGAGAGGCACCTGACAATGAGCTTCAAGCCTCCAGCAGGCGTCTCAGGATGGGATTTGCCCCACCTAAGGATGGGAAATATGGCTTCCAGGATCATCCAAGATAGCCGCTCTGGCTTCCAAGTGTGTTGGCAAAGGGGACCTGCAGCTCGGGGTGTGGGTGTGGTTGACTGGGGGTCCTGGAGGCGGGGTGTGGTTGGTCAGGCTAAAGGGTCCTGGAGACGGGGCTCAGTCAGTCCAGCTGGGGGTCCTGCAGGTCCTGGCTGTTGTCTCAAAATGGCGGCAGCCACGCGTAACCAAACCTGCAGGTACTGTGACAGTGGACTTCCGGGCAACAGCAGGCAACTGGTGCTCCACTGGCCGTCTGTGGTTGATCTGCTGGCTGCTATTGGACGATCAGGAGGTGAACCTCGGGCGGTGGTGATGGGTAGGTTAAAGGCAGGTGATGGACTGGCAAGAGGCAGGCAAATGGCAGATGGTAGGTGCCAGTCAGTGAGCAGTCTGCCCTCAAAAAGTAGTCGATATGCTGGTAGACTGCAGGTGATCACAGTGGACAAATGGGGAAAAGAGCAGGGGATCGATAAGCAGCCAAACCTGCCTCACCCAGAAACAGGTATCCTCTGCTTGAAACCCGAGTTATGGAGCGACAAGGAATGCAGCCTCCCTCTCATCTGCCATCTTGGATCCCCCAGAATACTCCTATGTCAGCAATGCAACGAGCAGTCACCAGTGACGGATCTGTGAGCTTGTCCCCTCTGCGGTCTCTTTCAGAGCACATCACGGCTTGAACCAGCCACGTCTCAAGGGCTCCATGGCCATGTGGTGGGTGGCTGTGTCATTGGCAGCACAGCTCACATGTGTCAGGCCTGGGCAAGGGCCCTGCAGTGTCCTCCCCCTACATTGAGGGGACACTGTGGCCGGGAGGGAGGAGTGTCCTGCTCAGGTCGTTGCCAGCTGGTACAGGGCAGAACTTTGGTGGGGACAGCTGGGGGGGGTCCACCATCATGTGGCCCCTCAGTCAAGGCTGAAGGAAGGCTGGCTCCACCAGCCCAGGCTCTGGGCCCCCGAGAGGCAGTGGGGAGCCATGCTGGCTGCATAGCTGGAGAGCTGGGGTTCAGCGATGGAGACGGGCACTCGCTAGAGGAATGACTGAGTGTACCTTGAGCCTTTCTCAAAGAATTTCAGGGCAAAAAGAAACAGAGCTGTCGGCAAAGAGCGTGCGAAGGCAACGTCTTTGGAGTGCTGTTGAGTGGATGGCAACAGATTAGAGACTGTTGTTCCACAGTGGCCAGAAGGAGAGAGTTAAGGAACGTAAGGTGGAAATTCTTGGGAGTCAAGGAAAAGAGCAGGGATCCCGAGTCCTCCCGTGTGGACCCTGTCTGCAGAGCTCCACACCTCTGCCGCCTGCTTGTCCCCGGGAGGGCTGTGCACTTAGTTGTCCATCCAAGATGGCAGCTCCTCCAGATCCCCCAGCACGTCTGCTGTCTCGTGACCCCAACTTTGGCGTGCCACTCTGGACTTCCTGTCCCAGGGTAGGTGCTCCCCAACACCCAGAAACAAACAGGATGAGAGGAACGGTAGCAGAGGAGAGCTGGGCATGCAGCCTGATGGCCGTCACGGACTCATGTGGCTTTGGAATCCTTTTAGAATTTGAAGTCCTTTCTTTGGAATATTGGCGGGTCACTCATTGGCACAGCCCTCTGGCCTGGGAAGTGAAGAGGACAATCCTGCTCTCTTCAATTTAGTGGCTTAATAAAAGGCCACGTGAACGGTCAGCCACAGGAGGAATCTGACGTAGGCACTGCAGTACCACGTGGGCCCTTCACTCTGCACAGAATGCAGGAGGCCAAGGTAGGATCAAGGGTCGGTCACATTCCGCTCCGACCCAGGTGCTGATGAGGAAGGTAAGATGACCACACGCCAGCAGGAGGTGAGAGTGCGCAGCAAGCGGGTCACGAGCCTGTGCTCGCCAGCCAGGCTCGGAGGCAAGGGGCGGGGAGGCTGTTCGTTCTCCTCTGCCTCATGTGCCAGCTTGTCCCAAGAGCTAACCTTCTTGTCCCAAGAGCTGCCGCACGCCCTTCCGAAGGTCATTGAGAGAGGCTCTCGGGATTCGGTTCAGCTGCGTATAAAACTAACAAAGACCCCAGATAACTGGCATAAGCAGTTTGTTTATCATAAAAGAAGTCTAGCTGAGCGGGGCAGCTGGTGGTGCAGACCTATAATCCCAACAGCTCAGGAGGTGGAGGCAGGCGATCGCAGGTTTGAAGCCAGCCTCAGCAACGTGGCAAGGGTGGAAGCAACCTAGCAAGACCCTTTCTCAAAATAAAAAATTAAAAGGGCTGGGGATGCGGCTCAGTGGTTAAGCACAGCTGGGTTCAGTCGCAGTACTAAGAAACAACAGACAGACAAACAAACAATGGCCTAGGGGTCGATGGCAGGGACATGAGTTCATCATGACATCGTGGGCTTAGGTCCTGTGTTGCTCTCATCAGTTCTTAGATTATGTTTGCATAGTCACTTCACGGTCCAAAAGGACTGTTGGAGCTCCAGCCAGCAGACTTCATTCCCTCCAGGAGGAGGAAGAGAAGCACCTTATTCCTGTTGAGGAAGAGTCTTCCGGAAGTATCGTGTGACACACGTTTACATTAGTCTGTCGACATCTGCCTCCCAGGGAGATTGGGAACCAGGGTCTTTTTAATGGACTGCATCCCTACTCTGATTAAAATAAGAAATGTACAAAGAAAAAAGGAAGCATGACAGGCACTCAGTAGGAGAAAGCTGTCAATATGCTATTTTTAGAACAATTTTATTGAGATGCAGACGACATAAAATAAGCTACGAATACTTTAGGTGTGCGGTTTGCTCAGCGGGGACGTTCACATGCCCATGCGAAGAGCACTGTGGTCAAGACGGCAAACATCACCTCGAGTTCTCTCGTGCCCCTCTGTAATCCTCCCTTCTCAGGTAACCACAGATCTGCAACGGAGCTGCTGTGGAGCCCTTCATGTCTTCTAGAATTTTATAAAAGTAGAATCACATTGCATACTCCTTTTTGTCTGACTTCATGATTTTGAGATTCATCCATGTTGTGTATATCAAATTTCTGCCTCTTGCTGGGAGCAGGAAGGAGATTGTTATTTAGTTTTGAGAGTTCTTTATATATTCTGGACACGTCTTCTCAGATATATGATTTGCAAGTTGCTCTCTTTTTCCATGGCTTGCCTTCATTTTCCTTATGAGATTATCTTTCAAAGAGTTAATACTTAAAATTTTGATGAAGTCTGATTTTTCGGTGGTGCTTTCAGTGTCTAAGAAATCTACCTAGCCCAGGGCCACAGTGTCCCTATGACCATAGATCCATCGTAATCTCAAGTCAGGCGGTGCCGGACCGACACCTTGGCCTCGTTAAATGTGAATTTGGTGGTTTAGCATCACCACCTGGCTGAGGGTTCTTCCACTCAGCTTAGATAGAAGCCATGAACAGGCAAGTGCAGCTCCCTGAGTCAGTGGCTCTGAGCTCTGCCTGCCAGCGGCTCTAGTCAGGGCCACTTTGCTGCTTTCCCGGAAGCTGGAGCCAGCAGCAGCCTGGAGCTCCGCGGCTTCCAGCAGCCATAGCCGGCAGCCCCCAGCAACCCTTACCTGCCTTCCTCGTTCCCTAGAGGCGGCTGCTCTGGGTGCAGCCAGCCCAGCTCTGAAAGAGGCTTTATTGGGACTCATGCAGCAGCACAAGGGGAAGTGGTCCACCCAGGATCCAGTAAGGCTGGGAGGCTGCTCACGTGGACAGAACCTGGGTCCTCTGTGCACGTGCTGCTGGCTGCAGGCTTCCTGCTCCGTCTGGGCAAGGGAGGCGCCTCAGGCACTGAACTGGGGGTGTCGAAGGGGCTCCGGAGAGATTGCAGGGCAGGGCCCTCAGAGACCCGTGACTGACCTGCAGCTGCCAAAGCAAAGTCTCCCAGCAGGGGCAGCCGTGGCTGTGACAGGCAGGAAGGAAAGAAAAGCAGCCCTAGGACGTGACGCTCTGCCTTCAGGAAGCCTGCCTCCTGTCTCCTCGGGCCGTCCGCACGTCCTGACGGTCAAAGAACGAGCTCGTCCACGTCTACAAGAAGGCCTGCTGGGTCTTCAGCCGTGGTGCGTGGAACCCACCGGCCACCTCGGGCAGCGCTGCCACTGTAACAGTGCTGTGGCTCTTGGTCTGTCCGCTGTTGTTGTCTTTAAAAGGCCTCAGTGACGTGCTGCTGTGGTCAGCGTGCAGGTCTTGCACGTGTTGCGGCAGGTGTATTTCCATGCGGTCTGGGTTTTATGATGCCTTCGTAGGTCTTGTTCTTAAGAACTGTTGCTGGACTATAGACCCAGCTATCCCACTCCTTGGCCTATACCCAAAGGACTTAAAATCAGCATACCACAGAGATACAGCCACATCAATGTTCATAGCTGCTCAATTCACAATAGCCAGACTGTGGAACCAACCTAGATGCCCTTCAATTGATGAATGGATAAAGAAACTGTGGTATATATATACAATGGAATATTACTCAGCTATAAAGAATGATAAAATTGGGGCTGGGGAGATAGCTCAGTTGGTAAAGTGCTTGCCTTGCAAGCACAGGGTCCTGGGTTCCATCCCCAGCACCGCAAAAAAAAAAAAATAAATAAATAAATAAATAAAAAATAAAAAAGTTAAAATAAAATAAAATAAAATAAAATTATGGCATTTGCAGGCAAATGGATGAAATTAGAGAATATCATGCTAAGTGAGATAAGCCAATCTCAAAAATCCAAAAGATGAATGATCTCACTGATAAGCAGATGATGACACATATGGGGTGGTGGGAGGGGGCAAGAATGGAGGAAGGAGGGACTGTGTAGAGGGAAAAGAGGGGTGGGAGGGGTGGGGGGAGGAAAAAAATAATAGAATGAATCAAACATCATTACCCTACGTGAATGTATGATTATGCAAATGGTATGCTGTTACTCCATGTACAGAGACAACATGTATCCCATTTGTTTACAATAAAAATAAATTAAAAATAAAAAAAGAACTGTTGCTGGTCTGTAACCTGCGGGAGCTCAGGTGGTGTTTGCGCTGCTCTTTCATCCGCCCCTGGCCGAGCTGGCTTCCTGGTTAATTCTGTTTCTGGAGTGGTTTAAAAAGGCAGTGGGATGAGACTGATTCCGTCTGCCTCCTCCTTCAGACTCCTGGACTCGCTTTTGTCTAATTCACAGGTTTGGGGTCACCCATCATATTGCCCTTCCCCCGGTCATCAGGTGACACTGGCACGTGGACCTGCCACGGCAGCAGCTCTGGCCTGTCCCAAGCCCGGGAGCCCCGCCAGTGCCACTCTGTGGGTGGCGAGGCAGGACCAGGCCTGGCTCTTGTGCCCGCCCCTGGAGTCTGCGCGGTGCCCTTCTCTCTACCGTTTCCCCACGGGGGTCGCCTTTCATCTTGCCTGGCTCTGGACTCGGTGTCCCCCTGACACATGCTCTTTGGTGCTCCCCTGGCAGAGTGTTTAGGGGCAGGGGAAGCTGTCCCCGGCCTCCCCTCACCCCAGCTGTGTTGGGCTGTTTCTGTCGACGTCTTGAGCAGGTTTTCTGTCTGCTACCCTCGTAGGAAGCGTCCTCCTTGGGCCTTCTGCTCGGAGGCGGACTCACCTTCCTCTGCCCCGCTTGGCCTGTGTGTCCTGGAGAGCTCAGTGTGGTGGCCTTTTCCTGGTCTCCTGCTCACCTCTCCCCTGTTCTCCCTCCAATCCATGGCCACGTTGTGCGACCCGTGTCCTCGGGTCACTTACTCTCTTCCTTTGGTCTCCAGGCTGCGGGTCAGGAGTCAGGGAGAGCCTCCCTGTGGCCACTTTCTCCTCAGCCCTGTTGCCTGCTGTTTAAACTCACCCAGCGAGTTTGTTACTTCTGGCTTCTCGGGAGGACAGTGTCATCGTATCCGGTCTGCTGCGTCGTAGGTCTCGCTGTCCTTGGCCCCGGGTGTCTGTTTTCGTACAGGCCTTGCGTGCAGGAAGCAGGACGTTTGTTCCCCACAGGTTTTATTGGTGCATTATTAAGCAGCATTTTTCTTTATAAAAGTATTTCATCTAGAATTCGTAGGTGGTTTGACTCAGGACGTTTTCTGGTTGTCTGAGCCGTGAGAGTTTAGATAAATAAAAATGTCATGCTGGTTTTTAACACGGCCTCGTGCTTGGGCCCAGCGCCCCTGCAGTGCTCGGCCTCCGTTGCTGGGGCCTGGACACCCCGCCTCTGAGCAGGGCTTCCCCTACGTCTCGAGCCCCCCGCATACTCTGTGTCCCTGTGTCCACATGTCCCCGTGTCCTGACCTCATGGACAGTGGCTGATTCCCTTTTCAGCCTTTGCTTCAGAGTGAGATGTGGTGCGGCTGCCAGAGGCACATGTGTCTCCTCCGTCACGTCACGGTGTCCAGTTGCTCTGAGGGAAAGGCGTGGCCTGGCCTCCCACTGGCCTTGGACGTTCAGCCGCTGTTTCGGCACTGGCCACTAGGTGGGGGGAGTGAGCCACTGCGCTGTCCCTGGAACCCGCACCTTGGCTGGAGGAGGTTTGCTGGAAGCTTGGGGAATGCCTAGCTCCACCCGCTGCTGGCGGTAGGTGGAGTGCGGGTCAGGAGGGGACTCCAGCTCCTAGGCCTCAGCCTCAGGAGGAGGAGCCCCAGTCCTTCCCTGTAGGGCCCACCTGCCATCCAGCCCCTCAGTGCCAACCTCTTCACACTGGCCTCACTCGGGACCTGGGTCAGCCTCTCTCATCCGTAGCCTCTGCTCAGGGTGGCAGTGCCAGGCCCTTACCACCACAGGGTTGCGCCAGGTTAGTGGAACCACCAGGTGAAAGTGCCCTGAGAATCCCCAGGCCCATGCACCTACGACACAGCTGCTACTGCACATGGCCCTCCAGTCCCTCCAGAGTCCGGGCAAGGCTGGCCCACTGTGGACGTTCGCTTGGTCAACCAGAAGTTCAGTTCTTCCAGGAGAGCGTGGCGGGCTGATGCGCACCAGGCCCTGCAGATGAGCCAGGGCCCAGGAAGCAGTGTCCTCAGCAGCATGGGCTGAGTGTGGTGCTGGCACCCTGGCCAGGGCAGCTCAGCCTGCGTCTGAGAAGGGCACCGGGCAGGGCTCTGCCTGGCTGGCACAGTCTCCTTCTTTCCCATGTAGAAGAGGGGAAGAGGATGGTCAGGCCTGTGGGTGGACATGGCACTGCCATGACCTAAGCAGCTCCCAAGACAAAAGCCACTCGCCTCAAACCAGGGCAACAGAGGGACCGAGTGGCTTGTGGGGGCTTTCCCATCCCACTCTCTCTGGGGAGAGGCAGGCCCACCCCTTCTGCAGTGGGTGGGAGACTGCAGGTGCCCATCCGCGGTCCATGGGGAGGGGAAGATGACAGACCAGGGACTCCACCATGCCGGTCTTCCTGCCACACCAGAGGAAACAGTGAGGTCCTCAGGCCCCCCTCCAGAGACCACTTAAAAAACAGACGTGATCGATTTGGTCACGACGGGTGTTGTTAGAATTCCAGTTGGGGTGAGACCTCCACGCAGGCGTCTGGGGTGGAAGGGCCCAGCAGAAAGCTGATTTTAAAAGGGCATTTTCCCCAAGAGGCTTCTAATTGAGCCTCTGACTGCTGTTTTCCGTGGAGATTTATTTGCTCCTGCATGGTTCCCGCAGTCAGCAACGGCACCGTCCCGTGTGCTAGGAGACGTAATGGAGATCTTGGCCCTGGCTTCTGGGCACATGCAGACCTGGAGGTTTGCGCTTGGTTGTGTTTTTGTGTAGCCCAGGGAGAAGGACCAGCGGCCTCACCAGGGAGGGTGCAGAGGTGGACTCTCCTGGGCTGGAGAGTGAGTGGGTGGGCCACCCGCAGCTGGCTCCAGGGGCTGCTTGCTCCAGGGTGCAGCAGGCGCCCGCGTTCCACCAGGAAGCGCCAGCGCGACTTCTGGGGTTCCGCCCATCGGTCAGCTTTATCTGGCCGACATCTGTACTTCCGTCACTGCAGTTTGTTGAAAAGCTGCTTTGAATTCTAGGAGGGATATCATGTTACCCCCTTTCCATAGGGGATTGAGACTTAGAGGGGTCAGGCGCTGGCACCAAGTCAGCAACGCGTGGAGAAGCTGGCCTGGAACCTGTTTCTGATTGCAGGACTTGAGGCCCACGCCTCACAGCTGTGGCCTCCTCCGTCATGCCGTCTCTCGGAGTTCTGTCCTCCCTGCCCGCGGCTCCCCCCGAGCGAGGCCGGGAGCCTCTGTGCACGTGCCCAGCCTAAGGCCTGACTCCTGGTGGGTGAGGTGTTGCTCGCATCTGCAGCACACAGGCTCCCTGCTGGCTCAGGTGCAGCCGCAGCACCACACTTCACTGAGCCGGCTCCGTGGCTTGGCCCGAGGCCCCGTGCAGGTGGCTGCGTCCCAGAGAAGGAAGACCCCCTGCCTGTCTGTCCAGTGATGCTCTCCTCAGGGTACCAGGCAAGGAGGGCAGAGCCTGGACAGCTGCTTGAGGAGGTCAGGGACTGATCTGCCCAAGTGGAAGGACAGGGACAGCAAGCTTCGCTGGCGGAGGTGGTGCGCCACGGCCTGGCCTGGGGCCTGGGGCCTGGGCCTGAGGGTTTGGACGGGCCGAGGCCGCTGTGAAGAGAGCAGCCGTGGTGGGCCCTTCGTCACGGGGCCTTGGAGGAACCGGCGATCACCTCCGTGAAGGGCTGCTTGGGTTTGTTTTGGTGCCAGGACAGAGGCCAAGGGGGGTGGGGAGTGGAGAGACTTACTGTCCAGCTGGCAAGTGGGACTCCGTTTTTATCTGGCAGTGACTACAGAGCTTTCTTCATGTTTCACAAATTGAGACTCTCGAATGTGGTCAGGTGGACTCCAGGATCCTCACGGTATCCCTCGCTCCTTCTGAAAAGATACCCTGTCATTGGATCATGCTTCCCTAGAGGTGGGGTCTGGAGGCCACTGGCCTGGTCCACTGTGTGTCCACCTCGAGCACAGGAGGACTCGTCGCCTGCTGCAGGGCTCCCACCCATGCCCCAGAGGGGCTCTCCTCAGCTCCCGCCTGCTGCCCAGCTAGTAAGGGAACTGCAAGGAGGACAGTCGAGAGGGACGCGGTGGGAGCCCCCTGGTAGCCCTCGGCAACTCTTGCAGACCCGCTGTGCTGACTGGGCATGTCCGCCACCCAGCCACGGGCCCTGAATCCTGGCCTCTCAGCTCCCACAGCACTGGGCGCGAATCTCGCTTCCCAAACTGCCATGTGGGCTGCAGATCATGGTCCTGCTTCCCTCTGGGGGGCTGGGGTGAGGCCGTCCCGGCTGGGCGGGCCGCTGCTGGGTGTTCTCTGCAGTTCCATGTCCACTCTGCACTTGGGTCTCTGGCTCTTCCTGACACGCTCAACAAAGACGCTGCTTCTGAAAAGCCCAGCTTCATCTCCGAACCTCGGCCTCCTGGAAGCAGGGGCAGTTTCCTTGGGCACCCTGCCCGGCCAGGGCCTTGGTTCCTGCCGTGGCCCCTGCTGCTCAGGCCCCAGACCACGGCGCTCCCTCCTCCTTGGCTGCCTCACCCGCTGCCCTCAAGTCCTGTTCATCCTTCTCTCCGGTGTCCCTGCGGCTCTGGCCACTAGCCCCTCAGTCTGTCCCTCTCCCTGCCACCAGGCCATGGGCTGCACACCCTGTAAGGCGCACCTTGGTGCCCAGCAAGCGCCTGGCAAGCCGTGCTCAGAACCTCGTGGGAATGAGCATGCGGGCTTCTGTGGGTGGCACGGTGTGGCTCCTGAGCGGAGGGGTTTGCAGCGCCTCCCGGAGCTGCCCCTTTCCTCCACCATCTTGCTCTGAGACAACACGCAGTGTCCTGCTGCTGGGAAATTTCTCTTGGAAAGCGGGCAGCGGGTGTCAGGTGGCGCGTCTGGCCTGCCCTCTTGAAGGGAGAGGGTGAGCGGCACCGGCTGGTGCAGGGCGGGGCCTGGCTGGGCGCTGCTCCGGGATCCCATGCAGGCCCTGACCGGCTCGAGCTGCTTCCCGCGGGCTCAGCTCCGGGCTCACCCGCCTGCCGTGCACTTGGTCTTCCTGTTCCACTTGGGAGACGCGCCCGGCTTCCTCCACAGTGGATTCCAATCACGCTGCGTCTCCACGTCCCTGCGTCCCCGTGGCTTGCCAGATCATCAGAGGGCCACTGTCCCCGATGGACTAGGTCCCTGCTTGCTTTCCTACCCCTTCCAGCCTGTTTCCTGTAACAGCCTCACGCGCTGCGACCCTCTGGCTCTTTTTTTTGGTTTGATTGTTTTGAAATGTTCTTATTTGTTCTTTTCAGTGCACCTGGCAGCAGTGTGCACACATGGAGTGTGACTTCCCCGTCTGAGGTCACACCTGATGTGGAGTCTCACTGGTCGTGTGTTCACGTGTGAACGTAGGAAGGTGACGTCTGGTCCGTGCACTGTCTCCCCACCTTCCCCCCACGCCCCATGCCCTCTGGTGAACTCCACTCCTCCCTCCCTGGGGACCCTCGGGACCCTCTGACTCCTGACACTGAGGAACAAAGCATGCAGTCCTCCCAGACCAGCAAGGGCCTGTGTCCCCGGCCCATTCGCTGTGCTCCCCTGCCGCTTGCGGCCACGTCCCTCGGTCCTGCGTGCTACTGCCAGGTCACTCACGGCTCCCTCCTGGGAACTCTGCACGGCTCTTCCCTCTGCCCTACGCACATTCCTCACTTGATTTTGGTCTCTACCGGGTGTGACACTGGAGCGCTCCTAGCCGTCTCTCTGTCCCTAACCCTGGTTTGGGCTTTCACTGAGCTGGTCTCCGTCTGAGTGAGCCCGTGCCTCTCGCTCTGCTGTCTCCTCTTAGGAGGCGTTTGTGGGTGGGGCTTTGTGCTTCCTGCTCTGGAATCTAGAAGAGGGGCTGCACTTGGAGATGTTCAGTAAGCGTTTGTGGCACAGAAGGGGCATGCAGCGGGACACTGGGGCCAAGTCCCCTGGAAGCGTGCAGGCACCGTCCCTGGCTGGGGCAGGCTGTCCCGTGCCTGCCCCCCTTCAGCAAAGGCATGTGCCTGCTAGTGGGATGCTGGTTCCCCAGGCAGGTGGGGTGAGGCTGGCCTTGGAGCCAGGTGGCCAGGTTTGGTCCCTGCTTTGCGAGTTGTGTGACTCAGGTGGGTTGCTTTGTCTCGCGGGCCTTGGTCCCTCTCCAGTAACAGGTCTTGTGCACACCCTGAGGCAAGAATGGCGCCCTGGCCCGCGGCTCCCTGAGAGTCCTCGACGTCTGCACCAGGCGGGACATGCAGGGAAGCCCTCGGCTGCAGGTCTGATCTGTGTGCTCCATTCAGCTCTACAGATGAAACTGCTTCTGAAAAACCATGAGGTTTATTTTTGCCTCTTTTCTCAATAGTTCTGTGCTCAGGAAGCAGAAGCTTCGTTCCTTGGCCCCTGAATACATCGCCTTGTTTCGCAGCTCTGTTGGGGAGGCTGCTGTTAGTTCCCTCCCTATGTCTCAGGTGACTTACTGAGTGAGCCGCAGACTGACAAGGGGAGCTGAGTCCCACCGAGCCTTGCATCCCACCAGGCGAGTTTGGGTGTGACGTGACCCCCTGACAGGGAGCAGCGTCAGTGGAGGGTGGCTCAGTGGTCCAAGGTGCAGAGACCCAAGGCAGGTTTGGGAGGTGCCAGGTGGTGCTGGGTGGGGGACAGCGAGAGTGAGAGGCCTGCCATCCTGGGGAGTGTAGACTGGGCCAGAGCTGAGGAGTCCAGTTGGCTGGAGCCTGTCCTGATCGGGAGCCCCAGGGGGCTGAGCTGCTGTGGCCTGGCATAGCCAGCCTTCCCGCTGTGCTAGGAGAGAAGGAAGTGGCCACGTGGGGCGCTGGGCTGGGAGCAGGGCTTTTCTGGGTCTGAGAAGAGACCCGCTTCTCCCACAAACACAGAGCAGTATCAAGGGGTCCCAGCAGGCAGGGGCCAGGAGCCTGAGGGTAGGCAGTGCCCTCCGTTGGCCAGCTCGGCTGCCCTGGTGCCATCCCCAGCAGGCTCAGGGAGGAGGACCCCGACCGCCTGTCCCAGGCTGGAGTGGGCAGGTTTACCTGAGCACTCAGGTAGAGCTCTGATCTGGACCAGGACTGTGCTTCCTTCAGGGACACCCGCTGTTTCCGTCCTGCTCCTGGGGTGGGCCGGCCTGGCTGCTGGACCTCTTTTCCAGTTCCTTCAGCTGCACCCCATAGACTCGGGCTTTGGGGGCAGGTTGGCACAGGGCCCGGGAAGCCGGGCCCTCCAGGCTCCCAGCCTTGTGTCTGCCAGGAGGCCAGTCCGGGCGGGAGTAAAGGGCTGGCTTCTTGTGTGACGGCCATAAGATGACGCCGTTGTTCTCTCCTGAGAGGTGGCGGGGCCTGTGCGTCTAGAACCAGAAGATCCCGGCTGGGTCTTCGCCGCCCTGTGACTCTCGGGAAGGCTCCGGAGACCATGCACAGATGCCCAGGGGTACGCAGCTGCCTCAGTGGTACCTTCCTCTCAGCGCTGTCCTGGCCTGGGGGCCCTCGGAGCAGAGGGGCTCCCCTCTCCCCACCTCGCACCCCACAAGTGTCTCTTCACAGTGCTGCCCGTTTCCATGCCTGCTTTCTCTCGGGGTTGAAAACAGTCTCCAGAGGGCGTAGAGTAGAAGTGTCAAGGTGTTTGCTAAGCTGATGATTCAGGGAGAGGTGACAGTGGCCCGTTGGACCCACAGCCCCTGCCCTGGGAAAGCCTGTGGCCCTTAGTTAGACAGGAGCTGCAGTCAGCTCAGAGCCAGTCTCTCAGCAGCCCAGCACGGAGGGGGCCTGCACCACGCTCCTGTCCTGCACGAGCTGCTGGTCCCGAGTCCACCAGCTCCCCGCTCCCTCCCACAGGACGGGGCTTTTCACTCCAGCCAGCCTGGTCTGTCTCCTTGGTCACGTGGAGTCACTTGGTCCCCTGCTATGTACCACTCGGGGTAATGAAATAGTCATAGTGAACTCTTAATATTTAAAGCTCGGGAGCTGCAGCCCTGTACCTCCTCCTGGAGGAGGACCCCTGGGCCTGCTCGCTCAGCTGCCGGGCCTGCTGCCGTCTTCCCACAGTGCATCGGGGCTAGGGCTGGCGGATCTCTCAGGGAGGGGCGCCCCATGAATCATCCCTGGGTGAGCTCAGTAAAAGATGCCGGGGGTCCACCGGGAGTGGGCGGCGGGGGTTTGAGTCTGCCAGTTCCCTGACGCGCCCGGGCCCTGCTGGGGTGCAGTAGGGATCCAGCGTGCGAATCCCTTCGTGCCCGAGTCCTTGTCTCCCCTGAAGGTCATAAGCCAAGGCTCCGAGGGTCACACGGGAGCAAGCGCACCCCTGGCTCATCCCGACCGGGGGCATCTGTGCCTTTCCAGCGAGGAGAAAGGAGGGTTGTCCCACCAAGGTTGTCCCAGACGGCTGTTCTTTGCCTGTGAGTCCGTCCCTGTGCCCAGTTCTGACGCACGATGAGTCACTGGTGAGAGAAAGGCTGGGGGGCAGGAACGGGGGGGTGTGCTCCCAACAGCTCTTGTCCCCAGGAGGGCCGTTCCTTTAAAGGTAGATCCACCTAACCCTGAGGCCAGTCGTACGGGGTGAGAACTTCAAGCTGGCGTTGTTCCCCCTCCGCCTTAGTTCTGCCCTGTCTCTCGTCTACAGGGGCATGGCCGGGTGACGTGCCTGTTCCTACCTTGGCATCCACATCTGGCGAGCAGGGTGTCGGGACGAGGAGCCAGGCCTCTGCGTGGGCCGTGCAAGCAGCAGGGGGCGCAGACGCACGGATCTTCCTCACTGGCCAGCGAGTCCTGGACCAGCAACGCCAGCAGCACCCGGGGACTTTCCCTAATGCAGGGCCCAGGCCCCACCCCAGAGCTGCCGAGCCAGAAGCTGGTGGGCCCTGCAATCAGAGCTGTGAGTCCTGCAGGTGACCGATCTGTCCAGGCTTCTCCCCTTGGTGTGGTCGAAGCCCTGGGCAGCCCCGGGCATTGCAGGGTGTATGGCAGCATCCCAGCCTCTGCTGACAGGTACCACCTCTCAGCAGGGAGACAACCAGAACTGTCCCCAGACATGGCCATCTGTCCCCCAGGGGCAAAATCAGCAGTTTGAGAATGGTGCCTATGATTTGGAAATGAGGTGCTCCCCAAAAGCTCATCTCAGAGACGATGCAGGAGTAGTGAGTAGTAATGAGCAGTGACGAGCACGGTGACTGATGGATTGACACGTTTGATGAACTCATAATGGGCTGGGCTTGGGCGGCCACTGTAGGCATGTGGGGCCTGCTTTGGGGTTTCTCCCGTGGTGCCCACCCCCACTTCCTGGCCAGCAGGGACTGAGCAGCTGTCCTCCTCCAAGCCCATCCACCATGCTGTGCGGCCTCACCTCAGGTCCAGAGCTGTGGAGTCAGCAGCCATGGACCAAACCTCTGAAACCATGAGTTAAATAGACCTCTCCTCCTCCACATTGTCCCTCTCCGGTGTCTTGGTCACAGTGACTGAGTGCTGGCCAGCACACCTGGATCCAGACCCTTGCTTCTAAACAACACAGTCCATGATCCAGTACCATCAGCTTCAGCAGAGAACTCCCGGGCCACACCCCAAATCTACTGAGTCCGAATCTTAGCAAGGACCTCGGGTGACTCGTGGGTAGTGGGACTTGACAGGCACAGACGTCAACCAGGCTCTTTGGTCTGTAAGGAGGGGACAGCCTTCCAGAGGCGCAGGCTTGCCCTGGGTACCTCCCGTCTCTTCCTCCTGAGCCCTGCGTCTTGGTGTTCACTGGTGGGTTATTCCTGAAACTAGAACAACTGCTCCCCTGATCCTGAGGCTAAGATTGTTGAAGTGCCCTTGAGGTACGAGGTAGGGGAGGTGGAATTTCCACACACCATGGGAAACGGCAGTCTCTGCACCTACCAACACATTCGGCAGCTTTCAGGGCAACTTGGCAGTTATTTACTTGTTTTATCTTTTGTGACAATGAATACTGAGCCCAGGCATGCTTTTCCACTGAACTACATCCTTCATCCTATTCATCTTCAGTTTGAAAATAAGCATTGCCCAGGCTGCCCCTGAACTTGGGATCCTCCTGCCTCGGCCTCCTGAGTAGCTGGGCTTCCAGGTGTGCACCACTGAGCCCAGCAGGCCGGTTACTTTGCAGAGTGTTCCGTGGTTGAAGTGTCTGAGATTCTCTTGGTGGAACCCTGTAGGGTGAAGCCTCGCTCTTCACACGGTAGACAGTTGGTGTGCTTTTCTCCCAGGGACAGATGAGATTTTCTTGAAAACAAAGTCCTCAGGTACCCCACTGCCAGCTAACCAGCAGAGCTCATTTGCTTCGCCCTGTTGAATGCAAAGTGAATCTTGTACAATAAAGTGCTTTTGAACACTTCCAGGATCTTTTGCCACTGTCTGCTAAGGCCAGTGAAGGCCAGCCAGGCGGTGCGAGAGTGGAGACCGATGCAGAGTCCCTCCTTTCCCTTATGAACTGGGAGGGGCAGGCGCAGCCCTTCTGTCCCACGACTGCTCAGCAGTTTCCCTTCACAGTCCCCATTCCTGACCGTTGTGCCACCCTCCCTGTCGGGTTGACTGTGGCCTCCCGGAACCAAGACTGCCCCTGGTTCTGGGTTAAAGGCAGCAGGATCCGAGGCCTGGAGGGAGGCCGTCACGTGGCTCGTCCTGATTGTGGCCCCCGGGTCAGCCTCGTCCAGGTGTGACCTCAGCTAACTGCCTGGGGGTTTCTCTGGAATGGATTCTGCCGTATGAAGCATTTCCAGGCACCCAGCAGCGGCTTCCTGTAGCCACCTCCTGCTCGCACCCTGGAAGACAGACACACAGGCCCCTTGTCTCCAGAGTTTTCGAATTTGCTTTCGTCTGAAGAAATGCCACCGAGTTCGGACGGTGAAGCTCTGTGTTGAGGAGCAGACGTCCTGGAAGCCAGCGTCTCGTTTCCCACGCTGCCTGGCAGAGCGCTGTGTACTGGAGGCTTAAACCACATGAGTCACCACCTTAGGTTCTGGAGGTGCGGACTCCAGAGGGGGTCCCGGGCCAGCACCCTGGTGTCGGCAGGGTGCCCCTCCTGGAGCTCCGAGGACACCCTTTGTCCTTGGCGGCTTCTAGAGGTCCCCCACTCCACTCCGAGGTGCGGGATTCGGCCTCTGCTTCCCCGCGCCTCCCTCTCACTGGTGTCTCTTCTTCCTTTGGATGAGGATCCTGGCAATGAGGGCGAATCCAGGGCACCCTGCCATCTCAAGGCCTTTGGTCACATAGGCCAGGTCCCTTTGAGGCACGTTCTAGCACATGCGAGGTGTCCAGGAGTCCTCAGGCTGTGACCCTTCCGTGAGGAGGGCACTGCCTGGCCTATGGTCCGCAGCGCACTCCTCTCTGAAATGCAGCTAACAAGAATTCCTCATGCAAGGACGAACCGCCAGGGGTCCCCTGGACGCAGTGGCACTTGTTGGCTGGTGGCATGCGTTCCCCTCCGTGGCTGCGTGTTCGTGCTGGTCACTCCCTGTCACTGCCTCTCCGCTGTTGCTCTCATCATCAGCCATTCGGGGAAGACTGGGAGGTGAAATGGGCACCGGGAGAGGGACCGAGCAGGCCGAGAACACGGCAGGCACCGTGGGCAGGTCATCCGAGCGGGGCACTGCTGTGCCCAGGTGCAGGGCGACATTGGTGGGGAGAGCCGTGTGCAGAGCTGAGCTCGTGGCCCTGAGTGGGGTCGTGGGAGCCACCACGGAGAGGGGCCTGGTTTGCTTGCCGGCCGGCTTGCCTGCTGTTTGAAGTCTCCTTCGGTTGATGATGTCCCCTCTCAAATGGCCCTGCACTTTGTCCCACCCTCCTGCAGCACCATGTACAGACCTGCTTCCAGGTCCAGCTGAACACGTGCCCCCAGGAGCCCTTTATCAGTCGCTTAGCGTCATGCCCTTTCCCCCAGCCCCACGAGCCCTCGGTCCAGGCCACTGGTGTGCACACCCCCGTCTAGCCGTCCCCACTAGATCCCGAAATACGTGTCCCAACCTGGCCATGCTGTTCCCGGAGGCGAGGGCCTCTCCACAGCCCTCTGCCATTCCAGTGTCCCCCGGGCCTCCCTTCTTCTATGTCAAGTCCTGCTCCTTTTCCTGTCCCTGAAGGCTTGGACTCCAGCCGCCTCTCGGCCTGCATTCTCCATCTTGCACAATCCAGTGGGAACACGCTTGGTGGTCGGTCTTGAGAACACAGGTAATTTGGGTGTGTGGGGGACAGACTGGGTGTATCTTATTGGCATAGTGAAGACTAAGAAGGGTCTCACCCCGGGACCCCAGCGTCTCAGTTCCATCTCCACCTTTAAGGAGCGGGCTGACCTCGGGGAAGTGGCTCCGGTCTGTGTCTTCTCTCCCTTGTCCGTAAGGTGAGGGTGCTGGGCCAGGTGGCCATCCAGTTTCCTCTGAGCTCGTGCAGGCTGCCTCCGCTTGAAGCCCGCCGTGTGCCCAGGCCACGTTCTCAGGCCTGTGTTCTGCCCTCTTCTCCCGGTCAAGTGGGCGAGGTTGGGACTTTCACAACCCGTCCCATTAACTCGGAGGACAGAGTCACTGGTCATGGGGCACTTTGTTCAGGAGGCTCTGCAGGAGCCAGCAGGAGGAGCAGTCCTGGAGTGGCCGGTCAGGACCTGACCTGAGGAACCGCACTCGGGCTTCGCTGGCCCTGAGCTGAGTGCTCGCAGCAGGCAGTTTGGGTCTAGGGTCACTTGGGGCTGCTGGATGCCTGCAAGACGGGGTTCTTTCATGAGTTACCGTTCAGTTGGGGAAACTTCCCAGCAAGGAACCTTGAACATGGCAGAGGGGACGGCTGTCCACGTGGTCTATAACTGCAAAGTGAAGCAGAGAGAGATGCAGAGAAGGAGATGCCCAGAGTGCCACAGGCTGGAGGGGAAGGTGTGCGCCAAGCAGCGCGGCTCGGGTTTGTGCCGACTCTGGAGGATGGGCAGAGGCTGCAGGCAGGACCAGCAGCTCCAGAGCCTGTGCGGGGGCTGCGGCTCCTAAAAGGACCAAGCTGATGGAGTGTGCCCAGGTCACGCCCTACCCATTGTGAAGCTGAATTAGAAAAGATCAGG
This sequence comes from Sciurus carolinensis, assembly GCF_902686445.1. Lineage (NCBI taxonomy): Eukaryota > Metazoa > Chordata > Mammalia > Rodentia > Sciuridae > Sciurus > Sciurus carolinensis. The sequence goes on along the minus strand of NC_062224.1, from coordinate 116,378,644 downwards.
TTCAGCTTGTTGGACGCTTGGAAAGATGGTGGATTGAACTGGCAGCCACGGAGGACACACTGGGTTCTTGGGGAGCATGCCGGGGAAAGTCGTCCACTGACTGCAAAATGCAAAGGAAGGCCTGCCTCGTGTCCGAGGTGAAACCAGGAGGCTGACGGATGGGAAAGGTCGCAGGGCTCCCGAGCCCCACTGCTCAGGGGAGGTCAGCAGCAGGCATGCCAGGCTCCTGCCTCTGCCTCTGGACCCATGATTCCCTGGGCGGTGGACACTCAGGCGCAAGAAGCTCTTCTCCCCGAGCCACTCGGCTGGCAGGTGCTGGTGCATCTGGTTCAGGAAAAACCACAGGGAGATGTTGGTTGCTGGAGTCCCTCTGGGAACGGGGGTGTGGAGGGGCAGGCTGCAGAATGCAGAAGCACTCAGCTGCTGAGCAGGGTATGTGGCTGCTTGAAAAGTTTCTGGAAGGATCCAGGAGCAGCAATTCTGGTCCTCTGGTGCCTGTTCAACCAGGGTCTGGCGAAGACTCTGGGACGTGGGAGTAAGTGAGCTTCACACTGATTATAACCAAGCTAAAGCGGCCGCAGAGCTGAACCGTGCTGAGCAGAGCACAGCCCTCGGGATTGAAGTGTGCCTAGCCAACACGATACGGCATCTCCACGTGCGGCTGTCCTGAGGACAAGATGGGAAGACTGAAGACACTGGGGTTGGGGAGGAGGAAACCAGAGTCCCCCCCACCCTCCAGGCTCCGTCCTGCCTCTGGATTCTGCAGGCTGGAGATGAAGGCCCAGAACTGGTCCACGCCGGCTGCCCTGGTGGAGACGGAGGTAACATGGTGCTAGACACAGGAGGAGGAGCGCCCCTTCCACTGCGGCTCCTGTGGGGGAGTTCCTTCCTGGCTCCCTCTTCTCCCTTAACAGGGAACTGGCTCTGAGGCGCCCTGGCCCGGATTCCCTGGGGCAAAACCTGGGGGCTCTTGGTCTATGGGAGTGCAAGGTGCCATCCCAGGGAAGCAAGAAGGGGCCGGGCAGGAACCCAGGACAGGGACAAGTTTCCATGCTGTGGCGCTGATATAACCAAAGGGCATAGTTACTGCCCTCCTGTTTCACAGAGGCTTCGGAGAGGTTTTACAGGAATGCTGTTGGTAACCGTGAGTTGGGGCAGAGGAAGGGAGACAATGGATCCACGTTCCCCTTCCTATCTTCCTGCTGACCAGTCAGAATTCAAGCCCCACGGGGCTCAGCTTCTTTGAGCTCCAGGTTGTTACCCAGCATCTTTGTGCTGCTCAGGGAGGCCGATGCTGGGTTGCAGGTGGCAGGAGGAGCCGCCCTGCCAGCCGGCAGCAGAAGCCTCGCAGGGCACCCAGCATGCACTGGGCATGGAGGTGGGGCTGCAGGGGTCCTGCAGTCTGGGAGGGGAGGCTTGGCAAACAGTGCCACCCTGGGTCTTGCGGCATGGGAGCCCAGAGGCGGCTGCAGCGGCTGGCCCGAGGCCGGTCACGTGAAGCAGCTATGGCGCAGCCTCACGGGGAAGCAGCACCTCGAGCACAGCCAGCCTCCTCTGCGGCCTCCAGGAACACGTGGCAGCATGAGTAACCCGACAAGAAACCTGGTCAAGCTCCGCCCAGGGTCCAGGCAGCTCAGGGGGCACAGGTGTGGAAGGGACAGTTGGCAGGTGGGACTGGGCCCCTCAGAGCACAGGTAGGGCCAGCGCTGCCTCTTCCTTGAGGCTGTGAGGTCCTGGAGGGCCGGGCCTTGTGAGCTCCCAGCGCTGAGGGTGACAGCTGGCACACAGTAGGCACTCTGCTAATGAAGTGGCAGGGGACAGAATGAGTCCCCCACAGGAAAAAGCCCCCCACAGCCTCTAGCAGGGCAAGTAACTCCGGTGTGGATAGATGGCCGAGTTCCAGGGCCGGGAAGGGGAGGGCCATCCCTGTCTGGTGGCTGCTGCGGAGTTGTGATTTACAGGATGTTCTAGCCCTGTTTTCAGATGTTCACTCGCCGTTTACTGCTCTGCTCCTAATAAACATCTTGTCATAAATGATGAACGGGGCAGCCAGGGGACATGGAAGCCATGTCTACAGAGCCTGGTGCTCTGCAGAGGCCCAGGTTCATTTTTAGAGTCTGACTTTACTGTTGACGTGACTGACATCCCAGACAGGCAGGCTGCGTGGTGTTGGACATCTCTGAGGGACGAGCTGGGGGCGGACGGGCGCTGTCCAGGGTGCTGGGCGGAGGGCACAGTCGTCCCTAGCTCGGCTGACCTCCTTCCATGTGGCGGGCCGAGTTCCGACACTGGAGGCCTTGAGGGCAGACTTCTCAGGTTTCAGGACGACTCGTGCCACACTCCCCAGTGCCCGGCTGTGCGGCCGCGTGGCTGGAGTGGAGCCTGTTTCCCTGCTGCAGGGCAGGACGCTCGGGGCCACTTCCCTGGTGACTGGGGCACGTGGCTCAGAGCGGGTGTCACATGCCGCAGCTCCTGCCCCGCAGACCTGGGGGCGCCTGTGGTGGGCACCTGCTGGCTCTCAGGTGCTCCTGCCCCCCTCCTCTCATGCCCTCCCCTCCTTCCTCCTGTGACAAGCTTCACGCCTATGCGTGCAGAGGCGGAGACGTGGGAAGGCCTGGCTGCAGAGTCTGCCTGCAGGTGGGGATGCTGTTGCTCAGGGCGGGAGGAACAAAGCATCCGAAGGCAGGTGAGAGGCCTCAGTGTGACTGGCAGCCAGCAGAGGCCAGTCTGGGCTTGCCAACCTCGGATTCAGCAGACGTGAGGCAACTGGCGAGCTGCCTGTTGTCCGTGACACTGCTTCTTCGAGTGTAAGGAGGAAATGTAGAGACATCAGCCACTGCATCTTGAGGTAAGGGGCCTCCATTCCTTGGACCAAGGGTCTCATTTGAGACAGAAGGAGGCAGTCTGTTCTGATGCTGCAGCTTGGTGCTTCCGGTGGCACGACTTCATGTTCCAGGGCGTCTCTCCGCATCCTGAGCACAGGTGAGCCTCCGTCAGAGTCCAGAGACCAGCCCGGGCAGGCCTGCCTCACCGAGCAGCAGCAAGTGACCGCCAGGCAGGCTTGGCACGCTTCCAGGAGGAGGCCCCGGCATTCTAGCACAGGGGGCAGGCCGCGTGGCAGAGGCCGGAGGAGGCGAGAGAAGCTGGGGGGACCTGCCCTCGCACCCCTGAAATAACATTGTAGATTCCACTGAATAAAATGTTTCTTATTTGGAAATTTGAATCAGACTCAGCTGAAATGCAGAACTACTGAGCAGAGGCTCCAGGGCCTCTTCAGAGGGTGGCCCAGGGGCCCAAGACTCTGTTTAACAGTGTTTTTATTGGTGCCGGATAGTCACGCACCATGTTGGGTGCACTTTGACACAATCGTACTTGTGGGGAATTTATTCCTTCTCCTTGGTCCCCGGTGCTCCCTCTTTCCCTGCCTTCCTCCCACCTCCTGCTCTCCTTCCCCTCCTCTGCTGGATTTCTGTCCAGACATTCATAGGTCTTTAAAATTGGTGCTTATGGAGATGCGTCAAGGTGGACTCCCCTGGGATATCCATATACGTATTCATATTCATATCTGGCCATGCCCGAGGCTTCTGAGAGGCTGTGGAGCTCCAGGCCCGCCCCGATCCCCGAGGTGGCCGAGGTCCACAGCTCTGGGACACACAGGGAGGACGTGCTGGTGGCCTCTGGCTTCCCCAACCCGGGCAAGAGCATGGCTTTGTGATCACACACTCATGCGTACCTTGGCTTCCCTGTTCATGGCTAGGAAAGCTCCTGCCTCTATCAGACAAGAAGAAAGGTGCCCCTCACATGGTGTGAGATTCGGGGAGCTGGGGTAGAGGCTGTGCCTGGCACACAGTAGGCCCACAGCAAGGGTTAAATTCCAGGAAGGAAACTGACCCGACTGGACCCGTAGTGGCAATTCTCTTCAAGCCGATGCCTCTTATTTATGTTTCCTGTCTTATCAGATTGTCTAGAACGTTATGAGCAGAGGAATAAACTGTAATGGAAATGACAGGCGTCCTTGTCTTAGGCCTCCTGAGTTGGCAGCCGAAAATGATGTCGTCAGGAAATACGGTCTGTTAGCTGGGAACGGCTCGTCCATTCTCACGGCTGAGGCTGCTGGGTCTGGGAGGCATTCGGATGCTATTTAACGCCCAGTGCCCCATCGAGAGGATCGGGCTCTCATCCCTCCAAGGTGTGATAGGACCCACCCCCAGGTCCTTAGCCTCCGCTGGCTCTCTGCTGGTGAGTGTCTGAATGGACCAAATCCCGTTCGTAATTGTTCACTGTGTCTTCCCAGCTCCACTTTTTCAGTCTAAGTTCCACGGCAGCCAGAACGTTCTTTCTAGAACACAAATCAGGCCGCGTCACCGCCTGCTTCACCCTCTGTGGTGACTCACCGCCGTACGGGGAGGACGTGGAGCTCGCGCCTGGCCTCCCCAGGGCCTGTGTCGTCTGACTCCTGCTGGCGGTCCTCCCCGCGGCCTCCTGGGCGGTGGTGTTGGTGTGGACAGTGAGCCTCACTGTGTCATGGGACGATATTCCCCCAGGCCTTTCCTGGGGCCTCTTCCTCCTCATTCATGACCCGATTCCACTGCCGCTTCCCCAAGAGGCTGTTCGGTGCTTCCCTGTGAGGCGGCTCTCGTGCCTCCGTCATGGTGCCCTGTGCTCTCCTGGTTCCCAGTCTCTGAAGCCACCTGTGTCCCACTGCAAGGCGGGCCTTTGAGTGTGTGGGTTCTAGAACACTCTGCTCCTGGCACTGCTGCCGCTTGGTGGGGGTGCTCACAAGCCAGCTGGCCTTCACAGCCTGGGCCATTTCTTGTTTGGCTCCTGCAGTTTCCCCAAATCACCCTTTCCTGTGCCTGGGTTCGCTCACGTGGCCCGGGACCCTCAGTGGAGTGGGGCCTTCTCTGGGCAGGGAGCCTCTGTCCTTTGGTGGAGGCAGCCACCCGGCCTCTGCAGACCCTTCTGGGAGTTGCCAGGGGAGTGGGTCGCCCTCCTCCTCTTAGCCTGAGGTCTGGTCTTGCTCTTCAGAGCAGAGGTGGTAGGAATGGGAGGCCGGTCGGTGTTCTGAGCAGGGTGGGAAGGCGTGCGTCAGCCACAGGCCTGCTGTCCAGCCGCCTGACTTAAACAATCTCTCATCCCTCAGAGGTGTCTTGGAGCCACGGAAGGGAGCCTGGTCCTCGGGAGCCGACCTTCCTGGCCCCGAGCAGCCCTGACAAACTCTGGGTGGTATGGCTCAGCTTAGTTGGAGATTCCTGTTCTCACAGGTAGGTACTCATTGCTTGGTATCACCGGGGACTGTTTCCAGGGTCTTCTATGAATGGCGAAATTCAAGGACGCCTGTCTTCTGTGTAGGATGGCCAAGTGTTTGCCTGTGGCCTTTGCATGTCCTCCTGTACTCTTTAAACCACCTCTTGGTGAATTTTGGTGCCAAATGCAATGTACACGCCGTGTAGGCCATTGTCAGACTGTGCCGTTTCAGGAATAATGACTTTTCCCCTTCAAAGTGTGTACCTTTCAGCACAGGTGCAGTCCCCCTGCTTTCTACCCGTGTTGGTTGACCGCAGATGGGAAACAGTTGCCACAGGCTGCTGTAGATACTCCCCTCTCTCTTCTCCTCTTCAGTTCCTGTGTTTATTACGTCTTTCTTCTTTTCTCTCAGAAACATCCTAGCACCTCTCCGTGGTCCTTAGTTCCTGGGGACAGAGGAAGGAAGCGGTGGCAACGGTCAGCAGGCTCCTGGACTACCTACCGCCTGCGTGCAGGAGCCTCCCGGGGCGCGGCCCCGTCCAGGCCGCGCGTTTCCTGGGTGCCGAGCCTGGTGACAGTGGTGTCTTATTTGTCTCTGGTTGCTCAGGGCCATTTCGTCATCACTGGTGTTGTCTGGGTGGGCGTGTGACACCCCAGAAAAGCCAGGGGCTCCTGACTCGACCGAACGTTTGAAACTGGAAGCTGCTGCTGACTGCCGTGTGATCTTGGGTCTGTTGCTTTCACATATTTTTTTTGAACTTTAGGTTTTTTTTTTTTTAATGTGAAAAAAGGAACTAATAAACCTCCGCCTCAGAGACTCATAGGAAGAACTGTCCAAAAAAAGATTTGTGAAGTGCAGGTCCTGGGTAGGCGCCCTCCTCCCTCTCCCGGATCTCCAGGTGGGCTCCGTTTATTTATCCTGGATAGTCATCCTGGGCAAGGGGGCCTCCCTAGCTCCTCATCAGGCGTAATTACCCGAGCGAAGTCACCAGCAGGGAGAGCTGCCATCTCTCTGAGGCCTCCTTCCCCACCCAGCCGACAGATGTGGGGCCCAGGCAAGGCTTCCATTGCTGCTGCTTGCAGCCGTTTCTAGAATCCCCGCTAACAGCCCAAATCGCAGCTGGTGTTTCCGGGGCCCTGCCAGGCTTCGTATGTGCAGAAGGCCCCTTTTATTCTTCCTCCCGCCGCCCACTTAAAAAAAAAGCTGGGATTTGCTGCTGAATAGGGGAAGGGTGGAGGGCAGGGTGGTGTGGGGGGCGCAGCAGAGTGGGCTCAGCGCCCCAGCAACCCCTGTCCCAGGACCTGGTGAAGAGGGAGTGGAGAAGGGGAGCCAGGAGTCTGGGAGTGGAGCCAGGTTCCTGCTTCCTGCCTCTGGCCTCGGTGTCCCCGGGGTGAGGAGGCCACCGACAACTCCCAAGGCCCCTCCTTTCTGGAGGCCCACGGCTCTCTTGCCAGAGTTCTGGGTCTCTCCTGAGGTCTCTGGACTGCAGCACAGCGTCTCTGCCCCTCTGCCCTGGCCCTGGGCGGGTCCTGGACGTGGCACCTCTGTGAGGTGTGAGGAGCTGGGGTCTCAGGTCGTCGCAGAGCCTTAGTCTCCTCTTCCTAGGGGGCTTTCTGAAACAGAATAGCATTTCAAACATAAAAGATGGAATTATTTTTAAACATCTTATTTTTAATTGACACATGATAATTGCACATATTTGTGGGATATGGTGTGATCTCTCTCTCATATCTTTATATCTTTACCTAGGGCAATGATCTGCTGAGGGCAATTGATTTATCCATTGCCTCAGACATCTATCGTTTCTTTGTGTAGTGAACATTCAAAACGCTCTCTGCTGCCTATTCTAAAACGTACGTTAAATGCTGACCACCGTGTTGCCGCAGCACAGAGCCTGAGGAGTTGCTCTAACCCAGCTGCACCCCTGAACCACGAACCATCCCCTCTCCATCCCTCTTCCACAGCAGTAGAATTGCTGGTGTTGGAATGGCCCACTGTGCAGGAATTTGGGGAGATGGTGTGAGCCAGAACAGAGGGGTGTGGTGAGAAGGGAGAGGCTTTGCTGGCCATCCCTCTGGTCTCCCCTCGGTTGCTATGTCATGGTTTAGATGTGAAGTGTCCCCCAAAGGCACACATGTGAGATAATGCAAGAGTGCTTGGAGGTGAACTGATTCGACTATGAGAGTTGTGACCTGATCAGTGGATTCATGGGGTAGTGACTGTAGCAGGTGGGGTGTGGCTGGAGGAGGTGGGTCACTGGGGTGTGTCTTTGGGGTTTATATTTTGTTCCTGATGAGTGGAGCTCTCTCTGCTTCCTGGGTGCCATGTTCTGAGCTTCCTTCTTCCTCCACGTCCTTCCGCCATGATGTTCTGCCTCACCTGAAAGCTATGAAGGTGGCCATTTATAGACTGAGACCTCTGAAACTGTGAGCACCAGGTAGACTTTTCTCCCTCTGAGATTGTTCTTGTCAGGTCCTTTGGTCACAGAGGTGAACAAGCTGACCAAAACACCATGTTAGGGCACAGTGTGTCCATGTGTGGCCCACCTGGGGGGTCATATAGTAACAGCAATGGCTGACCATTATTGAGTACTTGTTGTATGGGCTTGGCTTGGGCTAGTCTCCGATCCTCACGGGAACCCTGCCCTGCGGGAATTATAGTATTCATCAAGCAAGCTAGAGGTCCACAGTCGCAGCAGTCTGCAGAGCTGTGGTGGCAGAATGTGTGCCCTGCCCTGCGAGCCGGCTCCTGGGCTGGGAGGAGCTCTGAGTCTTCCGGGCCTGCCCTTCAGCCCCTCAGGGGTTGTGACTCATGGCACGCTCCTAGCTCAGTTCTCAGTGAAAAATGGCCTCTGAAAGATAGCCAACAACGGGTGTTGAGGATGTGGGTGAGAAGAAAATGAAGAGGGTTAAGAAAGTGTTCCAGAAATAGAAGTTCCAGGTACAAGCTGGAAGGTTGGATTCAGCAGGGCTCAGCTGCTAAGGTGGGAGAGCGCGCCACACATCTGCTCCAGGGAAGCAAGACAAAGTGACTCATGCAAGTGCTTTAAGCTGTATCCCAGCCTGGGCAAAGGATCTTCCTGGATTGCATGTGGAAGGTAAGCATGGAGTGTGGGTCCCAAAGGAGTCCTCAGGCTGCTGGGGACAGGCAAATCAATGACCAGATATTCTAGAACATTCTCCAAGAGGAGCACCCATGATAGCAACAGAATCCACTTCTAACTCACATCACCATCTCCAGGAAGGTGTCCTGGAGGAGGGTCACAAGCTGGATCTGTAAGGTGGCAGGGTGGCTGGAGGAGGGCCTTCCGGGAGGCCCAGCTCAGAAGCCCGCTCGTCAGAAGCTGCGATGTGGCTGGAACGTGGGAAACAGTCCGCAGGGACTTAGGCAAGTATCATGCAAGAAGAGCCTACAAGAGTGGGAGCTCTGGTTCTGGGAGGTGGCCGGTGCCACCTAAGGACTTTGGCTGCGCTGCAGGACCAGGTCTAGCGTCCAGAGTCTGCAGTCCCTCTGTCCATCCTCCTCCCTCTGGGCTCAGGCTGGCGGAGTTCCGTGTGGTCAGAGGGAGGGGTCATGGAAGTGTGTAGCTCAGTACTTGTCACTTGCACTCACTGTGCTGGTCAATTTAGTCTTATGTCGTGGGGCAGAGGGACAGAGTCCCACCTTGTTCCTAGAAAGAGGAGACTCTGGAGGCTGGTGAGGAAGCCTGACCATGCACGGGGCAAGGCTGTGCTCTCAGCTCTTACATGGGCAGCACGTGACCCCTGGCTTCCCGGCACCTGCTCCAGACGCCAACGGCTTCTGCCAGAGTGAACGGGCTGCTGCTTTGGTCTCCTGGATGCAGGCACTGCCCACCACAGCCCGGGGTGGGACTGTAGGTGCACATTCCAGAGAACAGGCCTCATTCATCTCCCTTCCTCCGGGGGCCACACACTGAGTGCTGAAGCAGGGTTTGCTAGGTAGACAAGTACACTTATGTTCTGAAGGATAGCGTGGAGCCTGGGGAAGTCTATTATTGGATTTGTCCCAGTTAACTTTGGAAAGAAAGACACTGGGAGTCGTTGGGGCTTTTTTATTGGGAGTGTTTTGTCATCTGGTGCTCACGTTAATGATTAGAAATAAAGCAAAACGCTTATTTCCCGGGCAGAAGAGCGCTCTGCAGCTCTCGCCACACTCCTTCCTGGGGCCTGTGCTCGGCTTCCCCGTCACGTGAAGCCTCTGGGGGCTGCTGTGGTCTGGTTGAAGCGTCAGGAAATCTGACTTTTTTTCCAGCCCGAGTCTGGTGGCTTCTGCTCCAGAAAGACGGTGGGGCGACTCTGGCAAGGGCCCCCAGGAGAGCAGAGCACCGTGAAACCCGTGGTGCTTCTGGCAGCCCCAGCCCAACGACCCTGTGAGTGGATCATAGGCCCCATGCAGGTAGCTGCGTCCTCCATTCCCCGGGGCAGGCAGAGGTGCCACGCAGGCCAGATGGACGCAGGGCGTAAAGCCCCTCTCCAGGGCAGTCTGGCTTGGCTGTCTGCCACTCCCGGCTACGGTCTGCTTCTTGGAGCCTGAACAGCGTTTGAATGGTTCCACGTGGCCACAGAGTAGCTTTGGCTTGGATGGGGACTGGCCAGTGCAGTCCAGAGTCAGAGTCCCAGCCAGCAGAGGAGAGCACGATGGGGGAGAGGGCAGGGAAGAGGGTCTAGCTCAGTGCAGGGGTGGTGGGCAGCTCAGCACGTCTCCAGCACAGGGAGGCTGAGGTCAACCCTGCCCCTCATGGAGCAGGAGGAAGGGCAGGGCGCCCAGGTGGGGGCGCAGGGGGTGGAAGCACAGGCCAGGGTGAGGGCTCCTGCCCCAGACTCCCCTCCGCTTCTTTCCAGCAGCGTAGTCTCAGGCAAGTGGCCTCATATCTCTTCTTTGGCATTTGGACTAGGTGAGCTCTCAAGTGCTGGTATACTGGACAATAGACCGTTATGACTCTCTTCAATTCTATCTTCTTCCTAAGAGAAAGTGAAAAGGCGTTTTTTGGTAATGTCAGAGGTTCTGAGGATTTTCCTTAAGATCTGCCACTTTGGAATGCTGGTCAGTGGGAGCAGAGGCTGAGGGTGGCTCAGGGCCAGGTCGGGTTGCAGGAGGGGCTGAGCTAGTGCTGGGCAGTTGGCCTTGCTGGACTGTGTCCTGGAAGCCCCAGTGGAGTGGCTGGGGCAGGTTCCTGGTCTGAGAGGGACCCAAACCAGGAGTTCTGGGGTTCTCTGGCCATTGCTGAGCACCAGTCTTCAGCTGGTCCCTGTTGGAGGTGCTCTGGGCCAGCACATCACAGGGTCCTGGGGCTCACAGGGAGCTCCCGTGGGCTCACCATTCAGTGGCAGATAATACATGGAAAAGCAACAATGTGCTTGGTAAAGGAAACAAGGAAGCGGGGACACTGGACGTGGAGGAGCGGGGGACCTGTCCTGCCTTTCCCCTGCTGCCAAAGCTCTTCGCACCCGGTGACCCTCGTACCTCAGGCTACGTGGAGAAAGTCAAAGCTGTCAGATGTGAACATGTGTTTCCCTGCCACTGAATCTGAAAACCTAAACCACCCCCTGCCATCCCCAGCTGACAACAGGGGACGTGTTCCTCCTTGCATTAAAGTCCACCTTCCCGTTCCCTCTGGATCTCATCCTCTTCCTCCTCAGATGGCCTGTTTCTCTCCACACGGTCGACCCTGCTCTCCTGGTGGGGTTTTCCCATATGATACCTGAGCACTCCCGTGTCTCCAAACCCAAATAAAGCTCCTGTGCGGCCCTCACCCCCGTCCAGGCACATGCCTCCTCTTCCCGCCAGCTCAGCCGCCTGGCCCTCTGGCTCTCCTCAAGGTTGTGCTTGCTTCTGGTTTGCTTCTGGCCTGACTGCTCGGCACACTGGAGGTTTTTTCTGTACCAGGTACTGAACCCAGAGGTGTTTAACCCCGAGTCACATCCCCAGCCCTATTTCATTTTTTGCTTTGAGAAGGGCCTCTCCAAGTTGCTGAGGCTGGCTTTGAACTTGTGATCCTCCTGCCGCTGCCTCCCAAGTTGCTGGGATACAGGGCTTTCACCGCCAAGCCTGGCTTCTGAATTTCCTCTTTGTTTTGAGCATTGGGAGCTTCTCTCTTTCCAGCTTGGCTATGTGTATAAATGTTCTTCTCAGTTCTATTTTATTTGGCCTCCTGTGGGTTGAGGCAGGGAGAGGGCTGAATTGGTCCAGGGCCTTTTTGCCAGAATCCATTTTGTGACTAGGCGCTGGGGTCTGGAGACCTCAGTGTGGAGATCTGACTATAGAGAATGAGTCACCAAAGCACCCCTCCTACCCAGTGCAAGTTCCACTGAGTGTGGACTGTGAACTGGGCACTCTCCTATAGACGGCGTTACTAATAAGTTAAATAGGCACATCCTGCGTGGTACCTTGACGACCCAGTGACCAGCCCAGCCATGGTGGACGCTGCCCGCAGTGATTTCTGGGAGAGGGGCTCACCTTCATTTGCCCTACATTCTCAGTGGCAGCTGCTGTCATTTATCAAAAGAAACAGGTCCTGCATGACCCTGTTGGCTCAGCTGATCGCTAGTGGTTACCCGAGGATCATGGTGGTAACTCTGGGTGAGTCCGAGGCGTCAGGGAGGATGGGAGAAAGGGAGGTGACGTGAGGGGGTCATCAACACGCCGTGTGTTGAAACCCTGGGGCACATGGAGTTCCTTGGGAATATGCACAGATAAGGAAAGAGGCCCGAGCATGGATCCCTGGGCCTGTGCGGCCGGCACAGACAGGGCGATGAGGAGGAGCCCACAAGTGAGACTTAGGGTGACTGGTGCGGACGGAGGAGCCCAGAGAAGGGTGGCCCAAGAGCAAAGGGAGGAAGGAAAGGACTCAGCTGTACCAAATGCTGTGCATGGGTTGGGTTGGGGAGTGACGTTGGTTTTAACAACATGGAGGTCACTGTGACTTCAACTAGCACGATTTTGATAGAACGTTGGGCATATTGGTCCAATTGGAATGGGTTCCAAAGGAATGGGCAGGAGGGGGCAGAGACGTGAGTACAGAACACTTTTCAAAATTTTGCCTTTGGAAAAAGGCACGGGACGGAGATGGGACTGGGGAGGCTTCTTTCCTATAACGTGGGAGACGCTGCAGGGCGTTTGCTTGTTGATGGGAATGACCCAATAAAGAGAGAGGCACGATGGTGCAGGGGAGAATAAGTAGCACCCCTCGAGGGCTGTCCTTCACAAGGGGAGGGAGCGGTCCTCCAAGCACACGGAGGGTTGGCCTGAGGCTGGGAGCACAGCTGGGGCCATGGTGGGCAACCAGGGCTCCGGAGTAAACTAGGGCAAGGAGGCTGCGGGTTGCATCCTACTGAGGGCCTTCCAAAGGCCACGGTCATGGCTTGGAGGGAGATGTCCCCCAAAGCTCCTGTGCTAGTGCATGGATGTCCGAAGGTCAGAGGTTGAACCACTGGACTGTGAGAGCTGTGACCTAGCCAGTCCGCCCTGGCTTGAATGGAGGCGGTGGACACTCTAGGCAGGTGGGTGTGGCTGGAGGAGGGGCAGGGCTGCCCCTGACCTCGATGGCTTCCTGGTCCCAGGAGTAGAGCTGCTTTCCTCTGCCACGCCTTCCATGGCGACGGACCACGACCTTCTGCCTCGCCTCCGGCCCAGAGCAATGGAGTTGGCCAACCATGGATGAGTTTCTGAACCTAACTCAAAATGAACTTTTCCTCTTCTAAGTTGTCCTTGTTGGGTGCTTTGGTCACAGTGATGAAAAACCGACTAACACAACGCAGCCGCTGACCCACAGAGAGAGCACTCCTGTTCTCGGCCACGCCGTCATCACTTCCTCCCTGAGCGCCTCCGAGACCAGAGGCTGGTGGTTACTTCTCTCGGCAATCTGATGAGTTGATCCAGTGGGCTAGGGGGACATCAGTCACAGGCCAGGGACTGGCTTTGGCTCCTGGCAGCTGTGTGCACAGAGAATTTTGCAGATGTACCTGAGGGGGAGAGGTGGACGGGTTCCTGTGCTGCTGGCCAGCAGGACCTCCGGCCAGTTGCTGAGACAGGACAAGTCTGACGCACGGCCTTTATGGCTTCCTCTCGTGGGGTGATATCACTAAGGGAAGACTAACTGGGCACCAGCTCTGTGCCAGGCCCTGGGAACAGGTGAGGCCTGAACACTAACTGTCTTTTCAGAACTCGGAGCCCAGTGAGGGCAGGCGCCTGCTCCAGGAGGTAGACCAGAGGCGCTTGGAGACTAACTGTAAACCAGGGGCTGTGGAAGCCCAGGGGACGTAGCTGCAGGACTCCGAGTTAACCGTGGAGGAGAGCCACCTGCTACTGACTAGGGAGGGGTGCGGCGGGCCTGGCTTGTGCTTGCTCGGCAGAGAGAATGCCGACGCCAGCAACTTCAAGGCTGATTACGTGGAAAATGATGCGATTGATTTGTTTGCTCCCAGCCAAATAGAACTTGGTCAGCAAGGAAAAACCAATGAGCTTAAGATTTCTCTGCTTTGGACAAAATGATTTCAGCATCTACCTCCCACCACGCATTCTGATGTTGAAACACAGCACCATTTACATATTTAAAAATGCACTTCTCCAACTGAATGGGGTTACCCCCTGTCCCCAAGAGCAGGATGGCCATGTCCATATCATGTGGAAGCAGACTGGGTGTGGATGTTGGAAAGGTCGTAGGAAATGGCCTCATCTCCTTAGGTAGATCCTGCCAGTCTTGCCGAGGAGGGTAAACTGGAATGGGTAAGAAGAGAGGCCAGGTCACAGGAAGGGGCCAGAGCAACTGTTCAGCCAAGAGCTGGGGAGGGAGGCCAGGGAGAGACGATTCTGAGAAGTTGATAGGACTCGGGACCCTATTTTAGTTTTGGAAAATCTGCAGCACAAAAATTAGACATCACAATAGATGGATGGATGGATAAAGAAAATGTGGTATATGTACAAAATGAAGTTTTATTCAACCGTAAAAAAGAATGAAATGTCATCTGCAGGAAAATGGATGGAAATTGAGAACATTATGTTAAGAGAAATAAGCCAAAACCCAGAAGGTCAGGCGTCATATGTTTTCTCTTATATGGAAGCTAGAGAGAAAAAAGAAAAAGAAAGGTGGGGGAGGGGTCTGTGAAATCCAAGGGATGTCAGTAGACTAGAGGAAAGGGACAGGGGAGGGGGGAAGAGGGACAGGGGACATACTGGGGAAGAATGTTGGCCAAATTATGTTGTTTATCTTGTGCATGGACAAATATGTACCAAGGAATCCCACCATCATATAGAAATACAATGCTCCAATAAAAATACAGGGAAAAATCAGACATTCACTCTTTCATCATAAGGTTTGGATCCTTGACTCAAATAGTTCACTGAATTCAAGCAGTTTACTACCAAATCCTGCTTTCTAATTTAATTTCAACATCAATTGTTTTAGATGGTGACAATTTCCTGAACTCCATGTGCTTGGTTTGGGGGTCACAAAGATGAAGGCCACATGGAGCTTCCTTGGAAGGCCTGGGTCTCAGCTGTCCTAGTGGGAGCCACAGCCCCAGCAGAGAGACGTGTTCTCTCATGGACAGTGTGGTGCCCAAGCAGCCCGGAGAGCCCGGGCCCGATGGTCTCTGTGAAGTCAGGGCCGACTTCAGGCTCCTCCTGGACGGGCAGTAGCTTTCTAGATGATGGATCGGTTTACCTCTATGACCTTGGCCAAGTTACTTGGCGTCCTGTGCCTCAGTTTCCCCATCTGACAAATGTAGTTATTAATAATATTCCTCTACTAGGGTTGTTATGAAAACTAATTATGACGCCTGTAAATTACTCAGAACTGTGCCTGGGACATGGCAAATTGTCGATGAACGCAGCAGGTATCATGTGTTCAAGAAAGGGGCTGGGTGAATGGAGGGTGTCATGGCCCTTCCTTTAATTCATGCTGCCAAATAACGCAGGAAAGGGCTCCCAGGACCAGGCCACGCTTTAGTGAAAAGCAGATGTTAGCTGACGTGACTGGGAGTTGGGAGCAGGGACTTAAACTCCAGGACAGGAGGAGAAACCCAGACTCTGATCTGGGCATTTCCAGCACGTTCTCTGGGGCAAATCAGCTCCTTACTCACAGCACAAATGAGCACAGCTTGGCCACTGGAGTTACAGCTCATCTCTCTGTGGAGTCATTCCTCACTCCCTGGTTTTAAGGCCAACATTTGTCTCATAAATTGGGAGAAATAATAAAATATAGGCCCCTTATGTGGCTACTTCTGGCAGAGAATCATCATTGGGTTCTCTGGGTTTCCTCCCAATCCTGGGAACTCAGGGGGCCTTCTGTGACCCAGGTCATATGTAGTGGCCTTGTGCTGGGGACATTCTGGTCCATTTGAGACCCCAAGGCCTCCAGCAATGGAAAAGACTGGAACGTGCCAAGATTAGTCCCTTGTCTGACTTGTACCACAGCCTGTCTTTGGGCATGATTCCGTCAGTCCATTCCTTTCTTTTCTTTCTCTCTTTTTCTTTCCCCCTCCCCGCCCCTTTGTTTTTTGTGGTGCTGGGGACTGGACCTGGGGCCTCATGCTAGGCAAGTGCTCTGTCCCTGAGTCATGCCCCCAGCCCTTGCTAGTCAGTTTTCTGAACCAGGCTGCTCTCGGAGGCACGAGAGGAGCAGCGCTGGGATTTTCTCCGTGTCTGAGAGGTCCCGGGACCAGTGAGCGCTTCCTTCCTCCTCCTCACCGCCCTCCCGCTCGGCGGCCTGGGTCTCACTGGTGTTGTGTGGTTGGTGGGAGCGTGTGCCACACTCTCCTGACTGGCCTCTGGGACTGGAGGTGCAGCCGCGCACCCGAGGCAGGAAAGGTGCCGGCTCAGAGCCCAGGCTGTGAGGAGTGACGGGAGCCGGCAGTCGCTGAGCGTGGGAGCCACGTGCACACTCCAGGTGTGGCTCCTACGCGCTCACTGCATCCTCACAGCGAGGCAGGCAGTAAAGGTGGCTATGCCTGAGGTATAGGTTTACGTGAGGCCTGCGGGTCCTCTCAGCTAGGAAGGACACCGGGACCTGACCGCAAGGCTTGCTGATTCCCAGCGACCGACGTTAGCCAGCCTCATGCCTCACCCTGATGCCGAAGACCCCTGGAGCTCGGTCCCTGCTCACAGGAGAGGCTTTGCGCTTGTCTTTCTGGTTCTTACAGGGCGCACATTCGGGGGTGAAGCCAGACAGACCTCGGTGTTGAACCTCTAGCCTCCAGAATCATGAGAAAGTGAATTTCTATTGTTGAAGCCCCTGACCGTGGTATCTCATTATGTGACCCCAAGCAGACTAACAGACTTGGGCACCAGGGGTAGGGTTGCTGAGGCCATCCAGGGCTTGGGCCAGGACTGCCCAGCAGAGCCACATGGTGGGGCCACTGCCTGGGGCTGTGGGAGGTGCTGCTGCCCCGCTGGTCCTGAAGCATGGGTGGGCGTCTGGCCACAGAGGGTTCTCCTCGAACTTTAAGATCAATGGGATTTGTCCTGCTGGACTTCGAGCTTGGGTGGGACCTGTCGCCCTTCCCACTTCCTGCTGGTCCTATAGAGTGGGAAGGTCTGTCCTGTGCCTGACCTGCCACTGTACTTTGGAAGCACGTGCCTTGTCTGTGTTTTACGAGTTCTCAGCTGGACTCCCACCTGACTCTCACCCATACTTGATTTAGGTGAACTTTAAATGAGACTCTGAACTTTAGAATCAATGCTGGAACTCGTTAAGACTTTTGGGACCCTTGTTTTGGAATTGAAGCACTGCATATGCAGAAAGGACGTGACTCTTGAGGGGTCGGGACTGAAGCGAGCTCCCTCAGAGTTCATGTTGAAGCCCTGGTGTGACTGCGTGTTGATAGGACCTGTGGGGAGGTGAGCAACGTTGAGGGAGTCCTAAATATGGGTCTCAGTCCGAATCAACTGTTGTCCTTGAAAGAAGAGGAAGAGACGCCAGAGCACTCTCCCTGCGTGCCAGGCCCCAAGGAGGCCAGCTCAGCTCAGGTGGCAGAGGAGAGCCCAGGAGCCGCCCCTCCTGAGGCCCACAGCCACTGCTGGGTCAGGACGGACCTGCTCCCCAGAAGTGTTCCCGGCAGGCAGGATGAGCTTCCAGCCTACGCATGCTCACCCTTGAACAGGCAAAGTTGAGACAGGACGGAGACACGGGCCTGCAGCAAGTCTCCCTGACGGTTGAGAGGCCGTGTGTCCCTCCTCATCTCAGCAGGGACCACGTGTGCCTGGGAGCCCAACCCGATATCACAACCACATTCGCGGAAACTCCAAGCGCTCCTCTTGGGAGAGGGTGTGTGAAGGACGGGGAGGCCTGTTTCTCGTTGTCGCGAGGGGAGTCACTGGGGCTTCCTGCAGAAGCAACTGACACGAGGCCTCAACTCTCCGGAAAAGCCCACGCCCTGGGGCAGCCCGGAATCAACTTTCTCCCTCTTCCCACCGTGGGGAGAACAGAGCAGGCCTTGCTTCCCAGATCTGTCCGGGGTTCTGGCGGGGTGGGTGTGTCAGGGTAGTGTGGCTTAGAACCCACACAGAGGGCGACACAGGGCTGAGGAGCGGCCTCTGGGCAGATGACGGGAAGGATGGACGGCCTCCTGGGAGCCTCTGCATGGACTTCTGTTGAGCTCTCCTGGTTCAATGGTCACAGAATGATGAGACATGGGCGGGGTGGCTGTCTCTGTCCCAGATGAGGGTGCTGATGTCTTTGGAAAGGGAAGGGGCCACTGCCAGGGTTGTTCACGTGGACACAGGACACTGCCTGTCCCCTTAGCAGCCTGGCCTCAAGTGAAAATGCTGAGGCGGTGGGAGAATGTGGTCAGCAGAATTGCTCACTGGCCAGGCGACTTTACCCAGGAACCAGAGTGGACGAGGAGGGGGCGGGGCCACATGATCAGCTGCAGGGGCCTCGACCGGCTCTGAGGGCCACATAACCAGATGGACAAGACGGTATCAGAGTGGTCAGCCAGGAAGAGTCACAGCTTACAAAAATGGTGAGGAAAAAGAGAGAAAAGGCCAAAACAAAGAGGCTTGTCCCAAAGGTGTTTTGAGACAAGCGGCTGAAAAAGAATTGAAGACTGGCCCAGTGCGTGGGGCAGGCGATGTGGGCAGGCGGCAGGGGGCAGGCCTCTTTCCTCTGCGTTCTCAGTCTCGCAGGATGACTGGAAACAGGAGCAGGCCTGGCGGGCGTGGCAGGAGGAAGGGGCATCTAAGGCAGGTTGAACGGAGCACTGTGCTCAGCCAGGAGAGGAGAGCGTTCCCGGTATTTCATCTGATGGGAACACGTGGGCACACTGGGCCCGTGCTGGAGAGCCACACCTGGCCACCGGGGGAGCCTGCAGCCAGGTACAGGCTGGGATCCAGCCTCTGCTGCGTGACCCTGTGCGACCCAGGAAACCTTCCTGGTGGTAGCCGGTGATGAAGGCCTGTCAGGTGGATGCCCACCCCTGCCTTCCTTCCTTGTGGCCAGCTGCCCACATCAGCAGATGTGGCTACCATATGAATCCAGCCCTGAGCCTCCAGCATAGGGAACCCCTCAGTGGTGTGGACGTCCTTCCATCCTCTTCCAGGGGTTTTGGGTGGAGGGTCCCCCGGCCGCTCGCCCGCGTGGCTGGATATTGCTGTCTTCTGGGCTGGTCCTGTGGGTTGTGGTGGCCTTGGTCCAGCCTCTCACGTTGGCTGTGGCCAGGACCCTTCCTCAGGTACCACTCCCGTGGGCTCAGAGCCCGTCTGGCCCCCTCAGTCACTAGAGCCAGGCTTTCTGAGTGCCCTGGCCTCTGCCTGCCTGGGAGGGGTCAATGGCCCGCAGGACGTCATGAAGAGTGGGCAGGCTTCGATAAAGTGGCCAGCACTGTGCGTGGCGAGCTGGTGGGGAAGGGAGTGGCACATTCCGAGGGGCTGTCTCCGGGAGGAGAGGGAAGACAGCTCTTCTTGTTGAAATTCAGCATTTCAGGAAGAGTGGAGCATCAAGAGCAGGGCAGGAACAGGCTGGGCGGACGCCTTCCTCCGCGTCCTCATGATCTTCCTCTCGGGATAGCGGCCGGGTCCCTCTGCAGAGGCATCTTGGCCGCAGCTGCCTGTGCTGTCCCCATTCCCGGGAAATTCCTATCACCACTGTGATTCCAAACCTGCTGCGTGAGGACAGCCACGCCAGGTGGGCAGCAGCTGCAGGAGGTGGTCTTGGGTCAGGTGGGCCCGTCAGGGAGAGGAGTCAGGAAGGACTGGGGGTGGGAGGGGTGAGCTGGAGGTCAGAGGAAGACAGCAGGGCAGAGCCTGGCTTTGGCACAGGCATGGAGGACTTGCCTGCGGCCCCGCCACACCTGTGCCACCAGCCGTCAGGCAGGCCCATGTGGTGTGCCAGTCTGCAGGACGGGTGCTGAAGGACGTGGTCGGATTTCGACAAACAGAGAAGAGCCTCTCCGGCAGACTAGCTGTGTGGCACAGGACCCTCCTCAGACGGAGAGGGCACTAGGGGCAGGGACATCTGCTGGCACTGCCTTGGCATTTTTGACGATTTTATGTTTGAACTTGTGCTTTGTACAAATGCCTGAAGGTACCGTGGGGTGTGTGTGTCAGCAGGGGAAAGATACCCAGAGGCACCTGGGCAAGGTAGGCCAGCCCCTCGTCACAGCGGGCAGCAGGCCGCAGTGTGCTGAGTCAGAGGCCTGGCCGCCCACACTTGGCTGGCATGTGTGGGTGCAGCATGGTGGGTCGGCCACGTCCTAGGCCCAGGATGCTCCTGCTGGTGGCAGCAAGAGCACAGGGGCAGGAGAGTTTCAAGATGGCGGCCTAGAGGGCGGCTGCATTTCACGTTGCTCCAGGACGCAGGATTCAAAGGAGGAGATAGTGAGAGACTTGGGACCAACTCAAAGCCGCCGGGTGAGTCTCTCCCGTTGGGGAGGCGTCCCGGATGGGGTGGTAGCCCCGGAATGCAGGGAATTTGTGAAGTAGAGTTGCCCAGCGAGACGCCCCTCCCCCCGCTGGAGCGGTAAACACAGACAACTGGGATCATCGTAGAGGAGGCGGCTCAGCACAGCGCTTGGACTCAGAGCAACCACTGGGGCTCCGGGCGGCTGCCTGAGGAGGAGCTGCGTGGCGAGCTGTTTAGACTCAGAGTAATCGCTTCTGAACACCGGGGGGCTGCCCGGAGGAAGAGGAGAAGCGCGGCGGGTCGCTTGGTCTAGGAGTGAATGCATCAGAGCCACAGGCGGTTGCCAGAGGAGGAGGCGAGTGGTGAGTTGATTGCACTCAAAGCGACCGCTCCTGAACACCGGTGGCCTGCCTGGAGGAGGAGCACGGTGGGTCACTTGGTCTCGGAGCCACCGCCCCTGAACACCCAAGGGGCTACCCCGAGGAGGAGGAGGAGGAACAGGGCGGGTCACTTGGGCTTGGAGTGACTGCCTAGGGCTACGGGAGGTTGGCGGGAGGAGGAGACGCGAAGTGAGTTGCTTGGACTCCTAGTGACTGCGTCGGAAACTGGGCTGCTGTCTGGTGGAGGAGGTGTGTGGCGGGTCTCTGGGTCTTGGAGCTATTGTACGGGGCTCCAGGTGGCGGTTCAGAGGGGGGGCCGCATAGCCAGGCGATTAGGTGCAGAGCAGGGTCCCAGGAGCTAGGTGGCTTCTTGCTGGAAGAGCCGCACAGAGACACGCCTAGGGGCGGAGCGAAGTTTCCAGGGCTGCGGGCAGATTCTCAGAGGAGAGGCAGCCTAAGGAGACTCGTCTGCGAAGGGTGAGGCTCCCAGGCCCAGGACGTAGGTCCGGGCCCCTGGGAACGTTGCAGAGGAAGACAGTCCAGCCCAGGTGGTAGTTGTAGATTGAGGGGAACCTCTAAGAGGGGAACTGATCAGCAAGACGCCCCCACCGAGTGAGTCTTCCCTGCCGGGAGAGGTTTTCCCACAGGGACGGTAAAATCAGAGACACAGGCACAAACAGGACTTGCCTCAGCCCGCAGCCTAGTTCCCCGTTGGACGACCATTGGTCAACAAGTGGAGACACCTCTGCCCACTAGCAGGGAATATACGCCACCTGAGGGTCACCACCCCTAGAGAGGCAGCTTCTTCATGGAGCTCCGCATTATCAACTTCCTCCAAGACTTCAGGCTACTGAAGGATAAGAGGGGATATACTAGCAATCTTCAGGGACATTATAAGTCAATAGAGGAAATCTGCAATATCTTAATGACCCACTGATTCCTGAACAATATGAGAAAACAAGGGAAGAAAATGCCCCAAACAAATCTAGATGTTACATCAATAGAATCCAATGACAGCATGGCAGAAGAAATGACAGAAAGGGAGTTCAGAATGTACATAATTAAAATGATTAGGAAGCAAACGATGAGATGAAAGAGCAAATGCAGGCATTGAATGATGAGATGAAAGAGCAAATGCAGGCATTGAATGATCGCACCAATCGACAGTTAAAAGAGCAAATACAGGAAGCAAAATATCATTTCAATAAAGAGTTAGAGATATTGAAAAAAAACCAAACAGAAATCCTTGAAATGAAGGAAACAATAAACCAAATTAAGAACTCCATAGAAAGCATAACCAATAGGATAGAACAGCTGGAAGACAGAACTTCAGATATTGAAGACAAAATATTTAACCTCGAAAACAAAGTTGAACAAACAGAAGATGGTAAGAAATCATGAACAGAATCTGCAAGAACTATGGGATATCATGAAAAGGCCAAATTTGAGAATTATTGGGATTGAGGAAGGCTTAGAGAAACAAACCAAAGGAATGAACAATCTATTCAATGAAATAATTTCAGAAAATTTCCCAAATCTGAAGAATGAAATGGAAAATCAAGTATAAGAGGCTTATAGGACTCCAAATACACAAAATTACAACAGACCCACACCAAGGCACATTATAATGAAAATACCTAACATACAAAATAAAGACAGAATTTTAAAGACTGTGAGAGAAAAGAACCAAATTACATTCAGGGGGAAACCAATACGGATATCAGCAGATATCCAGACCCTAAAAGCTAGAAGGGCCTGGAACAACATTTTTCAAGCTCTGAAAGAAAATGGATGCCAACCAAGAATCTTATACCCAGCAAAGCTTACCTTCAAATTTGACGATGAAATAAAATCTTTCCATGATAAACAAAAGCTAAAAGAATTTACAAAAAGAAAGCCAGCATTACAGAACATTCTCGGCAAAATATTTCATGAGGAAGAAATAAAAAACAAAGAAGCAATTCAGCAAAGGGAGGAATTATCCTAAAGGAACTGTCAAATAAAGGAGGAACCAAGATGTGTCAAAAATAAATAAATAAATAAATAAAATTTTAAATATGAACCAAATGACCAGGAATACAAATCATATCTCAATAATAACCCTGAATGTTAATGGCCTGAATTCATCAATCAAAAGACATAGACTGGCAGATTGGATTAAAAAGAAAGATCCAACAATATGCTGCCTGCAAGAGACTCATCTCATAGAAAGAGATACCCATAGACTAAAGGTGAAAGGATGGGGAAAAACATACCATGCACATGGACTCAGCAAAAAAGCTGGAGTATCCATCCTCATTTCAGATAATGTGGACTTCAAGCCAATGTTAGTCAGAAGGGATAAGGAAGGACATTTCATACTGCTTAAGGGAAGAATAAATCAGCAAGATATAACAATCATAAACATCTATGCCCCAAACAGTGGCTCATCCATGTATGTTAAACAAATCCTTCTCAATTTTGGAAACCAAATAGACCATAACACAATAATACTAGGTGATTTTAACACGCCTCTCTCACCACTGGACAGATCTTCCAAACAAAAATTGAACAAAGAAACCATAGATCTCAATAACACAATCAATAATTTAGACTTAACAGACATTTATAGAATATACCATCCAACCAAGAGCGAATACACTTTCTTCTCAGCAGCACATGGATCCTTCTCTAAAATAGACCATATATTATGCCACAAAGCTAATGTCAGCAAATACAAGAAGATAGAGACACTACCTTGTATTCTATCAGATCATAATGGATTGAAGTTAGAAATAAATGAAAGAGTAAAAACAGAAACTACTCCAACACCTGGAGATTGAACAATATGCTATTATATGATGAATGGATAACAGAAGATATTAGGAAGGAAATTAAAAAATTCTTAGAGGTAAACGAGAACAAAGAAACATCATATCAAAATCTCTGGGACACTATGAAAGCAGTACTTAGAGGAAGATTTATTTCATGGAGCGCATTCAATAAAAGAAGTAAAACTCAAAAAATAAATGACCTAACACTACAGCTCAAAGCCCTAGAAAAAGAAGAACAGACCAACACCAAAAGTAGTAGAAGACAGGAAATAGTCAAACTCAGAGCTGAAATCAACGAAATTGAAACAAAAGAAACAATACAAAAAATTGACAAAATAAATAGTTGGTTCGTCGAAAAAATAAACAAAATTGATAAACCTTTAGCCACGCTAACAAAGAGAAGACGAGAGAAAACCCAAATTACTAAAATTCGGAATGAACAAGGAAATATCACAACAGACATGACTGAAATACAAAACATAATTAGAAGCTATTTTGAAAATCTATACTCCAAAAAAATAGAAAATTTTGAAGACATCAACAGGTTTCTAGAGACATATGAATTGCCTAAACTGAACGAGGAGGACATACACAATTTAAATAGACCAATTTCAAGTAATGAAATAGAAGAGGTCATCAAAAGCCTACCAACAAAGAAAAGTCCGGGACCAGATGGGTTCTCAGCCGAGTTCTACAAAACTTTTAAAGAAGAGCTCATTCCAATACTTCTCAAATTATTCCATGAAATAGAAGAGGAGGGAACCCTCCCAAACTCATTCTATGATTACCCTGATACCTAAACCAGACAGAGACACATCGAGGAAAGAAAATTTCAGACCAATATCCTTAATGAACATCGATGCAAAAATTCTCAACAAAATTTTAGCAAATCGCATACAAAAACATATTAAAAAGATAGTGCACCGTGATCAAGTGGGTTTCATCCCAGGGATACAAGGTTGGTTCAACAACAGGAAATCAATAAATGTAATTCACCATATCAATAGACTTAAAGTCAAGAATCACATGATTATTTCGATAGATGCAGAAAAAGCATTTGATAAAATACAGCATCCCTTCATGCTCAAAACACTAGAAAAAATAGGGATAGTGGGAACATTCCTTAACATTGTAAAGGCCATCTACGCTAAGCCCATGGCTAATATTATTCTAAATGGTGAAAAACTGAAAGCATTCCCTCTAAAATCTGGAACAAGGCAGGGATGCCCTCTTTCACCACTTCTATTCAATATCGTCCTTGAAACTCTAGCCAGAGCAATTAGACAGACCAAAGAAATTAAAGGGATACGCATAGGAAAAGAAGAACTCAAACTATCCCTATTTGCTGATGATATGATTGTATACTTAGAGGAACCAGGAAATTCCACCAGAAAACTGTTAGATCTCATAAGTGAATTCAATAAAGTAGCGGGATATAAGATCAATGCACATAAATCTAAGGCATTTCTATACATAAGCGATGAATCTTCAGAAAGAGAAATTAGGAAAACTACCCCATTCACAATAGCTTCGAAAAAAATAAAATACTTGGGAATCAATCTCACAAAAGAGGTGAAAGACCTCTACAATGAGAACTACAGAACACTAAAGAAAGAAATTAAAGAAAACCTCAGAAGATGGAAAGATCTCCCATGTTCTTGGATAGGAAGAATTAATATTGTCAAAATGGCCATACTACCAAAAGTGCTACACAGATTCAATGCAATTCCAATTAAAATCCCAATGATGTACCTTACAGAAGTAGAATAAGCAATCATGAAATTCATCTGGAAGAATAAAAAACCCAGAATAGCTAAAGCAATCCTTGGCAGAAAGAGTGAAGCAGGGGGTATCACAATACCAGATCTTCAACTCTACTACAAAGCAATAGTAACAAAAACGGCATGGTATTGGTACCAAAATAGACAGGTAGGTCAATGGTACAGAATAGAGGACACGGACACAAACCCAAATAAATATAATTTTCTCATACTAGACAAAGGGGCCAAAAATATGCAATGGAGAAAAGATAGCCTCTTCAACAAATGGTGCTGGGAGAATTGGAAATCCATATGCAACAGAATGAAACTAAACCCATATCTCTCACCATGCACGAAACTAAACTCAAAATGGATTAAGGATCTCGGAATCAGACCAGAGACCTTGTATCTTATAGAAGAAAAAGTAGGTCCAGAGCTTCAACATGTCGGCTTAGGACCAGACTTCCTCAACAGGACTCCAATAGCACAAGAAATAAAAGCAAGAATTAATAACTGGGATAGATTCAAACTAAAAAGCTTTCTCTCAGCAAAGGAAACTATCAGCAATGCGAAGAAAGAGCCTACAGAGTGGGAGAAAATCTTTGCCAATCATACTTCAGATAGAGCACTAATCTCCAGAATCTATAAAGAACTCAAAAAACTCTACACCAAGAATGCAAATAATCCAATCGACAAATGGGCTAAGGAAATGAATAAACACTTCACAGAAGAAGATCTACAAGCAATCAACAAACATATGGAAAAATGTTCAACATCTCTAGTAATAAGATAAATGCAAATCAAAACCACCCTAAGATTCCATCTCACCCCAATTAGAATGGCGATTATCAAGAATACAAGCAACAACAGGTGTTGGCGAGAATGTGGGGAGAAAGGTACACTCATACATTGCTGGTGGGGCTGCAATTTAGTGCAGCCACTCTGGAAAGCAGTATGGAGACTCCTTAGAAAACTTGGAATGGAACCACCATTTGACCCAGCTATCCCACTCCTTGGCCTATACCCAAAGGATTTAAAATCAGCATATTACAGAGATACAGCCACATCAGTGTTCATAGCTGCTCAGTTCACAATAGCCAGATTGTGGAACCAACCTAGATGTCCTTCAATTGATGAATGGATAAAGAAAATGTGGTATATATATACAATGGAATATTACTCTGCCATAAAGAATGATAAAATTATGGCATTTGTAGGCAAATGGATGAAACTGGAGAATATCATGCTAAGTGAGATAAGCCAATCTCAAAAAACCAAAGGATGAATGATATCGCTAATAAGTGGATGATGACACATAATGGGGGGTGGGAAGAGTTAGTGTTAGGGTTAGAGTTAGGGTTAGGGAGGGGGGCAAGAATGGAGGAAGGAAAGACTGTATAGAAGGAAAAGAGGGGTGGGAGGGGTGGGGGGGAGGGAAAAAATAACAGAATGAATCAAACAACATTACCCTATGTAAATTTATGATTACACAAATGGTATGCCTTTATGCCATGTACAGACAGAGAAACAACATGTATCCCATTTGTTTACAATAAAAAAAAAAAAGAAAAAAAAAAAAAAGAGCACAGGGGCAGCTGCGGCGGCGTGGCTGTGGGGAGAGGGAGCTCCACGGGACGCGCAGGGTCTGCCCGTCATCCCGCAGTCTCTCCACGGTGCCCGAGCAGGAGCTGTGGGTGACAGAGAGCAGACTTTGCCAGCAGAGTACGACAAATCTAAGTGGACACATGGTGAAGCCCAGAGAGAGCTGCCGCGTCGTTCAGGGTTAGAACTCCCCGGTCTGAACACAGCGTGGATTCTGCAGGCGTGGAAACAGAAACCGGCCCGAAGAGCTTCCCACGCAGTGGAGAGCCTCCCGCGGGGCGCTCGGGTAACTGGCTGGTGGAGAAGAGGAGCGTCCAGCCATGTGATGCCTGCAGATGCCAGTCCTGAAGGATGGTCCAGTCACGATGCCACTTCAGGGTTCTTGTCCGTCCTCCACGGGTCACAGCGAGGTTCAGAGGAAGCATTACGATACCACTGTAAGAATTCGCATTTTAGATCAAACCCAAGCTTACACAAACTGAATGGTACGCAGAGTGAAATATTTTAGAAAAATCATTTTGCAAGAACCCTCAGCTCTAGATGCGCTCAAATCTCTATTTGGAAAAAGTTATCAGAAATTTATCCCAGTGTTGTCACAACCTATGAAATGCTCTTAGCAGTTTCGGTAACAGTTGCATCAGCAGAAGAATCTTTCAAAATTAAAAATGACCAACAATCCTTAGTGATCTTGCATTTGTGAGAGAGAAGTGTTGCCTGCGATCACGTCAACAGAAAAAAAACTGCTCCAATTCATAAAAAAATGCTCAACCTCATTAGCCACTGGGGAAGTGCAAATCAAAGCCGGAGAGATACCGCTGATCGCTGGCACGGAGGCAGAGAAAGGAGGACACTCGTGCCCTGTTGGCGGGAATGTGAATTAGTGCAGGCACAGTGGAGAACGGCATGAAGGTTCCTCCAAAAACTAAACACAGGCCTACTGTGTGATCCAGCAGTCTCACTTTGGGGTATATTTGTTTCAAAGGAAACAAATGAATCAAAGAGCTATCCACATGCCCACATTTATTCACAATAGCCAAGATAGGAATTAACCCAGACGCCTGCCAAGGAAAGAATGGGCCAAGAAAATGGTATGTATGCAGAGTGGAATATTATTCAGCCATGAAGAATGATATTCTATCATTTGCAGAAAATTAGAGGGCGCTTCGGACAAATGCTAGAGAGATGTCAGACACAGAAGGACAAGCCCTGCTGTGTTCTCACGGGCACACGCTGGATCTGGATATAGAATAGCGATTCCCAGGGGCTTGCGGGTTGGAGGGAGGGAAGAGGAGGCGACTGGATGTTCAGAACCAGAGCACGGGAGCGGGATGGCAGGCCTGTGTTCTGCAGCCCTCCACAGCGTCTGGTCCCGGAAACCGTGTGTCTCATGAGTAACACAAGAGGAGCTCGGAGCCCCCAAGCAGGGCGGGCGGACGAGGAGGGGGGGACCCAACTACCCGACTGGATCCGAGCTCACGGTGCAGGTGCGTCCGTAGCCACCAGCAGCCTAGAATGCTTTCTGAGTAGCACAGCCTTTTAAAGAAAACGCCTTCTCTTCTGCTACGTCCTTGGCACCCCTCCCTGATCTCTCAATATGGACCCGACACTTTATTCTGCACTGGCCCCACAAAATGTAGTTCGCTTTGTGTCCTGAGCTGCTGCTCAGCTGACCCTGGGATCCACTGTGGACACACGGTCATTTCTCGTCTGCTTGGCAAAGGCCTCTGGTGGACGCTTAGGAAAGAGAGAGCCCTGGGGACATCCTGTGTTCCGGGGGGCTGTGTGCTGGGAGAGCAGGCGGAACATTCCAGGGCTCAGGTGACCCAGAGGGAGGAGGCCACGGGGCGCCTGGCCCACCTAGCTGCGCGCCGAGTCTCCAACCCCTCAGCGCTCATTCTGGGAGGCGAACGTGGCTCTCATACATCAGCCTACAAGGTCCGGAGGTCTGGGGAATGCAGAGGAGACACGAGTGACCGTCTTGTTAGCTTCCACTGTGCAGGGAGGTCCACGTGGCGGAGCTGCCCTTTGGACAGCCTGGGAAGCTCACCTGCTGGCTCCGGCCGGGTTTCTTCTGGGTGCTGCTCTGAAGACGACTGAAGAGCGCAATCCCAGTCCCGCAGGGCCGGCTCTCGGCTGGAGCGCAAGCCGACCTTTGTGACTGAGCCTGCACCTGGCGGGGCCTGGCTTGCTGGCCTCCCCTCCTTTGCTGTGTGAGGGAGCGATGGGCCTCCGGGCCCGTCTGAGCTGTTTCCTGGGCTCTGAAAGCACAATAGTAAGATCTGCACTGCTGTCCTTGTGGGGTGACTGGAAGCCTAAATAAGAAAGTGTGTGGACGTAGCTGAGCCCTCAACCCAGTGGGTGCGGAGCCGCGTCTGCTGTTGGCCTGCTCCAACTCACCGCTGGTCGGCAGGCACTTTTAAGGTGGCAGAACCGCTGATTCAGGTGCCGTCTTTGAAGGAAAACAGCTTAGAAAGTAGGAAGGACCCGTCTGTTCCAAGGGGTTAGAGGTTGAGAACAGGGTCATTTTCTACGAGCCCGATTTTTTAATTCTCTCTGTTAAGATTTCATTTTATTGTGCTAAGGAACCGTGAGGTGTGCCCTCTTAGAAGATGTGCAGGTGGGTATAGAGTATCGATGACGGCAGCCATAATCCCGGCCGCTGACCACTAGAGTTCTCTCAGTGTTTGGACCTGGAACTTCCATGGGTTCATCTGAATCTAGCCACTTCCTTGTGGTTCCACTTTGAGGTGTAACAGACGCCTCAAAGATTTTTTCTGAATTCCTTGTCCACAAAGCGAATCCTCCTCCACCTTGTCCATTCCATGGAATGACCCTACTGTCCCCGGGCCCGTAGCTCCAGCCCCCGTCCAGGATGGCCTTGGTCCTCTCTCCCACTGCTCTGCAGCAGGCTCGCCAGCCCCACCCAAGCCCGTCCATTCCTGACCCGCTGCACCCTGCCCCTGACCTGCTGTGTGGCAGGCCACCCTGGTGCCCTCTCCTGCCCCTCAGGCCTTCCTGCCCGTTTCCTGCGTGTACTTGTGTCTCAGTGTCCGTCTCCGAGGGTCCGCTCTCCTCTAGTCCTGAGAGGCCGCTCTGCCCGCCTGCCGCAGGCCGAGTGCCGGGGATCAGCGTCCACTCCCTGACAGGAGCCCGTCGGTGCCCGTGGACTCCAGCTCCCTGGCCTGTGAGGCGGCCTCACCCCAGGGGTGCGTGGACTGCAGCCCTGAGTCTCTGCAGGATTAAGTGGGGCCTGGACTGCTCCTCCCTACATGGCTAAACACAGCTGCACTCGAACCCTTGCCTCAGGCTTGGCGTCTGTTGCTGAAACAGCCTCTTGTCCTCTACAAATCTTGCTCTGCACATGAGCCAGACTTAAATTCTAAAAATGTAAAGTGGATCATGTCTCCTGCTTATCATCTTCACCTGCTCCACTTACGCTAACGTCCCTGTTCCCTGAGGCAGCTTGGCATGGAGTGGACTCCGGCCTGTCTGCACCCTCTCTCCTCCCTGGACATGGCCTCTGTGCCTGTGTCCTGGGCTTGCCACCTGGCTCCTGTCCAAGCCCTTTGCACTTAAGCCTCTGCTGGAGACCCTGACTGCAGAATGCCAGGGGCCCAGCTCCGGTTTGGATTCCAGTCCCAGATCAAATCAAACATGACCCTGGGAGTCGCCCTGAGGAACAGGCACTTCCTGCTGTTGCGGCTTCTGGGATTGTCTTGACCTTGGCCTGCTTGTTCCTTGCATGTCTTCCCTGCCTGTCCTCCTGCTGTTAGGACAGCAGCTTTTTCCGCGGCACCTAAACAGCTCTGAGCACTCAGCAGGGGCGCGGTGTACGTCTGCTGACTGAATAAGTGTGAACGAGTGTACTGTGTAATAATATTTCATTTATCTTTGTACCAAATGACAGTCATATCCATAATCATTTGTATTATAATTATTTTATTTGAAATGTGTTTAAAATGCAATTAAATTACCGCTGATAATAGAGAGATTCATTCGCTCAGTGATTCCTGGGCCCGGAGAGGAGCCGGTGTTCCCTGCTACCGGCACTGGAGCGGAGAGCTGGGTAGCATAGTCCCTGCTCTCTCTGGAGAGACTCGGCTACCGCGGAACAGAACAGGAGGGCGGGTTGCGGGCACCCTGGCTGGGCCCCGGGTGCGGTGCAGTGTTGCCCAGCCCACTTACTTCTCTGTGTGGTCAGTGGGGCCTCACGCCAGAACGGCAGTAGCCCACGCCGCAGCCCAGGAGACGTAAGTTTAAAAGGAGATTCCAGAGCCTGTGGCTGCGTCCCGCTGCATCTCCTGCCGGTGCGCAGCCTGGGCACAGGGCAGATGCCTGTCGCCAGGTCGGTGGGAGGAAGGGTGGTGATGAGCACCACGGGGAGCACCGTCCCGGGAGCCCATGGGCGGCCTGATCAGGAAACGTGGCCCGCTCTGCCGCTGCTGGCCTGGAATCACATGGGAGCACTTGGCTTTGCTACTGGGGGCAAGAATCTGATGGGTGCACCCCTGTGATAGACGCCGTGTTTTAATCTGCTAGCTGCCCGTTAAGGAGACACGTTGGCCGAGTGAGTAGCACGTGCCATCTGGAGCAGGAGCCAGCCTTCAGCGCCTATTGAGAAAGCCGGCCCACCTATGGCAGAGGTGACTGTGTCAAATTGAGGACAAGGGATTGATAGGCTTCTTCCTAGTTCTTAACCATAGATTGATCTTTGTTTTACAAAGCTAAATCTGTGATCCATTGCCAATGTCTCCACGTGTCGCTTAGGAAAAGCCTTGCCATGTGTGTGCCTGGGCAGGACACGGGGACTTTTGGGGACCGTGTGAGGCGCGTGTGAGGAAGGAAGTGCCAGGGAAGGAGCCCTGTGGTTAGGAAGCAGCCCGCTTGCTGATGGGAGAGCCGGAGGTGACCGGAGGTTGTGGGGCACTCCTCCAGGCCACGACGCACCCCATCTGCCCACCATGGGCCTCGGATCCTGCTGGCCTTTCCCAGGGAGCATCCTGGCCTCACTGTGGGCTGGACCCCTCCTCTCTGGGGATTTCTGTCATAACCTGATGTGGGCACACAGTCCTTCCGTGAAGAGGACACGAGCCACATATCACTGGGGAGTGAGGACCCTTGGCACAGGGCGTTGCTCCCTCCGGTGATGGGCGGGGAGGCCTCTGGGGCGGGTGGGCTGAAGTCTGTCCCCTGCAGAATATCGCTTGTGCTCTCAGGAACTCTGGAGGGAGCTTCAGAGCCACAGATGGGCTCTGAGCCACAATTGGGAAATAGGGGTCAGAATCAAGTTAGTTCCTCATGAATAGACATCACGCAACGCCGTCCTTTCCAAAACTCCTTTATGTGCCGTATACACAGAACTCGCCCAGTTCCCTCCAGGACAACCGGAGCCTCAGGTTACCATCTCCAAGATCACCATCCCAGTCCTCGGGGGCAAGTAGCTGCTCCTCTTGAGTATCTGGAGAATTCCCTGGCAGAGGGCTGGCCGGACGCCCAGCCAGTCATGTGCAGAGCTTGTACTTCAGGGGTTTCAAGATGAACCCTTTTAGGATCTCTGTATCATCTCTGAAATTCAAGCACGTCTTATCGTCGAGAGCAGGTCACGTGTAAACTGGGAACAATTCTCTCTGTTTTGATGTGGCTCCCAGTGGCAGGGCCACACAGCCAGCCCACTAATCCCTCCTGAGAAGGGGTGGTAGACACCTGAGTGGCAGCCTGGCCGGGCAGGAGCGCGGGCAGAGAGCTGGTGCACCGGGAGCATGGGAGCGGGAGCCTCCCAGGCGGGCGCAGGCCTGAGGGTGGGGAGCTGGGCCTGTGGCCGGGACCCTTGGCACAGGAGCTGCCTGTCCGAGGCCCACGCAGGTGCCTGCTCCACACCCCACTGCAGCCCAGACCCCACACCCACGTGTCCCGGACCTCAACCCGCCCCTTCGTGACCAGCAGGAGAGAAAGGGGAAAGGGGCAGACCTGAATGACGTGCAGACTCCAGGG
Organism: Sciurus carolinensis; assembly: GCF_902686445.1. NCBI lineage: Eukaryota > Metazoa > Chordata > Mammalia > Rodentia > Sciuridae > Sciurus > Sciurus carolinensis. Next base: position 116,345,993 of record NC_062224.1, on the reverse strand, counting down.
ATGACCCACAGCTTGGTTAGCACAGACTGACCAGCTCCACCCGAGTGCTGCCTTAACTCCTAGACTAGGGTGCTCAGGCGGCCCCTTCGGGGTCTGGTCTTGCCCTGGTGTCTGTTTTCCACACCCCAGGAAGTCTTGCTCTTTCGCCCCCGCTTTCTGTCGTCCTGTGCAGCTGTGCAAGCAAGAACCTGCGGGGACCTGGCCGGGCGGTGCTGGGTCTGCCTCGACCTCGCTGAGCGCTGCGCACGCCCTCTGTTGCAGGGGAGGAGAACGAGGCTCCCCGGCTGCGACCCTCAGAGGTGGAGGCAAGTCTCAGCATCACGAGGCCAGGATGTCTGAGGATCGGTGGGTCTGAGCTTAGAGGAGATGGAGAGAGGTACCACCCGGCAGGCTCGGTGCAGGGGCAGGGATGGGAATGTCCGGCTCATTCCTCCGCCTCAGCTGCGAGGTGTTCTCTTAAGGGGAGAGATAAGAAAGGGAGGCAGCCCAGAACAAGGCCGCGGAAGACCGGCTGTCTGAGGACCCAGGGCGCGGTTCCAACGCAGGCGCCACGCGGCTCTGGGTCCCTCTCTGGGCATCCCGGTGACCTTTCCCTCTCTCGTGCGGTGGGAAACGCGGCCTCTCATCCTCAGGCCCCTCCGAATCCGCCAGCCTGGAATGAATTCGAGTCTTTCGTAGCCGCAGATCCTAACCCTCCTGTTCTGCTCTCCCCTTCCTTCCGGGCTGTCAAGTGCACCTAAGTGGCGGCTGACTGGGGTCCTGAAGCCTTGGTCCCAAGGAGGCACTCGTGGTGGGAATGAGCCATCGGTGACGCGCTGCAGCCACATTCTCCGTTTCTAGCTTCCCTCGAATTGTGCCCCTTAGTAGGGCAGCTTGGTTCCGCACTACTTCTCAGCACAGGGACACGCGGAGAGCCTTCAGGGCAGCCAGGGCAGCCTGTTCCCTCAGATGAGGAGCCGTGTGCGGGCCGCTCGTGGAGTCCAGGGGCCTCTGCTGCTCCTCCCAGGAAGGGGCTCTGCACACGGTGGTTTCCTACAGTGGGAGGGCCTTCAGACAAGGTCAGGGGCTCCTGAGGACGCTGCTGAGAACTAGCGAGGACCGGTTCCCACCCTGGCGCTGGGCCCTGTGCTGAGGAGCGGCCAGCAGAGGTCTCCTCAGAGGTTTCCTCAGGGTCCACGCGCCCACCCGGGGGTCCTGGGTAGCGGCTGCTTTCCAGTGCTCCGGGGTCACCCCACTCTGGGTAGCTGGGCCTGGGCCCAAGACAGAGCAGAGGCAGAGCTGACGAAGCAGCGTCCGGTGTGCCCAGCGCTCTCTCTCCAGAGCGGTGCAGGAACCCGGCAGGAGCCGCCTTGCTGGAGGAGAGGGGCTCTGCCCTGTAGGAAGGAGAAGCCTCCTGGAGCCTGCAGACAGAGCAGAGGCCGTGATCTTCAGCTTAGAATCGAGACGGGGCGATTTTATTGACACCCACAGTAATGACTCGGAAGGCCAAGCGTACAGATGACAAGGACAGATCACAAGGACAACGAGCCAGAGGGCAGAGTGACATTTGGGAGTGGGTCCACCAGGCTGGGGTGAGCAGGTGGCCGGGAGGGGGCGTGGACCATGGTGGTAGGGGCAGCGGAGGGAGGGGAGTGCCGGGAGTTCACCCAGGCTTCTGGTTGGCACTTGGGTGGACAGGGGCCACCACAGCAGTGGGCCACCTGGGTGCTAAGGACACTGAAGGCGGGGAGGGTGGCGAGCCTGCGCTCCATTCAGAAGCTGAGCCGGGGCTCAGGGCGCAGAGGTGGAGATGCCGACTGATGCGGGGTCCGTAGCTCTGGAGCCCAGAGCAGGGGCGTCTGGGCTGGAGGTGGCCACCTCCCTAGGGTGCCCGGGGTGGCGGGCATCGACAGGGCCCTGGGGTAGGCGGGGATGCGGAGCAAAGCAGCAGGCACACATGCAGCACGCACGTCCTCTGCGTCCCCACCCCACCCCTTTCTGGGGTGCTGGGGACAAACCCAGGCCCTGTGCATGCTGGACACTGCTCTGCCACCGAGCCTGGCCCGCCCTCCCTGCCCTCCTCCCCTTTCTGGGGGCGCATAGGGACTGAACTCAGGGGCATTCGACCTCCGAGCCACACCCCAGCCCTGTTTTGTGTTTACGTAGAGACAGGGTCTGGCTGAGTTGCTTAGTGCCTCGCCATTGCTGAGGCTGGCTTTGAACTCGCGATCCTCCTGCCTCAGCCTCCCGAGCTCCTGGGATCACAGGGTGCGCCACCGTGCCCGGCTCCCTCCCCCTTTCACCTTGACCCTGTACTTGGTCTGCTTTACCTGTCCTTATTCCCGGCATCTGACTTGGCAGGGAAGGGGGAGGCAAGGGGCGGAAGAGGACAAGAGGGAGGAGAGCGTGAGGAAGCGTGTGTGTCTGCCTGGGGTGGCCGGCGCCCCTCCTCAGGGCAGAGGGTCCTCACATGCAGTCTCTCCCCGGCGTGGCTTCAGTGCACAGCCGTAGTCAAAGGCAGAACTCGCATTTACTGAGCCCTGTTTCATTTCCTTCAGCAATCTTACACATAAGGAAAGAGAAGTTCAGAGAGGCCAAGAAACTTTCCCAGGGTCACACTGAGGGAAGGTGGTGGAGTCCTATGAACCTGGGGAACTTCTAGCCTGTGCTTTCTCCCCTGTATCCTGGGGACTCGGGACAGAGTGGTAGGACAGCCAGCAGGTTCAGCTGGATGCACGTGGCTGTCCTCATGTTTTCCCTAGGATTGTGTAATCTTAGGAAATTCAGACTTAAACTTTCTCTTCTGAAGTTAAGTACACCTGGCAGCCTGGCCTTTCCATCTGGGCTGCTCTCTGCTCCTCCCAGGTGAGCAACCTGCTCAGACAGGGAGAGAAATGAGCTGTTGTTTCTGGGATTAGAGTGTCTGCTTCCGTGGGAATACCTGGACAAGCGATCTTCTGTGGATCCGATTCTTTCATCCGCCATTAGCTAGAGTCTAAATCATTGATAAGAGTGGAAATCCCCGATGTGTTGATCACCCTCATGAGAGTTTATCAGCTCAAAGCAAAAGCAGCAGCATCTGGGGCAACACCCACTGTTAATCACCTGAGAGCAAACGCAGTCTGCTGCCTCCTCGCACGCAGTGCCTGTGGTCCTCAGGAGGAGGCAGGGTTCCTCTCACCTCGCTGATTGGGGAGCAGCCCCACATGATTCTGGGGTGCACAGACTGCTGTGTGAGGTGCCGAGGTTCCGCCAGGCAGGCTGACCCTGCTTCCCAGGGTTACCCACGTTTGAGGTGGCTCCAGAACCTGCTGGGAGTCCCTCCTGACTGGTCAGAGCTGGTTACCGAGGGCGTGTCCTCCCAAGTCTCCGTGGCAACGTGGCGTCATCTCAGGGTGGAGAGGGCCCAGCAGACAGTCCTGCTCCGTTTGACCAGCGGGAGGCAGGTGGGCGGGGCGCCCTGCACTGAAGCTGGGGCAGGGATAGGTGGTGCTCTCACTCAGGGCCCCATGGGGTACCCCTCCGAGGGAAGGGGAGGCGGGAGGCCGAGCAGGTGGTGCTTCTCCTCCTCAGGACACGAGTGGAGTCGCAGGTTATGGTCTCCTGAGATGGGATCCAGAAGAGAGCACGGCTTGGTGGAGCCGCCTGGAGCTGCCTGGAGCTGCCCTGGGCCCCGCTCATTCCCGCACCCCAGAGGCCTTTCCCCACAACCCAGCAGAGACATAAAAACGGAAGCCGGGGTGATGCTCACGGAGGCCACTGACCCGCGTGCAGATCAGCGCCGGAGGAGGGACATCGATGCAGGGAATCATCCAAGAAAGGAATGGGCGACATCGAGGAGAGAGTTGTCAGGGACACATGGGCCACAGAGCCAGGTTTCCGAGTGGGACGAGCCCACCGTGGCCCCAGCCCAGTGAGCGCAGGATGATTCAGGCCTCCGCAGCAACGTGGAACTCAAAGCTCGAGGGCGACACTCTTCGAGATCCCCAGGGAAGACAAACCCGTGGAAACAGAATCAGGAGGCCGACTTCAGTCCCGGCAGCCCTAGCGCCCGCTGCTGCTGGCCCATCAGGGACGTGTTCTAAAACACGGTGGAAGATTTTAATTCTTCCTAGTGAATGCAGACGTTTATGGGACACGGTGCGACACTTAATCCACGCACATGCCGGGTGCTGATCAGGCCTCGGCACCAGCGTCTGTCGCCTCCACTGTGTTGGTAACAAAGTCCTCTCTACTAGTTGTTTGGAAATACACGGTTGCTAATGGACAGGCCTCGCCAACCCAGGTGCTGTGGGGCTTCAGGAGCTGCCTCCCATCCAGCTGCGGACCTGGGCCCGCCGACCACCTCTCTCCAGCCCTCGCTCCCAGGCCTGGGCCCTGTTCTCCCTCTGCCTCTTGGGATCAGCATTTAGCTTCTACACACAACGATGACAGGCGGACTCGTCTTTCTGTGCCTGACTTATGTCACCCAGCACAGTACCCTCCAGTTCCATCCATGTCACTTCAAATGATGGAATTTTCTTTTTCATGACAGATGTTCCCTTCTATGCTCCATCGGTCCTACATGTCCTGCTTTCTTTAGCCACAAACCCACTGGCAGATGCCTCGGTTGAGCCCACATCTTAGCTATGTGAGGGCTGCAGTGACCCCGGGAGCAGATGTCTCTGACACACGCTGTTAGCTGCTCAGGGTGTGCGCCGCTGTGGAGGCGGAGGTCAGCGTGTCTCTAGTTCCCAGGTGGAGTGTGTGGTCAGCGTGTCTCTAGTTCCCAGGTGGAGTGTGGGGTCAGCGTGTCTCTAGTTCCCAGGTGGAGTGTGGGGTCAGCGTGTCTCTAGTTCCCAGGTGGAGTGTGTGGTCAGCGTGTCTCTAGTTCCCAGGTGGAGTGTGTGGTCAGCGTGTCTCTAGTTCCCAGGTGGAGTGTGGGGTCAGCGTGTCTCTAGTTCCCAGGTGGAGTGTGGGGTCAGCGTGTCTCTAGTTCCCAGGTGGAGTGTTTGGTCAGCGTGTCTCTAGTTCCCAGGTGGAGTGTGGGTTCAGCATGTCTCTAGTTCCTTCGTGGAGTGCGGGGTGCTAGTCCTCTGAGGAAGCCTGTGCTCTTTTGCATCCAGGTCGTATTGATCTGCCTTCCTGCCCATAGGGTGTGAGGGTCCCTTTCTGCTTGGTCCCACCACCATTCTGTAAGGCCATTTTGACGGTGGTGAGATGATACCTCGGTGTGGTTCTGACTTGTGTTTCCCTGGAAGTTAGTGATGCTGAAGGTTTTTTTTTTTTTTTTTTTTTTTTTAAGTACTTGTTGGCCGTATGTCCATCCTCTTGAGAACTTTTCTTCAGGTCTTTCGTGCATTTTTAAGCTGGCTTCTTGGCGTTGTGTTTGTCCGGGGCATTGGTTGGTGGTTTGAGTCCTCGTGTACCCTGGAATCAGTCCCTTGCGGGATGAACAGCTTGCAATCACTTTCTCCAGTCCTCTAGATTGTCTTGTGCTCTGTTGATTCCTTCTTTTGCTGTGCAGACGTTTGTTAGTCTCATGTAAACCCATGGGTCAACTTTTGCTCTCAGTTCCTGTCTTTCGAGGTCAGTTTTTAAAAGACCCTTTGCCCAGGCCAATGTCCTGAAGCACTTCCTCTAGTTATATTCTGTTGGTTTCACAGTGTGCTTCAGCCCTGGATCTACTTTGAGTTGACTTTGCGTCTGGGGAGAGCAGCAGACCTAGCTTCTTCCTTCTGCGTCTGGGTAGCTGGCTTCCCTGCCCCGCTTAGAGAGGAGGTGCTCCTTTCCCCGCGGTGCTGGCTGTCGTCTCAGTTGGGCTCGAGTGAGGCTCAGCGCAGGCTCTCTGCTCTGCTCGCTGGTCCAGGTGGCTCTTCCTGCCTGCGTGCGTTGCCATCGCTGTGGTGTTCTGAGCTCCTGTGTCAGTGTCTCCAGCTCTTCTTTTTGCTCAGGATTGCAGGGTCTTCTGTGGTTCCATGAAGCTTTCAGGATTGCTGCTTTTATTTCTGCAAAGAAGATTATTAATACTTGGACAGGGATTGCATTGAATCTGTAGAGTGCTTGGGTAGTATGGATATTTTAATAATATTAATTTTCCAATCCACGAACATGAGATCTTCCCATTTTTTTGTGTACTCTTCAATGCTTTTCATTATTTTAAAAATAAATATTATTGCAGAGATCATTCACTTCCTTGGTTAAATGTACTCATAGTTTTTTTTTTTTTTTTGTAGCTGTTGTGAGTGGGATTGATTTTTTGATTTCTTTCTTAGCAATTAAATTATTGGTATAAATGAAAAACCCCACTGATTTTTGTATATTGATTTTGTATCATGCAAATTTACTGTATTCATTTATTCTGGTGGAGCCTTGGTGTTTTTCTACATATAAAACCATGTCGTTTGCATTTAGAGATGATCCAACATCCTCCTTTCATGTCCACATGCTCTTCTTTCCTATCTTTTGTCTTACTGCATTGGCGAAGGTGTGGCCTACTGTGCTAAATAAGAGTGGCATCTGCGTCCTATTCTTGCTCTTATTTCAGCTTTCTCCCGTCAGCATGACGTACGCCACGGTTTGTCAAACATTCCTCTTTTATGTGATGTGGAGTACGTTCCTTCTATACCTAGCTTTTCAAGGGCTTCTCACGTGAAGGAATGTTGAGGTTTATTGAGGCTTGAGATGATCAGTGGCTTTGACCTTTCATTCTGTTGAAGTGACGGTTCACATTTATTGATTTGCACATGTTGAGCCGTCCTTGCATTCCCTGGGATAAACACCACTTATCACGATGCTTCACCTTTTAACGTTCTGTTGAATTTGGTTTACTACTGTTTTGTTGAGAATTTTTGCACCTGTGTTCATCAAGGACACTGATCTATGATTTTCTTTTTTGTGTGTCCTTGTCTGGTTTTGCATGAGGGAAATGTTACTTTTGTAGAATGAGTTTGGAAGGGTTCCCTTCTTTTATATTTATTTTTTGGAATAAGTTAAGAAGAATTGGCATTAGTTCTTTTAAAATTTGGCAAAATTCAGTTATGAAGCCATCTGGCCTTGGGCTTTTCTTTGTTGGGAGAATTTTTTCTTACTATGTCAATCTCATTACTTGTTATTGGTCTGTTCAGGTTTTTCTATGTCCCCATAGTTCAAATTTTGTCAGGTTATATGTGTCCAGAACTTAATCCATTTTGGGGGGGGGTACCAGGTATTGAACTCAGGGGCCCTTGACCACTGAGCCACATCCCCAGCCCTATTTTGTATTTTATTTAGAGACAGGGTCTCACTGAGTTGCTCAGTGCCTCACTTTTTCTGAGGCTGGCTCTGAACTCACCATCCTCCTGCCTTAGCCTCCCAAGTTGCTGGGATTACTGGCGTGCACTACTGCACCATTTCCTTAGGTTTTCCAATCTGCTGGAGTATAATTCTTCCTAATCATCCCTAATGATCCCTTGAATTTCTGTTGTGCTAGTTGTAATTTGTTCTTTTTCTCACTGATTTTATTTATTATTTGGGTCTTCTCTCTTTTTTTCCTTGGTTAGTTTAGCTGAAAATTTGTCAATGTTGTTTATTCAAAAAATAAACTCTCATTGCTCTTCTTTTGTATTTTCTCCATTTTGTTTATTCTCTGATATTTTTAATTCTTCTACCAGTTTCTGATTTGGTTATTTGGCTTCTTCCTGCTTTTCTAGGTCCTCGAGAGTCATGTTGGTAGGCTGCTTATTTGAATTGTGATTTTAGACGCTTGTCCCCATTGCTAAGAACTTTCCTCTTAGGACTGCTTTGGCTCTATCCCATGGTTTTGGTATGTTATGTTTTCATTTTCATTTATTTTATGGAAATTTCAAATTTCCCTTTTGATTTCCTCTTTGATTCATTGGTCATTCAAGAGAATGTTGTTTAATTTCCATGTATTTGTACCCTTTCTAAAGTTTCTCTTGCCAATTTCTAATTTTATTCCTTTGTGGTAGAGAAGACACAAGCTATGTTTTAATTCCTTTTGACTTGTCGGGCCCTGTCTTGTGGTTCACAACTGGCCCGTCCTGGAGGACGCTCCATGTACTGAAGAGCACATCTCTGCGGCTGCTGGGAGTGTTGTTCTCCAAGTATCTGTTAGGCTCCCTTGGTCTGTAAGTTTAGCTCTGCTGCTTTTTTGTTGAGTGTTTGCTGAATGATCTGTGCCTCGCTGAGATGGGTGTTGATGTCTCCAGATACTCTCCGGTAGTGTCCGCCTAGACCACAGAGCTTGCTTTGTAATCAGGTGCTCTAGCGCGGTACCGCTACCCTGCCACCACCATTTCCTCTTCTTGAATCAGGCCCTTTGTCATTAGTGATGTTTTGTGTCTCTTTTTACAGTTTTTGATTTGAAGTCTATTTCCTCCGATTGATATAAATACAGCTGCTTTGCTTGGTCTGGTTTCCACTGTGTGCTGGATGCTTTTCCAATCCTTCACTTTACTGGTGAAGTGATGATAGGTGGCAAATTATTTATGCATTCAACCTGCTTGTATCTTTCAATTGGGAAATTCAATACATTTACATTCAAGGTTGCTATTGATTCGTGAGGACATCCTCCTATTACTCTGTTAGATTTTTTGCTTATTTTGTGTTTATCATGTTTCTTTTCCGCCTCTCTTGCTGTTTGTCCTTGAGGCCTGGCAGCTTTCTGTCGAGCCTGTTTCTCTTTCTTCCTGTTGTCTGCTCTACTGCTGAGTGTGCTCTCCATCTGTTCGTGTTGGTAGCTAGTGTCCTTTTGCTTTGCATCCTAGGATCTTCCTGAGCACCTCTGTGGGGCCATGGGTTGACGGATCCCCTTAGACTTTGTCTTGGAAGGTCTTCATCTCGCCTTCATTGCTTTCCTGGGATACTTAGTTGGCAGGGGTTTTTCTCTTCTTGTCTTTGAATACATCCTCTCATCTCTCCTGAACTGTGGGCACTTCCCAGGTGGGAGAGGTGTAACCCGTGGTAGGTTTCCCTCTAGGACAGTGCAGCAGTGTCGCAACCAGACAGCCACACCCACCTGGGCCCAGGCCTGTTGGGGCCAGGGGTTCACCAGGGGCAAAAGCCTCAGGACTCCGGTGCAAGGGGCCCGTGGGAGCCTCCTGCCTACCTCTCCCCACCAGGCAAAGTCCCAGGTCAGTATTGAGTGGAGAGATGGGCGGTGAGGCCATACACATAGCCCCTTCTCTACATGGCTAGGGCCTGTCCCTGGGTCCCCAGCGTCTCTGCCACGTCTCCACTGCGCCTGAGGCTGTCTTGAACAGTCCCGGGCAATCACTCTCATCGTCCCCTTGGTTTGGTCCTTTGTGGTTGGGGAGACGCACCAGGCACTCTTACTCAGCCACCTGCTTCTGTGGGCCTGAGGGAAAGATAATTCTAACTTAAATTTCTGTCCTCTGGCGAACCCAAAGTCACACGTGAGGCAGAATCGTATTCAGACTGGTAAGGGCTGTAGATTTTATCCCCCATGCATCTTTTCTCAGGAAGTTTCTTGAAGATGTGCCACATTTACATGAAGAACTACAGTAAGAAAGAAAAAGAAATGGTTTGAGGACAAGGTAGAGTCAAGCCAGGAGATGGACCAAGTTCATCTGGAGATTGGACTAGGACAGATCTTTTGAGGGGAGGAGTGTGAAGGAGAGTTCGTGAACGTTCAGCTCCCTTTCTGACGCGTTAGTGGCTCAGGTGGAGCTTGGAAGCTGGTTTTAGGAGGCAGCATTTTCTCTCACACGCACTGTGCGCTGACCCTCACGGACCACAGTGGGTGGTTGCAGCCCCCGAGGATGCTCAAGACCCTCACAAAGCCAAGCAGTTTCTGCACCTGACCTGTGCACGTCCTCCCACATACTTTGTCCTCTCCATAGCAGGTGGAACGATGCAAATGCCGTTGTGTAGTGAAAACGGCCCACGTTGTCCACGTCCAGTGCCCAGGCGGCCCTTGCTGACCAGACTGCACTTTTTGTCTGTGTTTGGTTAACTCTGTTCTCCTTTTCAGGTGATTTCCTCATTAGGTATTCAGAAGGTGTATTTCCTAACTTGTAAACATCTGGGGCTTCTAAAAGTGCCTTTGTTGTTGGTTTCTCCTCCACTGCGCTGTGGTCGAAGAGCTGGGTTTGATTTTCATCCTCTGAGGCCTGTTGAGACTTGCTTTATGGCCCAGCTGGTGGTTAATTTGTGAACGTGTTCCGAGCCTGCTTGTGAAGTGGTGTGACTTGCCGTTGCCGGTGCCGCGTGCCCGGCAATTTGGGGAGGTTTGCCGCACGTTCGACCTTCGACCCCTCGCTGATCCTCGCTTGCTGCTTCTTTCAGTTTCCAAGAGAGGCGTGCTGGAATCTCCCGCTGGCTTTACAGATTTGTTTATTCTCTTAGGCGTTGAGTCAGATTTTGCTTCATTTATTTGGAGAATAGATCACTAAGCACATAAAAGGTGCAGGTACTACGTCTTGCTGGTAACTCAGGCCTTCTGTCGTGAAGTGTCCTCTCGCCCTGCTATGGTCTCAGGGCTCCCCTGAGTCGGCACCTGCAGGGTGTGCTTCCTTCCTGCCGCTCACGCACGGGCACCTGCTGAGATGAGGCCCTGGCCGTGCTGCCTCCCAGCTTCCTCTGCAGGAGCTGGCCTCCTGGACGGTGCTGGCTGACCCAGCTGCCCTCTCCTCCTCCTCTAGATCGACGTCCAGAGTCCATTCCCGACTGTGAGCCTTGGGTTGCACACTCAACTCCAGGAGACGATGCCGACTCACGGTCCATCACGTGGGACTTCCGCTCTCCTCCCTGCAAAAGCCAAGACCTAGCCCCACCAGCCCCTCCCGGCTGCGCTGCCTGCGGCAGGGAGTTTTCCGTAGGCATGTTTGGGACCCCCAGGCGGACTCACGGTGGTGCACACAGCCTCTCTGTCCTGGTCTTCTCCTCGCCCGGCTGTATCATTTCATCCGGGACATTTTTCTTCTACTTCAGACACTTGGAGCCTCTCTAGAGCCTGTCTGTGTGCGATGCCCCCCGGTGGCTTTGCCCCAGGACACTGACTCTGACCCGGCTGCTGCTTCCTGCCCTTGCCGAAGCTTCTCATCTGCCGCCCCCCACTCCGCACAGCTGGGGTCCCCGCGCACTTTCAGGGCTGCAGGACTGTGGGTGCCGTGAGCTGGTTGCCGCCTCCACTGGCACCCCGCACGTTGTCACGGCCTTTGAGCGCCTGGGGTCGTTGGTTTCTCCCACTGACGTTGGTCCTTGGTCCCCTACGGCCTGGAGGCTTCCAGAGCTTGTGAAATCAGCAAGTCTCCTGGAGGCAGAGGTGTTGGTCTCACCCGCTCTGTTCCCAGGCCTCTGGGTCTCGGTGGCGTCTCCTCCGCACCCTGCTAGCTCCCCAGTGCTCCCCTGTCGCCCCTCCGCCTCTCCCTGCCCTTGCGGCCTCCCGCCCAGCACCTGGCCAAGCACAGGGCCAGGGACTCCCGACTTAGGGGGCCTGGGTGCAGCCACCTGTAAGCCTGTTAAATCTGGAGTGAGGCGGCTCAGGCAGCCAGTCCGCCTGACCCCGTGTTGTGACGAGGCTGGGGTCAGTGATTAGGAGCCAGGAGGAAAGGGTGGCAAGTCCCCGGTGACCCTGGCAGTTCCACGCGGAGTGTCTCCGTGCCCCGGAAGGTCCTCTCAGATGTACAAAGGCTCTTGTCTCAAAACGGCTCAGTATTGAAGCACAGCCGATGCTTTGGTAGGGATCCTTTCAATTTAGCGAACTCTGATTGAGCTCCAAATGTTTGCCAGGCACTGTGTTTGGCCTCAGGGCAAAAATGGGTGCCCTGAGGAACTGTGGTCTAGTAATCAAGACAAAAACCATAAAATTATATTTAATTTCATACATATATAAAGGAATCATTGTTGAAAAGACATAAACTTAGTCGTATTGAATTGTTCTTTATAGAGAAATATTGTTCTTTCAAGTAGAAAAGTCCAGGCACCGGAAACCATCCACAACAGGAGCAGATAGCATTGTCCTGAGCTTCTATTCTTTCATTTTCTTTGAGAACATTCTCATCCATCTTTCCAGGCTCCTTTTTTTTGTAATTAATTTTTTGTTTGTTCTAATTAGTTGCACATGACAGTAGAATGCACTTAGGCATTTCGATAGATTACACATAAATGGAGTGTAATTTCTCATTTTTTTCTGATTGTACATATTGCAGGGTCACATTGCTCATGCAGTCATACATGTACACAAGATAATAACGTCTGTTTCTCTTACTCTCCAGGCTCCTCCTTAAGAGCAGAGAGGAAGAAGGAGAAGGAGAAGGAGAAGGGACTGGGTGAGGGGAAGAAGAGGTCTTATTTTAAAATTGATTTCTTTCCAATGTATTTAGGTGACTTTTTCAAAATGGCGAATCCAAGTCAAGGATCACAGATGCCTAACCAGTGTTGGGACCAATGCCCTGAGCTTCCTCTGGTCAGAGGGGCTGTTCTGTGGGTGGAGGTTCCAGGCAGGGTCAGCTGCAGGCAAGAGCAGAGGAGAGACTTTCAGGTCCCAGCCCTGTGTCCTCTGGACCTACAGCTTTGGGCAAGCCACCTGTGTGACGGCCACCTCTGCCTGACACGTCATCTCGCAGTAGAGCTCAGTAAGTGTGGAATAAAGCATCTCCACGTCTAGTTTTCTACACCTTACGCACCTGAGAGAAGTGCATAAGGGTCGTTTGAGGATGAATGAGATGCGATAATGCAGGTGGCAAGGCCGCGTCAGTGGCAGCAGGAAACACGGCTGGGAAGGGTTGACTTAGGACTCACGTCTATTTCTGGCCATGTGAGAGTCACGGTTGAACCAGCCCGTGGGTGCGTGCGATGGACCTCAGTGAGTTTGTGGTGTCGCCCGTGGCAGGACAGGACGTGGTACGCTCTGCAGAGCCCGTGGAGGCGCAGGAAGCAGCCCTCTCCTCTGGCAGTGCTGGGCAGGACCAAGGGGAAGTGAGGCCCAGCTCTCCCCAGCCACCGAGTTCCCGCCTGGCCTAACCGGATTGTGTTGTTGAGTATTCGGGGCTCTCCCGTGCGATTAGATCTTATTGGCACCCCTGCCTGTGAGCTCTAGGCGGCAGCTGGTTCCTCGCCCTGACAAGATGAGGTCTTCAGAGTTGCCCTCCACAGTCCCTGGGGAGGCCTCATGGCACCTTTGGGACTTGCCAGACACAGTAGCAACAGCGTCAGGTCTGCTGTCTTCTTCCGCACAGTTACTGTGCCGGGCTGGTGATGAGAGGCTTTCATGATGTCCCCAGGGTCCAAGGGGGACCACTGCCCGCCATGGTCCTCCTCCTGTCCAGGAGCCTCTCTCTCCCTCCAGCCTCCTGTGTGGACGGCACCACTGGAATCTGCCTTCTGAGTGGGTGGGTGCGGATGGCCTGGCTGGAGGGCAGCTGGGAGAGGCCAAGTGGATCCTTCTCTGTGTCTCTGGGCAGTGTATGCAGGTGGTGGCCACTCTGTTCAGTTGGTGGAGATGAAGCTACCTTTTGTAATAGGATAAGTTTGGGTCACTTCGGGAGTCTGTCTGATGTGGCTACCAGTTGGAACCAGTTCCTAATCAGGCTGGTCGAGAGGATGGGTTTCCCAATCTTGGGTCACAGAGGGCCAACTAGAAGGGTGGCACATAAATGCACTGGGGTCCTGGGGTGGACAGTGAAAGTGGAGCTGGAGCTGGAGTCCCAGAGGGAAAGGGCCACCCTCTGGAGAGCAGGGGACTGTGGAGTGTCCACCTGGCCTTCTCCCAGGGTGCACTTCCACAGTACCAGTGCTCCCCGCGGCCACCACAAAGACAGCTGGCACGGCTGCTTGCCCATGCTGCTGGCGTCCATCTCTGTGCACCACTTCACCTTTCTTCTTAGATCAACGGCTTGCTTTTATTAAGCACACAGTCTTGCACGCATCTGCTAAAGGTCCCATGTGCACGGTGCTGTGCCTTGAATTTATTATCCTTCAGAGGTAGTTGTACTTACGATAAGGAAACAGGTCCAGAATGTAAGTAACTTGCCCACTTTCCTGCATCTCTCCTCTGCTTGACATGGAAAAAGACTCATTACTCATTTATTCTCCCCACAAATTCTCCTGGAGACATTTACCGTATGCAAGATAGAAATTACTAGAAGTTCAATGCCTCCTTCCATTCAGACTTGGCTTCATTTCTTTCTAACTTGCTGAGCCAGCATGAGAGCTCCAGACACACAGCAACGTTGCTCCAGCAGGCCTCCAGGAAGGGCGCTCTCGTGTTCTCTGGCAACTCAGATCTTCCAGAGCATGCAGGAAGTTCCTAAGGCTAAACACACTCACTGGAGTCAAGTCCTCCTAAGAAGGGGGAGTGACAGAGCAGCGGGAACTCAGAATTACCTGTCCTTGGAAGAAGACAGCTGCTGTCGGTAGGGAGGCAACTGGAGTCTGAGATGAAGCATGGTTCTCAGCTTCTGCAGCATCGGCTCCGTCACAGCTGCAGAGTGGGATTCTTTGCCACCCCGTGGAGTAGGGGGTTACAGCTCTAGTGCAGCAGCTCCGGCACCTGGCCACGCCCTCCAGGGCTGCAAAAGACTCCAGCAGCTCAGTCTGAACGCCCAAATCCACGCAGGACAGCAGAAGGTGAGAGCGAAAGGAGCAGGGCTTATTTGAGTGTGAAGAACGGGACGGGAACTGCCATGGGGGAGGAGCAGCTTGCCCCTGGGGTGTGCTACTCCAGGGGCTTGTGGCACTCGGGTCAACGCTGTTGGTCCAAATTTGTGCTAATCAGGGTCTGGAAAGGTCCCAAAGCTGTTGGCTAACTCCGAGTCTGTGCTTCCACTCAGGTCGCCCCCTTCTGCTTTCCCCCACTTGTTGGGAAGTGGGAGGTTGGGAAGCAGGAGAGTGAGTTGTAGGACCGTCAGGAGTCCCGGCTGTGGCGCCACACCAACCCTGCCTGGCTGCTGCACCATGACGGGTCGGTGCTCCCTGGCTTGCTGTGCCTAGGCCTGGGCCAACAGGGTGGCCTCTGCCCGACTGTTGCTCCTTAGCTCCAGGATAAGGAAGTGGCTTCAGTGAGATGGAGCCACAGGGCCAAAGGTAGGAAAACCAACTGGGACGTCGAAGGCCAACGAGGCTCAGTGGAGGGGAAGGAGCGGCACAGGAGCAGAGCTGGATCTAGTCTCCTGCTGCTTATTCCCAGGGAGGGGCCCTGTGGGCGGGCCAGCAGGTGCTCGGCTGCCCTTCCTCTGCCTCCCAGGCCCCGGCTTTCTGCCTGCTCTGCCGGTCCCGTGACAGATCACGCCCAAACACCGTGCTTGAAGCGATGCCCTGGACTCGCCACCTCTGCCAGTCGGTGTCGGGCTGGGGAGCACCAGGCGTCCCCATCCACGTGCCTCGTAAGCTTCGCACGGGTGCCACATCCTTCCGGCCACCTAGGGCCACTCCTGATCCCGGGGCCGGGGAGGGGCTACATGGGGCACAGGTGCAGGAGAAGGGGGCGCGCTGCTGGCAGTCCTGTTGCTGGCCCCACGGTGGTGCCAGCGCTGGTGTCTGCAGCCTGCTGTGTCCAGTGTCACTCCTGGGTCCTGCAGGAAGGCGGGTGCGGCTGCGCGTGGAGGCTTCGGAGCCCTGCAGGGCTGTTTCTAGTGAGCCAAAGGACCGCGGCCCCACCATCGAGCTCACAGGCGCCTGGGGCTTCTGGAGGTTATCAGGGAGACAGGGACGTGCTCACAGCTGGGCTGGCTGCTGCCGTTGTCAGCCGTCGGGGAGACGGGGCCTCCTTACCGAGGGTCGATGGCACTGGAGCAGCCCGAGTCTGCTCCTGTGGCACAGGCGTGAGGCTAGGGAGGCTGGTGAGGGTACGGAGGCCTGGTGGCGTGCCCCTGAGCGGTACCAAGCTCCACCTGATCCCAGGCATTGCCATGGCTCCCAGGGCCCCGGCTGACATCTTCCCCCTTCACTCTGAGAGCATCAAGTCTGCTCCCACTCAGCATGGGAGGAATCACTGCTCATTGGCCAGCGGCTTTCAGACCTGCCTACCTGGCCCCACCCCACTCACCTGCCTACCTGACCCCACCCCACTCACCTACATGGTCCCCACCCCCCCACCTACCTTCCTGACCCCCACCCCTGCCTACATACCTGGCCCTACCCCCACTTACCTACCTACCTGGTCCCACTCCCACCTACCTACCCGGCCCCCACCCCCGCCTACCTACCCAGCCCCACCCCACTCACCTACCTACCCAGCCCCACCCCACTCACCTACCTACCCAGCCCCACCCCCACTTACCTACATGGTCCCCAACCCCCCACCTACCTTCCTGACCCCCACCCCCACCTACATACCTGGCCCCACCCCCACTTACCTACCTACCTGGTCCCACTCCCACCTACCCACCTGGCTCCCACCCCCACCTACCTACCTGGCCCCCACCCAGCCAGGCTCAGGAGCATGAGCACCGGCTCTGGGCTGCATCAGAGGCCCCTCCACAAGCACGTGGAAGACTGCACTCCCGACTTCCCTTCCACCCCAATTCATGACTCTTCCCACGAGTTTCCTGCAGTAACGGCACCAGCTTCTCCCCATGGCCCAAGTCAGAGATCTGAACAGTAGGATTCGGTGATGGCCGGGGGCGGGAAGAGGACTGGCACTGGGTGCCTAGACCTCAGCTCTGCTGCTTGCAGGCTCAGTGTCTGGAAACCATTCTCCTGATGTCCCAGCTGCTTCTTCTGTACAAATGTAGACCATAATAGAAACCAGGTAAGAGCGGGTGGGGGAATTAAGAGAGGCCATCCGTGCCCAGCACACAGCTAGAGGTCAGGAAATGCCCCGAGTTCGCCTTCTGGATTCTACCTTCTTAATATTTCCCGAATCCTCCTCTTTTTACATTTGCCCTGAGCTTGGTCGTCAACATTGCTCAGCTGATGGGGATCTCCAGCCAAGAGAAAGTGCAGAGCACGCACGAGCAACACCCTTTCCCGGGCCGGCCCAGCCCTCTTCTTAGGAGCTGGAACCAGTCCGTGCATGACCCGGGGGCTCTGCAGGCTTCCCTGCCTCCTCTCAGCTTGTCTCTCCCGTCTCTTCTTCTGAGCTTTGTGCACTTCCTCTGATGGACCACACTGTCCAATGGTCACTGAAAGCCACCCCAGGAAGCCCCTTTGAAGTGGCCTTTATGTGTCTTATCATTGAGAAAGAAAGGGAGAGACAGGAGGAGCTGACATTGGGTCCAGGTCTTTCATCTCCTTTCAAACTTCCCCTCGGCCTTCAGCCAGTGCACCCAGGATGGAGCTGACCCTTGGTGGTCTGTCCCTCCCCTGACTCCGCACGTCCCTCCTCACCTCCTCCTCGCCCCTCCCGTGGCCAGCTGGTAAGCCCCCGTGCCTCTCCTTTCAGCAGTGAGACTTTGCTACAGCGATGCGTGTCCCGCGTCCTCAGTACTGAGTGATGCAGGTGTGGATGGTCAGGACTTCCAAGTCTACGTGCCGTGAATGGTGCAAGGGCCGCCAAGCGTCTCTGTGCTGGTGTCTTACTCCTGTTTCAGAAATGGAGCATAACTCAAATTCTTAGCTTGAGTGTGTTAGGCATTTACACAAAAAAAAGATATCCAGAATCCCTCTTTTCACCAACAAATATTTATTGAGTGTTTCCTATGAACCAGGAGATACCAGAGTGCAAGGTTAAACGTGACATGGCCCCTGACTTCGATTGGCAGGGGGATCTCAGTCAGGAATCAAATGAGGTATTGAGCAAATGTTTGTTAAGTGATAAATAAATAATACATTTGAGTATTTAATCTTAACAAAAGTCAGTGCCTTTTAACTTTAGAACTGTTTGGAGACAGCTGAATGTGTGTTGTTTTGAATATGGGAATAGCTGCAGATTTCTGGGCGGGAGCCACGAGCCCCACCCATGTTCTGGGCCCTTCCAGTCCAAATGAAATACCAACAGAAAGAGTGATTTGAATGCAACCGTGAGGCCCCCAGGCCTTGTGATGAGCAGGCAAGGACATCAGCCTGGGAGGTTCTGTGAGGAGGAGGCTGAGCCGTTTGGGTGAATCCCAGTGGCAGAGAAAGCCCAAGAACTCTGCCCGTTTGTTGAACAGCATCAACCCGTACTTGGGAAGGGCGGCCAGGCCTGTTTGTAAACTGCCAGTTTCTGCCTGTAGGTCAGTGGGTTTTTAGCCCTTTTCTGGAATACATTTTCCTTGGAGAATCTTCTCAAAGCCGAGCACACTGTGCATCCGCGTCTAGGGACAAACGCCTGGGTGCGGGATCAACTTGAGGACAGTGGTGTGGCCCCACGTGTCCGCGAATCCCTTCCACGACTCCAGAGACTGAATGCGTGTGTGGGCGAGTGGCGTTGCAGGGGCCTGAGTGCTGGGACGCGGTTGGGCCCCTCTTGGCTTCGCCCCTGGTGCACTGCAGGGCCACCTGACGGGCAGCCACCTCATGCGGGCATTGGTCGCGTGAACTTCTGATCAGCTTATTTTGCTGCAGTTGACCTCATTTGCAGGAGTGTAGAGACAAGAACTAAGACCTGGAGAGCATTCAGTCGGATGGCAATGGACCCACGTCTGCTGGACGCCCACCGGTGGGACTGGGTCCGGGCGGCAAGGAGAAGCACCGGGGCCAGGGTCCGCTGGGCTCCTCGCCTCTCCAGGGCCCTCTGCGCCTGTTCTGCTGCCCACCACAGGTCTGTGTGGGCAGGAGAGCCACATCCTTCTGTCAACCAGCTCCCAGGGCCTCAAGTGTGGTCTCTCCATTCATGTCCCTTTAATCACGGCCTGTTTGTCCCCAGAAACCTGGCAGTTTCCAAAAAGTGCTGAGCTCGACGGCAGTGTGAGGGCGTCTCCGTTCAGCCTGCGTCCAGCGTGCAGGATCCTTGCTCCGCAGTGCCCGGGGGCCTGGCGCATCTCCCCCGCTGTGGGTGGAAGAGGACTGTCTTAGGAAGGTGTGGTTAGAGGTCGGGCCCCTGGCGGGTCACCGTCCCCATCAACTCAACCACAGCCTGGCTGGCCCATTCTTCATCCTGGGCACATCCTGGTCAGAGGTTCACGGCGTGTCCTTGGTCACCGTGTCTGATCTGTGTCTGAGCCCTCCTGCTGGGGGATTTTCCAGTCTGGCTCAAAATGCATGGTGAGCTGGAGCCGCGAGGTCAAGGCCGTGGACGTGCCCACCGACTGTGGGCACCATTCCCGACCCCACCATTCCCTGCGGAGCTGTCCGGAGCTTGGCAGCAACCAGCTTTCACACTGCAAGCCTGAGAGAAGCTGGCTGTGTGAACTGAGTCAGCAGCTGTGGCCCTCTCCAGCTGGCAGGAGGCCAGAGCAGGACGTCGACCGGGCTTTGCACGTCCCCGGCCCTCCCCGCTGCCGTTGGCCAGTCCACTCTGTTCAGCGTGTGCCCGAGAGAGCTGCATCTGCTGTGTGCCAGGACACAGGCACCCGGAGGGCTCAGCCCCTTCAGGCGTCGGCCGACCCCTGCCGACTCGTGGATGGGCTCTGGGGATCCTGAAGCATCCCATGGAGAAAGACCTTGCTGCCTAGCGTCTGACCCCAGAGTGCCTGTGGGGTCAGGCAGGAGGAGTGGCCAACATCCCAACTTGGCTCTTCGGTTTCAGAAAATACATGCTGAAAGTCAGAAGTGACATATGTCCAGAGTGTAGCACGTGCATCGTGACTACGGTTCTACTGATTCCGTGACGGATGGACCCCAACCTTCCGTGCAGAGAGAAAGTCCCACGTGTCCCAGGTGTTCCTCCTCAGAGGCCGGCCACGGCCACTCCGTGAGTCTGCGTCGCCTCCCCAGCTGTCCTGCCAGGACGTCCCTGGGCCAGGCCTGCGTGGCCAGGAGCTGGTGGTCTTGTGCCTCACTCAGACGCCAGGCTGTGATGGCGCTTGCTCCAGGGAGGCATCTGTGGGAACGCCCAGCAGCTCACACGCCCCCTCCCCAGCGCTGGGGCCGCCGGCCTTGACTGAGCTCTCCCCGTGTTTCCAGGATTCAAGACAGCATTTCCTGCGGACCCTCCAGAGCTCACGCCGGGGACAGAGGCAGGGAGGCACCGTCTGAGGAAGGCTTGGCGAGTGTCCGCTCGGCTCCCGGCAGGGCCACCACCTCATGCCAGTGGCCTCACCGGAGCCTCCCTCCTCAGCAGAATGGCTGAAAGCGGAGCGGCCTCAATAAGATGCTGAGGGTGAGGGAGGCTCGGCGCTTGGGAAGTTCTGCAGGGAAGCAGTAGAGCCGCAGCCCCCGCCTTGGACATCCCTGGGGACCCTGCACACAGGTGCACGCCACCTGTCTCTCTGCCTGCGGCGCCTGCCTTTGGGGCCAAGGCTTCCTGTCCGTGCCGCTCACGCCCTCTCCCTGCCAAGGCGTCTGGAACCCCCGAGAGAGGAGCACCCACAGGGGACGGGAAATCTGCTGAGAGCCTTAGTCTCATTTGTTTGATTTATAACTTTATAACTTTTATTAACTTATAACTTCTGGGAATTTCCAGACATATACAAAAATAGAGAAAATATAGGTTAAGTAGCCCTTATGTGAAATGTTTAGAACCAAAGGTGTTTTGGAGTTTGGATTTTTTCAGACTGGGAAATATTTGCATACACATGATCAGATATCTTGGGATGGGACCCAAGTTCAAACACAAGGTTTATTTGTTTCTTATACACCTTATAAACACAGCCTGAAGGTAGTTTTATATGATATCTTAATAAATTAATGCATGTAACAAAGTCTGATGGTGTGGGATTTTCCATTTTGGGGTCGAGTTACTGCTCTCCAAGTTTGGATTTTGGAGGATTTCGTGCTTGGACTCTTAGACCAGAGAAGCTCAACCTATCAGGAAGCCCCACGTGCCCGTCCCCAGAGCCCGCAACTGTCAACATGCACACAACCCTAGTATCCACAGCTCCTCCTGAACCTTGGATTATTTTAAAGGAAAGTACTTCTTTAAAAAAACATGATAATATTACCGTGCTAAAAACCTCCCTAAGAATATCAGGTATTTGGCCGTCGGGTTTGCTTTTCCTTGGCTGTCTCACCGTCTTTATGGGGTGGATTCCTCAACATCAGGATTTGCACAAGGCCATGCATATTCCGTGGGTACGGGCCCACTTGTACGCTGGCTGGGAAGACCAGGAGGGAGGGAGGCTGACCCAGGGCCTCCGGGTGCAGAGCAGGAGTAGGACTGGAGAGAGGCGTGGAGAGCTCTTCCCTCTCAGCAAGCTGGAGCCCTGTGCAGCTTTCGAGGCAGGTGGGGGAGGGCAGGCGGGAGGGCAGGCGACTCTTGTGGGGGCTTGTTGCTCTCTGTAGCGTGGGATGGGACAGGAGAACCGTGCTGGCCTGGGAGCAGTGGGGACGGCCTGGCCAACTCTGCATTTGAATCAGAGTGGACCAAGGCCCAGAGGAGGCCAGGGTGAGGGAGGGCCTGGCCTCCCTTCCTGAGAGCTCTGTACTCACTGAGACTGCTCGTAGTCGGGGGCCATGTGCTTCCCTGGCTTCCCTCCTGTGGCCATGGGCTGGCTCTGCTGGGTGGGCAGGGCGCCCGTGTCCCGAGGGCCATTTGTACCTCAGGATTGGCTTGGGGATTCTGGGTATTGGGCAGCATGATTTAAACTGGAGGGCTTGGTTGAGGAGGGACTTGGAAGAACAGAACCTCCTGTTTAAAGGGGAGTCTCCAGGGGCCCGAGCGCCTCGCCTGTCGCTAGAATGTCCCTGCAGCACCTCCAACCCCCGTTCATGGTCACCCAACTACTTTTTGATCACATGCCACCTCTCAACAGGGTACCCTGCTGAGGGGCATCCCTAGCAGCAGGCCCCCTGCAGACTGATGTGCTGGAGCCTGCCTCCTGAGATTTCCACCCAGAGGCCTGGCTGCGCCTCGGGGGCTCCACACAGACTCTCTCCCTCCTGACAGCCCTTCCCCTACATGGAACTGCCTCTCAGTTTCCCCTGAGCAGTGACATGGCTTCTGAGCTTAGAGCAAGGTGGGAGAGGAGGAGGAGGAGGAGGAGGAGGAGGAGGAGGAGGAGGAGGGGGAGGAGGAGGAGGAGGAGGAGGAGGAGGGAAAGATGCAGAGACACATTCGTAGGACAAAGCCGCTCATGTTTTGTCACTTGCTCTGTGGATTCCAAAGAATACGCTCTGCTCTCTCTTGCACTTTCTACTTCTTAGAACTGCTTTCTCTTTATTTCAGTTCTCTGAAGTAC
This sequence comes from Sciurus carolinensis, assembly GCF_902686445.1. Lineage (NCBI taxonomy): Eukaryota > Metazoa > Chordata > Mammalia > Rodentia > Sciuridae > Sciurus > Sciurus carolinensis. Next base: position 116,323,872 of record NC_062224.1, on the reverse strand, counting down.
AACTCTTCTCCTCCACGTCTTGCCCACACCCCTGAGCCCGGGCACAGCCCAGGGCCTGCTCAGAGGAGACACGCTGCTCCCTTCTCCTCGGGGCCCCCAGGGAGCTCCTGAGCGCCACTTGGGGACCCCTCCACCGGCCCATCGTAGAGAATCGACAGGAGTCTTATTTCCCAAAGTGCCAGCAGTCCCCAGGGCACATGGCTGATTCAGAGACACGGGGCACCTGCCCGGCTGATGCACCTGCAGCTGTCCCGGCCTCTCTGCTGCCGGGACGGAGGCCTCTGGCTGGGGCCGCGCGGCTCCCCTGGCTTTCATGAGGCCACTGCTCCTCGGCCGGTGGTCTGGGCAGCTCCTCCTGGGGTCCATTGTGACCATGGCAGTCACCTGCTCTTGGGGACAAGGCCGTGTGGAAGTGACTTCATCCACTTATTCAGCTCCTTCCCTTGTTGAATCTCCTGAGCCCCTACTGCGTGCCAGGCTTCTGCGGGAAGCCACGTGCCTACCACCAGCACGAGCAGGACAGCTGTGTCCCCAGGAACCTCGACGGCCAAGTCGACGCTGCTGCGTGGTTGGCAGGGAGGAAGACGACGAGAAGCCGGGCCCTCCTGAGAAACGGCACGTGGGGCGCCGTTAGCCTGAAGACCGGAAGTCCACTGCCGTGGGGGGACAGCGTGAGAACCAGCCTGCAGGACGCCCCTGGCCAGTCGGGACCTGCCTTCACCCTCAGGCCTCACTCCTCTGCACTGAGTTGGGCCGCAGGGCTGAGGCCCACGGTCAGTTCACAGTGCCGTGGGCTCCGACTCCACATTCCTCCACTGTCACCCCTCTCCACCTCCCCAGGGCTGGACGGGTCACTCTAAAATTTCCGTGATGCAAAATTTTAAATGAGGACATGTAGAGGCTCGAGAGGGCCCCAGGGTCTGTACCTTGAACCAGAGCTCAGGAGAGCCGGGTGTGGTCCACGGGCGGCCCCTTGCCCACGGTAGGGCGGCCCAGCCTGCCACCGGCGGCTTCCGGTTCAGGCCAGGAGCTGCTGGCACAGTGAGGGGCAGGAGGCACCCCGGCTCCCCGCTGTCAGGACAGGACAGACGACCTGGAACAGGACAGTCTCCCCCAAAGGGCAGACCACACGGGGAGGGCAGGACTCCGCCCCACGTTTTAAACACCCCTGCAATTTACCTAAAAATAGAAGGCGGCTCATGAATAATCCGTGAGTCATGAGCAAGCCCCTTCCAAACGCAGCCATAAATAAGGCCCGCAGCCTGCCCTGTGGCTCTGCCCTGGATGTTTTATTGATGGACTCCCCGCCTGAGTGCCAGCTGCTCACAGATTAATTCCTGGCTGGCCCCGGACACGCCGGGTCAGTGGGCTTGACCTTGCTGGACAGCACACAGCAGCCACCTGCCCAGCACAGACTGGGCGGCCCTGGGTTCCCTGGAGCAGAAGTGTAGTTGGAGGATGTGGGAGCCCTGCCTGGCCCCTGGGAGGGCTGGAGCCACAGGTGAGGCCCTGGAGCCGCTGCGCCCTTGTGTTCGTTGCTTCCTCGGAGGTGCGCAGCTGAAGGTGGACGTTAGGGGCTGTGACAGTGACCTCCAAGTGCCCGGGCAGAGCATCCCTGGAGACAGGCACCCACCAGGGCTCTGGGTGCGAAACCGCACACATGCCCTGGTGAAGGAGGCGCGGGCTCTGTTCTCCCCAGGGAGCCTGGGCCCGCAGTGGCTGGGGACCCTATTCACAGACAGTCCAGAAGGCTGCCTGGGTACTACTGTCTGCACGGGTGTAGAAAACGGAGTCTGTTTGCACCTCGGTGGAGCACTGATCTCCAGGATGCATGAGGAACCCAAGAACCTTACACCAGAAAACCAAATAGCCCAGTCAATAAATGGGCACAGGAACTGAACAGACACTTCACAGAAGAAGAAAGACAATCGATCAACAAGCACATGAGAAAATGTCATCCTCTCTAGCAATTAGAGAAATGCAAATCAAAACTGCTCTAAGATTCCATCTCACTCCAGTCAGAATGGCAATTATCAAGAATTTAAGCAATAATAAGTGTTGGCGTGGATGTAGGGGAAAGGGCACACTCATACATTGTCGGTAGAGTTGCAAATTGGTGCAGCCACTCTGGAGGACAGTATGGAGATTCCTCAGAAAACTTGGAATGGAATCACCATTTGATCCAGCTAACCCACTCCTTGGTCTATAACCAAAGGACTTAAAATCAGCATACTACAGAGATGCAGCCACATCAAAATTCATAGCAGCTCAATTCACAATAGCTAGATTGCAGAACCAAACAAGATGCCCTTTAATAGATGAATGGATAAAGAAACTGTGGTATATATACACAATGGAATATTACTCAGTCATAAAGAATAAAATCATGGCATTTGTAGGTAAAGGGATAGAGTTGCAGAATATCATGCTAAGTGAAATAAGCCAATCCCCCAAGACCAATGTTCGAATGTTTTCTCTGATAAGTGGATGCTGATACATAACAGGGCAGGGTTGGGGTAAGGGAAGAATGGAGGAACATTGGATTGTGTAGAGGGAAATGGTGGGGGGAGGAAAGATGGTGGAAGGAGGCAGACATCACCCTGTGTTCATGTGTGATCACACGAATGGTGTAACTACATTGTGCACAACCAGACAAATGAAAATTTTACCCCAATTGTGTACAATGAGTCAAAATGCAGCCTGCTGGCATGTTTAACTAAGTAGAACGAACAACAAAAAAGTCACAAAAAAACAAAAAGAAAGAGGAGTGTGTAGGGGCAACTTCTGCCTTTATTAAAAATAAATTAAAAATAAGCCTTATCAGAACACTCTCTATGGGTTAGAAGGAGACAAAGGGCTGGACTGCAAGCCACCAGTTGTGTCCTAACCAAGAGGTGACCCCAGCTTCACCAGGATGACCTTGACCTTGGTGGGATGGGAAATCAACCGGAAGAGCAGGGACTCAAGGGTCCATCGTGGGACTCTGAGAGGATGTTGGAGGGTGGGGTGGCTTTGGGATGGGACATGGGGACCCTAGGAATGACTGACTTAGACCTCAGGTCATGTTTCAAGTTTGTGGAGAAAAGTAGTTGTGTGTGTGTGTGTGTGTGTGTGTGTGTGTGTGTGTGTGAGGGGGAGGGGGAGGGGGAGGGGGAGGGGAGAGACCAGTGTTTTGGGACCCCACAACAGGGTGTGACAGGTGGGGGCACGGCCCTTCAGCACTGGGGCTGGGTGGGTGGTGATGACACTGGCCATTACTGTGGTTCCCACGGTGACGCCACATCCGGAGAGAATGAGAGCCAGGGACCCTGCAGGTGTGGCCAAAGGCAGCCAGGCTGGGGAGGGGGCTGCCCTCCTAGAGGACCTGGGCTGAGAGCCCTGTGAGCTGCCAGCCTCCTGGGTCCTGCTGAGAAGGGAGGCTGCCTGAGCCTCAGGTCCTGCTGAGAAGGGAGGCGGCGGAGTCTTGGCTGCTGAAGTCCCCAGGAGCTCTCTCCACCAGCTGGTGTGGCAGGGGGAGGCCAGCCTCCGCCCTGCTGCTTTCTGGGAAGACTTGCCTCTGGAGAAGTGGCCTGAGCAGGGAGGCCCCTCCCGCTGCCTCTGGACACGCAGGGCCGCACTCTCGCAGGGGAAGCCTTTTGTCAGGCCGCTGGGGAGGAGCAGGGCATTTGGTCTTGAGTGCCTTGGTCCCGATGTCCTGGGGCCTCCGCCAGGCCAGGGACCCGCTTACCTGCTGGTTGTAGGCACCCTCCCTGGGCCAGGATTCCGGAACCCTAGGAGTTCAAGGTTAGTTCAAGGAGTTCAGAGCCTAGGGTGAGGCTCTGAGCACAGAGGGAGGACCAGCAGGGAGGGACACTCCCGAGGTGGCCCAGGCCCTGGAGGGAAGGGGGCTTCTGGAGAGGAGGTGGGGCGACCCGGCCAGGGCCTTCCACACGCTCCCCTTCAGTGTCTGAGTTCTGTCAACCTGCCTGGAGTCTCTGCTCCTGAGTTCCTAAAGTGATTGGCAGGTGGTTGACCAGAGAGGCAATGGCCAGGTCAGGTCAAGCCTGTCTTGAGGCTTAATGGCTTCACTCCTCTATTCTCCGACACGGCGCTGCCGCTTTGCTGTCCCTGCCTTAGAGTGTCCTGGAGCTGCCCGCAGTTCCACACACCTGTGTGGCGCCCGGGCTTCTCCCAGCCCTCCTCCTCTCCTCACCTGCTGCCCTGACCACCCCTGCAAGAGCAGCTCTGGACAACAGCTGTTGACCAACGCACCTCCGCCCCCTGCACGCTGCCTGGGCTTCCTGTTCTGTGGCCACAGGTCCCCGTATCCTCCAGAGGTGAATACTCGGTCCAAGACAGCCATGGGCATCTGGAGGTGGACACCTGCCCCAAGGACAGCCACTGGCACCTGGAGGTGGACACCTGCCCCAGGACAGCCACTGGCACCTGGAGGTGGACACCTGCCCCAAGGACAGTCACTGGCACCTGGAGGTGGACACCTGCCCCAAGGACAGTCACTGGCACTTGGAGGTGGACACCTGCCCCAAGGACAGTCACTGGCACCTGGAGGTGTGTGGGGGTTCCCGGGAACCCCAGCCTCGGGCGTGGTCAAGATGGTGCCTGACGCTGAGCCAAAAGCGGCCAGCTATACAGTAAACAACCAGCGAATTCCAATGATTGGCTAGTTAACGATGTGACTAGAGCATGCCCCCCTCGTGTACCCATCCTGCGCCTGCAGCTGTCCGCGTTTATCTCGTGTACTCTCCCCTGATTGACTGAAGTGTATATAAGCCTGGTGGGTGGGAGAGTAGGGGGCGAAGCTGAGGAAGGGACGGAAGAAGCGGAAGAACCGGCAGCAGCGACGGCGGAGCTGGAAGGAGGGAGTACGCGGGAGTGGAAGGAGCTGGGAAAAGGGAAGCTGAGAGTGCGCAGAAGCTAGGGGTAAGAGAAGCGCAGGAAAGAAACTGTGCACAATAAACTTCCAAAGCTTCAGACGTTTGCCGTGTCTCTCTCTGCGGGCAGAGGGGACGTGACAGAGGTGGACACCTGCCCCAGGACAGTCACTGGCACCTGGAGGTGGACACCTGCCCCAGGACAGCCATGGGCATCTGGAGGTGGACACCTGCCCTAGGACAGTCACTGGCACCTGGAGGTGGACACCTGCCCCAGGACAGCCATGGGCATCTGGAGGTGGACACCTGACCCAAGGACACTCATGTCAGCTGGCCTTCCTCCTTGGTCAATAGACAAGGTTGCCCAGCAAATCCAGCGGGCGACACAGAGAGCAGGCTTCAGCCCGAGTTGGAGCAGACGCCGAGCGGCCGAGAGGAGACCCAGGGGAGGAACCCAGGGCACACGGAAACGAGAAGATGCAGACGCTCCGCTGGAGAGCCTGGGGCAGCTGTGGGGAGCAGAGAGGCTGAGAGGGCAGGCCGAGTGGCCCTGAGCGGGTATCCTGGGCCGTCCCCACAGCGGGCTGGCTCCCCAGGGGTTTCGGTTCTAATGTGGCTCCCGAGCACGCAGCTCCCTGTGGCAAATCCTGATTTGAAGCTTCTCCAGCAAACGAGTGTTCTAAGAGAGGGATGGGTCTCAACAGAAGGGCAGTGTGGTGTAGCCAAGAGCCCAGGCCTGGGCCCGGTCATCCTGGACAGGGGGCCTGGTTCTCACCAACTCTCATTGACTGTGCGTCCACTATGGGCCTCAGGCCCTTGGAACACGCAGCGAGTCAAACAGACTCTGCGGGAATGCCTGATGCAATGGAGATGCAGGGTAGCAACAGCGAGTGGAATCACCTGTAGCGGGTGCTCTTGGGAAAACCCAGGGGACTTCTGGGTAGGAAGTGCCGACATTCGTTTTAGCGAGCGTGGTCAGTGGTGGTGGCTCTCACCAAGAAGGCGACACTGGACCAGAGACTGGGCAACGAGGAAGGGAGCCGTGCTGGGTTTGGGGCCAACATGTCAGAGGAACTGCCGGCACAATGAGGAAACGGACTACAGTCGTCCCCCTATCTGCAGGGGACATGCTCCAGACCCCTGGGACGCTGGAAGCCGCGGCTGGTGTCGACCTCTACGTCCGCTCTCCTTTTCCTCTTCTACCACCGTGGTCAAGTTTAGTTTATGAATCAGGCACAGCAAGAGGTCAACAACATAGCCAATAATAAAGTAGAATCATGATAGCAACATACGGAGTAAAAGTCGATCAAAACTCACGGAATGTGTCGTGGCTTGAACGCGTGGTATACCCCAAAAGCTCACGAGTGAGATAAGGCCAGACTGTCCAGAGGTGAAACCGAAACCTAATCTGAATTAATCCACTTGAATGGGTTAACTGGGTGGTAATTGTAGGCAGGGAGGGTGTGGCTGGCTGCAGGAAGTAGGTCACTAGGGGCCTGCTTTGAGGGTTCATGCTTGTCCCTGGAGAGCAGAGCTCTCTCTGCTTCCCGGTGCCCTTTCTGAGCTGCTTTCCTCTGCTATGCCTCCCACCATCATGTTCTGCCCCACCTGGGGCCCAGAGCAATGGCATCAGCTGACCATGGACTGAACCTCTGCAACTAGGAGCCAAAATAAACTTCTCCTCCTGTAGGCCCTTCTCGTCTTTTGTTCACCGTGACACAAATCTGACGAAGGCAGTTGCTTCATTTCTGGGACTTTCCACTCACTATCTTTAGAATGCAGGTGACCGCAGTGACCGAAGCCTTGGACAGCAGAGCCCCCTCTGTGAGAGGTTGCGAGGACACGCGTGCCGGGGAGACGGGACGAGATGACCTACCGGAGTTCTACTCTTCGCTGGGTAAGTGTTAAGAAGGATAAGGTCAGCAAAGCTGGCCAGCTCTCACCCCTGCTTCCAGCTGAACGCTGACGTTTAGGCCTCGACCCAGAGGTCAGCAGCATGGGCGCTCCGGGCCCCGAGGTGAGGCCGTGAGAGGAGCTGCCCACCAGGAGGCTGTGGCCCTCTCCTCCCGGCCAGCAGGAAGTTCAGATGAGGTCCCAGCTCTGAAGACTTGGAAAAGCTCCTCCTCCCAGCTGGGCCCCTCTGTCCCCTGTCCCCATCTGGTCCACTGAGAACGCCTGGCCAGCCTCCAGGCAAGGTCCTCTGAGGGCTCAGCACTGTTCCCGCCCGGACGCTGGGCGGTGGCGGGCGGGGCAGACTGAAGCCATGAGGAGCAGAAGCCTGAGCACGGAGAACAGGGCAGACGAGCGTGGTGACGCACCCAGGCAGCAAGGCCTTCGGGGACACTGTCCTGCCTGGGCGGGCGACACGGGTCCAGACCTCCACTCCCTCTGCCAGAAAATTGGCACAAAAATGTGTGAATTTTGCCTCAAGAGATGGGGAATCACAGCTTTGCCCGGTGGGGGTAGCGAGCAGGGATTTTTGGGGGGTGGGTGCTGGCAACAGGGTTTCTTGGGGTCCCCGAAGGGAGACCAGGCCCATGTTACTAGGACCGTGTGCAAAACTTCAGCCCTGAGTGTGGCAGTCTTGTCTGCGGTGTGGCCGCTGCCTCTGCTCCCTCACACTTGGTTCAGGGCTAGGCCCCGGCCGAGGCCGAGGTGTGGCCGTGCCCCAGTGGAGGGTTGGCCGGCAGGTCTGGGGGTGGGCGGGAGGTCGTGGAGGTAGGCCGGCATCCTGGGACCCCTCCAGAGGCTTGCAGGCGGAGAGGAACTCGCCTCTGCTTGTGCACGCGGTCCGAGAGGCACAGGACGGGGTGTCACCTCGGCTCCAGGGAGCCGACCTCCAGGGAGCCAGGGAAAGGGGCAGGTACACGTCCAGGCCAGAGGAGGGAGCGCTGGCTTGCTCTCAGCCCCAGCCCCTCATCCAGCCTCAGCCCGAGCCTCCGAGCCTCCGTCCTCTGAGAACGCCTTCCTGGTCCTGCAGATCCCCGCTGCTGGGGAGTGGAGCGAAGCGAGCTCTCCGCCTGACTCGCACTTTAAGTACGGCTCAAGCTCGCTCACCGCGTGCTCCCGGCGGGTCCCCGCGGTGGCCCTGGCCATCCTGCGGCCTGGTGGTGTTGTTCTGAGGATGAACTGGGGAGCGAGGGGCTGCTGGCCCCCAGGACGCTCCCTGGGAGCCGTTTTATTGCACGAAGTCACCGTGTCCCCAGGAGGATGAGCCAGACGTTTCTGAAAAGCTGCTGCACAGCCCAGAACCATCGCACTCCAGGCGCCCAGGCGGCCTCTCCCCAGGGCGGCCTCCTCCCGTGTCCAGGCTGGACAGAGCCGCTGGTTTGATTCCCGTGTCCTCCGTTGTCCCTCCCTTCCAGGCTTGTCATGCCGCATCTCTTCCCGGGGGCTCATTTTGCAGGGACCGTGATCCGGAATGCTGGCCAAGGACCAGGCGCTCCCCAGCTGGGCTCCGCGGCTGCGCTTCCCATGCCCAGGGGCCCTGGCTCCTCTGCTGACCGCACCTGGTGTGGCCGCTGCTGGGCTGGGCAGTGGCCGAGGGGCAGAGCTGGTGCCGAGCTTGGGCTGGCAGAGTGGGCTTCAGTGGATGGCAGCAGCCCCCGCTGGCCGTCTCCTCACTGGCGTGACCTGTCCTGGTTGTTGGGACCTTGGAGAGCGTGTCACAGCTGAAATCTCACGTGGGCAAAAGACGAGCAGCCAAAGACAGCGAAGGTCTCCCAAATATGGCACTGCTGAGTCTCCTGCCAAGGTCCAACCTGCAGACGCGTAGTCCAGTGACAGGGCACCCTGAGGTCCGCGGCTGTGTGGCAGGCTTGTCTGGCTGCCCACAGACCCAGTGCACAGGAAGCAGCTCCCACAAGGAGCTCCGCCCGGCGCAGATGCTCCCTGCGCAGGCGAGGACAGCCCGGGCACAGGTTCTGGGCTCCCTGCCCCGGCATCTCATTTCCATTCACTCAACATCTCTTCTGGGGTCCTGGGGACATTGCTCCCAACCTCGAGGAACTCACAGCGAGCTGTAGACCGAGTTATGTGGGCGCAGAGGTGTGTGTGAGTGGATCTGATGATGGAGCCCGCAGCTCGGGGGGCAGTGGAGGCGGGGGCAACGTGGACATGGTTGTGGCCTTTCCACAACCTGATTTTTCCTTCCACCCTAGGAAAAGGATATATAACTCCATCTAAGACCGACCTTGGAAGTGTTGGATAATGTATTTCCATGGGGAAAATGGGGTACCCAGGCAAAGTGTCCTCCCTTCTGCTGTAGAACAATGGGCAGCATCAATTTACTCAGAACACTCAAATGACCCTGGGTGAGCTGGGTTCTAAAAATAAGGCTCATTTCCACTCTGGCCACTCTGGGCCTCTTGTCCTTTGATACATTCGGCTATGTCCAACCCCAGGACCTTTGCACAGCTCAGTTCCTCTTGCTGGCAGTCCCTGTAGGGATCTGCATGTCTCACTCTCCTCTTCAGGTCTGTCTCAAGGCTCTCTCGGAGAATCTCCCGGCCCTTCAGCCCCTCCTTAGCCTCCATGCTCACCGCCTGGTTTACTTTCCTCCAGAGCCCGTCTCCCTAACGCAGCGTGCATTTTCCTCACTCATGTTCACAATTAATTCACTTCTCAGCCTTCAAATACCATGAAAACTCCTGGAGAGCGTGCCGTTTGACATTCTCGTGACACGTTCCTGGAGTTCCCTGTCTCCTACCTTGGTCTGCTCTCTATCTTTGAAATTCTGCCTGGAAATGAGACTCAGCTGCTTCCCTCATGTGAACCTGGTCTCTGCAGCTGTGGTTTCTCTTTGGGTGGTTTTGTCTAACCCGCCCTGGAATCTTGGTGGGTAGATCACGCATGAGGCAGGAGAGGACCCGTTTGGAGCCTCCAGGCCAGGTGGCTTCTCGTCTGGTCCACATCCCCTGCTTGGCCAGGGAGAGAAGAGAGCAGGCGGCATGGGGTCATCCTGTGAGGCCTGAAGAGGAGAGAAGCGGAAGCACAGGGGGTACGAAGCTAGCGGACCCTTCCCGGAAGGCGCTTGCCTCTCCGCCCCAGCACAGAAGTGTCCCCTGACCAGCGTGGACTGAGCGCCTGCTCCAACTGCCTCTCAGGTCAGGGGTGCTTCTGGTCCACACTGGTGGGTGCTCTCCGGGACAGGGACAGCGCAGAGGGAGCAGAGGCCTGGGGAGGCTGGCCCAGGACGCGCATGTGCGGCACGCACGGCGCTCTGGGGTGCACAAGGCGCTTGCGGCTCTTCCTCGACACGTTGAGTGTAGTTACGCACAGGCCTGTAGGGGGCGCCTGGGCCGGGCCGGGGGGCCGGGAGCCCACGTGAATCAGGTGACTCCTTTACAGACGGAAGATACGCGCTGGCTTAATTCTTCCAGCTTGAGTAAGGAGCGCTTTGGGAGTTGTGTGCGCTGACTTACTTGGCGAAGCACAGACTGAAGGGGAGCCTGCAGTGTTCAGGGCCCCCACGCCGCTCATCCCGCCCTGCCTGATGGTCTGCCATGGAATTTCACGTCCAGCCTTGTCTTGGTTTGCAGGCGACCTTCCAAGGTTTTTTCCGCCTCGCAAGAGGCAAGGCTGGCTCTCAACCTGAGATCTCCGGCTTCCGGTCTTGGGCCGGGCGCTGAGCAGACCGTACGATGGTGTCCGGAGGGCGGAGCTGGGCTCCTCGTGCTGGCCCTCCGCGGTGCCTGGCCTTGGGAAATTCGCCTTCCTCAGCAGCGGTAAGCGGAGCCTCCGTGGGCGGCGTGAAGGTGCAGACCGCTAACCTGACTCTACGCTGGGATCTCTAGACTGCCGTCTAAGGCCTCAGTGGAGCGGGAGCCCACTAAAGCAGACAGAGGGGTCAGAGGAGATCACCGCCTTGGGCAGATGGCTGGCAGAGCCTGGAGGCACCTCCCCAGGGGCTGAGGCCTGGTCTGTCCTCTGAGCCTCCCAGGGCGGTCTCCTTGCACCTAGTGGTTTGCTGGTTCCTCTCTCTTGCCCGCCTCCTCCCGCTGAAGGGAAGTCCCTCCAGGGGTGGGCTCTGTGCTTTCTGGAGACCTGCTTTTGCCCGGCAGCCCTGCAGACCCCCGGGTCTCCTTGCCGAGCGCGGGTGTGGCCGGGAGGAGGGGGCATGGGCGTGTGGGGGCTCCTGTAAGGAGGGGCACCATCCCTCGCTCCTCTTTCCAAGGCTGGAGGCCGCTCTGGGGCCAGAGGGCCCGGGAGGAGTGCGGGTTGGGCTTAGGCTTTACAGGCGCGACGCGTCCCGGCCCTCTTGGCCTCGGGCCTGGGCACCGGGGGTGACCCTGCCAGCATCACGACAGGACAGCTGTGTCCTGGGCGCCTGGCGGCAGCGCACGACTATCTTCTCGCGGATGGTGGGCAGGGAGGGTGGGGACAGGCAGGGGAGCCCGTTCCTCCCGGCGTTTGACTCTGGGTGGGGCGCAGGACTGGGTTTTGGAGAAACCAGGGAGGGGCTGGGGACCCTCCAGGGAGGCTGTGTGACGGAGCAGCGCGTCAGGCTCAGGTGACTCCTCTGGAAAGCAGGAGCCGCGAGACGGTATCTGTAACCTGGGCTGGGCAGGCCGCACCCCTTCCTCACGAGGAACAGTGAGCGCCAGCTTCGCGGGACGCTGTCTGGAGCCTCCGGGGTCCTAAAACACATGGCTGTTTGGTTTTTAAAACTCAGACGTGTCCTTGTTCTCTCTTCCGAGTATCATGGAGCTGACCACAGGGCGTTACCGTTCCTTAACCGGGGAAGAAGTCCCGGGTGGGCGTCCAGGATCCCTGCACTGCTGCCCGGTCCCCCAGGCCTCGCTCGGGCTCTGCGGTGCGCCCAGCCGCTGCTGGTCCACAGCTCCTTGCCGAATGTGCACCAGCTAGTGCAAGCTCCTCGCAGACCTCAGGTCCCTGTCCCCTCGGGGACGCAGGAGGCCCTTTTTAAATTGGGCCGGGGGTGCTCCTTCCCACAGAGCTCGCGACCTGGCGGGTGGGACCCTCGGGTTGTTTACATGTACGTTTACAAGGCTCCCTCACCGCGCAGCGCGTGGGATTCAGGTTCTTTCCGTAAGTGTCTTTTTTCCAGGAGTGGAAATTACTATCTGCTATTCTCCTGTGTCTCCCTGGACTGGACTGGTGTGTGAGTGTAGGAGAGAGGATCTGAGTCAGTGGCTGTCAGTCACCTTAAACGTGCGGCCCTGCAGAGGGTCTTACTCTTGCGGCAAAGGGTCACGGAGGTTTGAGTCAAAGCCCAGTGCAGGGAGCCGCCGAGGGCAGATGGCACCAAGCACCCCCAGCCAGGCTCTGGGGTCAAGGTGGCAGGGCAGGGTCCGGGCAGGGGGAGCAGAGGGTCTGCCGGGCTTCTTTCTTTCCCACCTGCACAGGGCACACAGCCCCCCCGGGACAGGTCAGATCCTCCCTCCAACCCCGGCCTTCCAGCTCCTGCCCATCATGTAAAACTGCGACCCTCGGAGAGAGAGGACAATGTCCCAGGAGGGGACCTGCCCTCGGGAACTCTGACTCTTCACAACGACCTGACCGTCGGGTGGGATGCAGGCAGGAACCACGGTCATCGAGCTAACTAAAGCAGAAGCTGGCCGGGGCGTCCCAGCAGGAGTGCCGGTAGGGAGGGACAGAGGGCGAGGTGGTCCCTCTGCATCTCCAGAACGTTCTTTCCCACTTTCTCAGCCCTGAGTCACAGGCTGGCACGGTGCTGTACTACACTGTGTCCCCCTCCCCAAATACATGCGTCGAAATCCTACCCCAAGGTGATGGTAAGGGGCTTTGGGAGCGTAGGTCCCAGGGTGCAGCCCTCCTGGGGGATCGGTGTCCTTGTAGAAGAGGCCCCAGGAGCCTGGCCTCCCCCCACCCGCCCCTGTGAGGAGGCTGTCCACAAGCTGCAGCCCTAAGGGGGCCCTCGCCAGACGCCGTGTTGGCAGGCCGGCGGCCTTGGACTCCAGCCTCCAGCCCTGCGAGAAACATTCTTTTGGGTACGAGCGTCCCAGTCAGGACGTTTGCCATCGCAATGTGGACGGGAGAAGGGCCAGGACCCTTTCCTTGCCCTGCTCATGGGTGTCCAAGCCTCCTTCTCATCCTGGGATTGGTTGGCATTCTCTCTGGGTCTCCAGAGCTGGCCTGGCCGAGTGGGACTCTGCTTGCCTGTGCCCAGGGCCTTCCCTAGGATTCAGGGAAAAATCAAACAGCAAATCTTTAAGGAGCAATTAAAAAGAAAACATCCTGGGTCGTTGTTGAATACGTACTGTATTTAACTTTTTTTTTTTTTAATCCCAGAGAAGTGAAATGCAACATCTCTTTGAGTTTATGCAACAACCAAAGACCGGCCACCCAGAATCCCCTAATTGAAGTCATTTTAAGGCACTCTGCAGAGCCAGCTTCCTCCATCTCTTCCTTTGCTGGGTTTTTCTCCAAACTGCCGCAGAATACCAGGTGTCCCGTTCTGCAAAGGCACACGCGCACACGCGTGCGCACACGCGTGCGCACACGCACGCTCTTCACCTGTGCTCTCCCCTCCACGCTGAAAACAGGGAAACTCCAAGGGGGACTAGGGAGGGGAGGGAAGGCGTGGGTGGGAGGCGAGGAGGGCCGGGGACTGAGGGGGCAGCACAGAGCAGAGGGCGGGCACCAGGTGCCTGGTGGCCTGTGCTGGGACAGGCTGCTTCCCAGTGAGGTCAGATACCTTGGCTGGTTTCTGGGCTTTTCTTCTTCCGTTCTGAGAGATGGGCCCGTGCAGGGAGGCGTCCCCGGAGGAAGGGCATGTGCGTGGGGGGTGTGCTCTGCAGCGGGAGGGCTGCCTCGGGGTGGGCGTGACGCAGGCTCTCAAACGCCCTTCGGTGGAGAGGACCTCCCTTGCTGGCCCACTTCCGGGCGGGAGGTCCCCACCTCCACAGCCACTCCTCCAGATTAAGGCATCTTCGTAGCCCCTGTTAAAACATGAGCGCCACCTGTGACCGGGACACTCGACTCCTCGGCACCCACTGACCGGGCGTCACCTATCAGACAGCAGGACCCTGAGAGATGGGACTTGGGGCAGGGACTCGCTGTAGTGGGGACAGAAGGCTTGGCGGTGCCGGCGCAGGCAGGGTCAGCTGGGTGGCAGAGTGGTGGACTTTCCGTGGGAGACTGAGCCCGAGGAGGCGTCCCAGGCTCTGGTGTGGGATGTGGCGATGGCCTGTGCACAGGACGGCGTGCTCTGTATGTACCCAAGACGGAATGCCCCGCTCCACCGTGAAAGCGGATGCAGAGCCACCCGCGGAAGATGAGAAGTCCTGTCCACTGTCTGCTGTAGACTCGCTACCACAGTCAGAATCCAGAAGCTCTGAAGAGCCAGGTGTCCTCTATGCAGACAGGGTGCGCACACACACACACACACACACTCACACACACACTCCCACACACACACACACACACACACACACACACACACACACTCACACACACTCCCACACACACACACACTCCCACGCACACACACACACTCCCCCACACACACTCCCACACACACACACACACACTCCCACACACACACACTCACACACATTCCCACACACACTCCCACACACACACACACTCCCACACACACACACACACTCCCCCCCCACACACACACTCACACACACACACACACTCCCACACACACTCCCACACACACACACTCCCACACACACACACATACACACACACACACTCCCACACACACACACTCCCACACACACTCCCACCCACACACACACACACACACTCCCACACACACTCCCACACACACACACACACACACTCCCACACACACACACTCACACACATTCCCACACACACTCCCACACACACACACACTCCCACACACACACACACACACTCCCCCCCACACACACACTCACACACACACACTCACACACTCCCTCCCACACTCCCACACACACACACACTCCCACACACACACACTCCCACACACACACACTCCCCCACACACTCCCACACACACACACACACACACTCCCACACACACTCCCACACACACACACACACACACACACTCCCACACACTCTCACACACTCACACACACACACACTCCCCCCACACACTCACACACACACTCCCACACACACTCCCACACACACACACACTCACACACACATACACACACTCACACACACATACACACACTCACACACTCCCCCCACACTCTCTCACACACACACACACACTCCCACACTCCCACACACACACTCACACACACACTCCAACACACACTCCCACACTCCCACCCACACACACACACACACACACACTCACACACTCTCCCCCCCCACACTCTCTCACACACACTCACACGCTCACACACGCTCACACACACGCTCACACACACACTCCCACACACTCACACACACACTCACACACACATTCACACACTCTCCCCACACACATACACACTCACACTCACACACACACTCACACACACACACACTCACACACACTCTCACACACACTTGCACACACTCAGCAGTTAAGGCCTCGCCAACGTGAAGGGTGATGTCTCTTCTCTGCCATCTAGGATTTGGATCCATGGTGGCCACTGCAAGGTTGTTGGGCAAACGATCGGCTGGGGGTGCCATGACCCTTCCTGTTACCAGTTAGACCCTCTGCCAACTCAGGTGGCTCTGCAGAAACGGCCAAGCCTTGCTTACGGAGCCTGGCATGGGCCTTTCTGTTAGGATTGGGACTTGGAGAGAGGGACGTCAACGCTGTGCTCTTTAAACTTTTGGAGTTTGGGAGACAGGGAGGTGCTGGAGGAGAGAGCGTCCAGGCAGGGCAGGGGACGGACTTCCGCTCTCAGAGGAGCTGCAACTGCTCAGGGGTGCAGGTGCCAGCCTCAGGGCGTGACTCTGGGACCTGACCACCTCTCCAGGCCCCTGCTCAGGTTGGCTGAGCTGGTGGAGAAGGTTCAGTGAGGAGCACAGGCCGGAGGAGTGGGGAGCAGACTCCAGAGGAAGCCTGGGAGCCAAAGTGGGCAGGGTGGGAGGGGTGAGGGAGAGAAGATGCTGGAAGAACCTCTCAGCTGTTTTCACGCCAGCATCGCCTGGGTACGTGAAGGACACCATGCCCATCCACACCCTGGAGAGCCTGCCGTGCGGGTTTGGGTGGAAAGCAGGCGTGGGTACATGTGTTAACACACTGCAGTGGAGCAGCATGAGGAGCGTGGCCATGTGGTCAGGCAGGAGCTGGCCAGCCAGGGCCCACAGGAGTCAGGAGGGAGCTGAGGGGAGGGTGGGTCAGGAGGGCTCCTGGAGTGCCTGTCCAGGCAGCCTCTGCCGCCACGTGTGGCCTGACGGCCTCCCGAGCTGCTGCCTTCCATGCTGGAGTGGTATCTGGGCAGAGGGGGAGAGCGTGTCCTCTCTTCTGTGGCTGCAAAGGGGAATACTCCACTATGCTCTTTGGGGACAAACGACAAATTCTGGGGCTGATGCTTCAAAGACAGAAGTGGACCTTCCGTATCATAAACACACACTTTATAAATAAAGAGGTCAGTAAGTATGCCAATAAATAAACCAATAAATAAAGCCACACACACCATTTGTGTGGTCTCGGGTGGTTCTCCTCAGCCCACAGGTCCTGGTGACTACCAGGATACCCGTGGTCACCCGAAGGCCCATCCTGGCCATGGCAAGAGGAATGACCGTTGGCCCTGACTGTCCAGGAGCATATGGATGCTGGCTAGCCAGCAGAGGAGGGAGGATGAGGGGAGACATGTGAGCTGTTTCCTGCCGGGGCGAGCGGGAGGGGAGGCCGGGAGTGGGAGTCCAGGCCGACCAGCTTGTGGTCCTCGGAGGCTTCCCTGTGGTCTGGATGGACCCAGTGTTTCCACAAACAAAAAGATACGCAGCTCCACTTCAACATAGCTCCTCAGGAGCCAAGCAGACGCTGGGCAGGAGGGACTGGTCACAGGACGGAGGCGTGGGAGACAGGCAGGACGGCGCGCTCTGCCGGGGGGAGCCAGCCGTCCGGGGCTTGAGCGTCGGGAGCAGCGGCCATCGCTCGTCTCCTCCGCAGCCTCTGCCAAGCAGCTCCGCTTCTGGGCTGGCCTTGTCCCACAAGGAGACCTGGATGTGGACACAGAAAGTGAAGGTAGAGAGGGCGTCAGAGCACGGGCCGTGCCAGGCCCTACAGCAGGTGTTACGCTCCAGGTTCCACAAACAGACTGAGGGATGAGAACCTGGAAACTTGATGCTAGGTCTTGAGTATCTATTTTCATATGCTCTTCTCCATAAAAAGAGTCTGCAATGTTTATCTGGTTCTCTAAAAAAATTAAAAACTAAAATAACATTCAAGGATTGTAATTCATTCCTACCTGTAACTCACTAGCAAGGCATCTGCAGACATGGGAGGGGTTCCAGGCCCTCTATGACACTGCTCCTGCGCATCCCGAGGACAGGGGATTCACAGCCCCTGACTGACCAAGCCGGCGTTACCCAGTGCTCCTGCTGCGGGCTCCCCCGCGCACGGCGCTCAGACCTGCGTCTGGAGCTCGTGCCTTGCCATTTGGCCTTAGCTTGTCCATCCTCTTTAGAGAGAAGACATGCCGCCACGTTTTCTGTTGTTAGTTAGCTGTATATATTGCTTATGTAATAGTGGGGGCCCTAGAGAATTAGGCGAAATGATTTTTTTAAAGTAAAAAAAAAGATGATTTTGAATGTACATGGGGTTGCTCTGAGGGCGCCGAGCCCCGGCCCCTCCTCCCCCAGGATCATTCTCCTCTTTGGCGTCTTTGGCTTTGACGCACTGGGTTTGCTTGTAAGGATGAATCACCACAATGCAACAGGCTTTTATGGCTACACGTTAAGTAACACCGCTGCTTTTTCAGATTGGATGTGTGGGTTCAGTCTTAGAAAGAAACCCCGAAGTCCTGCTTAGGAGGTCTAAAACCCTGTTCCAGTTGTCTCGAATTAGAAGACAAATCTCATTATACATAAAAGTGGGGACCAGCCTAAAATCCAGTCTAAAATGCCCCTGTCCCCTTATGCCCAGCATCATTGCCACCTCTTCTGCCAACAAATGCTAGCTCCCTTCCTGCAGTACCGAGATGGCGGGAATTGGCCCGGGCCACAGGCCGTGCCATGCTCCGTCAGTCCTTGACCCCTTGCATGGCACAATGACAGACGGGCCGGGGGTGGGGCGTGCACTCTGGGTGAGCCTGGGGCCCGAGTCTGCCTGTGCTCCTCGGCCATCCGGGGAGATGCCCAGGAGTGGGCCACAGCGGCCACACGGCTACTCATCACCTTGCTCACGTCATGTTAGTTCTATTTCATGTCCTACGGAGTAGTGATACCCGTGGGTCAGCACAGTTTGAACTGTCTTAACTGCAGGGCTGAGTCCTATGCATCATTCCCCACGGCAGGGCGGCAGGGCACAGGAAGCCCAGAGCTGTCAAGGTGTCGTCACAAGCCTGAACTCTGAGGAGGCGAACGTGGCGCTGAGCACAGGCTTTCTTCCCATTTCATAGATGGAAAGTGAAGGCCCATGGTGCCCACAGAAGACCTGCACAAAGTCAATTCAAATCAGGCCTCAGGGGCCCAGGTCCCTGTCAGGCGGCCGCCCTCTGGTCCAGAGCCGCAGGGTGGCCTCCTTTGGTAAGGAGAGCAGCTCGGAAATGCAAGGGTCACCGCAGCAGGTCGGACTCGCTGCCTTCGGAGCTGCACCCCTATTTCCTCCCGGGAACTTGCCCCGGGAGGGCGTCTCCCTTGCCCGGACCTCCTGAGCGGGGCGTTTTCTCTGTTCAGGAAGAACCAGGAAGTTCTCAGGGCCAGACTGCGGTGTGCAGCTCCCTGGGGTGTGTGCGCAGGCAGGCGTGCCCCGGGGGGCCTCCCGGTCTCTCTCCATCTGATATGCAGACTCAGTCTTTCTTCTTTCCTAATTAATTTAAAGTAATAGCTTTCCATAGTTTCTGGTGTGTGAGGGAGTGAAGTGGGAAATAATTTAATTGGCTGTCTTGCTTTCAAAGCCCAGTTTAATGAAATAGTTCTCAGCCTGAAGTGCATGTATTATCTCTCCTGTTATTTTTCCAATTAGCATTTCATTGGATCACGTCTTGCAGAAGATTCTAATTGGTTTGAAAGGTGGGGGTGAAGGGACAGGAGCAGATGGAGAGATACCCAGCAGTCTCTTCCATCCCTAGCGCAGGGTATGCACTGATGTGGCTGCAGGGTCCCTAAGAGCCTTTCCCTGGAAGAGTTCTAAGCTAGAGATGAGTCCTGCCCTGTCACTTTACCCAGCCTCGTGGGCCAGACAGGGCTAGGCCAGGCCTCTCAAAGGCAGACTGCCCGCTGCACTGGACAGAGAGAAGACTAAGGGGGCACTTTTCAAGGCTCTGGGTTTCCCTAGAATGTGACCGTAGCCAGGAGGGGCACCCTCAGCTTCCTGTGACTTGTTTGCACGGCACCTGGGAGACCCCCAATGTCAAGACCCCTTGAGAGAATAACGTGCTGAGGGCCCCACCGTGCGCTCCCTGCTCGTGTCTGGGGTGGAGGGGGTGGAGCAGGGCGGCCACCCGGTAGGCGAGCCAGGAGGTGCTAGGTGACGCTGAGCAGGCTGGCCCTCAGCAGGGCACACCCAATCCTGTCTTGGACTTGGTCTCCCAGCAGCTTGGTGTGGCTCACCTGAATCCCAGGCCAGGCGTGGGTTAGCCAGCGACAGAGGAGGGCCGGAGACACAGGAGAGGTGCTACGCTTGGCCACAGGGCCTGCCACCCAGGGCCCTGGAGAGAAGAGCTGGCTAGGTGCTCCTGGGGACCACACCTGACACAGATGGGAAAGAGGCACAATTTGGGGTGGGGGACAGGGAACCAGTCCTGAGGAGTACTGTGTGCTGGTCCAGGTGGGGCCATCTGGCCTGGGGTCACCATGGGCAAGTATGAAGGTAGGACTTTAGCCAAGTGTGACCCCAGCGTGGCGGGACAGCCTGGGGTGTGAGGAGGGTGGAGGGCGGGAGCAGGGAGCAGCATTTCCTCCTTGTCTGTGTACTTGGTGTCAAAATCTGCGATGCCACTTCTAATCATGGGATCCCAAAGCTGCAGGGACAGATAGGCCCATGGAGACTCAGGCAAAATCTTGAACACATGTATCCCCACTGTGCGTCTTGCCTGGAATCAGAACAGGAAAGACGCAGCTGCTCTGGCAGCTCCTCTAGCCACTTAGCATCGGCAAACTGAGCTGGGATTGTGACCTGTCCAGACCATGTGCAGCCCCTTCTTTCCAAAAGGTCCCTTGGAGGTTGCCTAGGGAAGTCTCCCCAGTGGCTTCCTGGAGGTTCAGGCCTCCCTAGCGAGACAGTGGGGGCGGGGGAGAGCTCAGATTCCGAGGCCAGGCCTTGCTCGGCAGGAAGGGTGGGTTCCCTGAGAGGCTTTTGGGCTTCCATGTAGGTGGGGCCTGAGCATCTGCAGGTGGCTCCAGGCCCTGTGGCTGCCCCAACGTGGTAAGATCACTGGAATCTCAAGGTTGGCGATGGGGCTGCCACGTAGCGTGCACAGCTGGCCTGGGGGCAGGGCCTCCCCGCTGACCCAGATGCACTCCCATAAAAAGCCTGGGAGTGACCACGTAACCTTGACTGTCCTCTGGCTGCAGAGCTGGTGACCCTCCAGAAGCCTCCACAGGCAGATGCCCCACCAGGGAGAAGGGAACCAGATGTACTCAAGATCTCAGAAGAAATTAATGGCAATGCCTCTGGGGTAAAAATATCTTGCACTGAGCTTGCTCACCAGCTCCTTCCTATCTCAGGCTCACTTAGGCTTAATTATAGAGTTCAGGCGTTCACTGGGTTTTTGATTAATTTTCTTTTCAGCCTGAGGAGTGTGGGTGTGGGGGGTCTCTGTGCCTTACAGCGTTCTCTGCCACTCAGCTGGGAGCCGGCTCTGGCAGTGTTCACTGTGCCCTCAGTTACAATGTGGCCGTTCCGTGTGCCACGGCGCTGGGGGGCCGTTGTTCCAGTGCCTCCGCCCCTGGCTGCTCCCGCTGCGCTGAGGGGTGGCTGCTGTGGGGCTTCGCTGCAGGATGCACGATCTCCTCCCCACCTTTGTACTTGGGGTGTTTAAGGGACTCGGAGACCAGGGAAGCAGATGTCCCACCCCGCTAATTAAGAGTACTGTGCTAAGAGCTGCCAAGGACAGCAGCTCACCCACACTCAGCCCCTGACAGGCATTTCCTGGGCCAACCTCCCTGGGAGGAGAGGTTCTCTGCACAAGAAGACGGTGTCGGTTCTCCCATTGTGCCTAGGTCCACTTGGCGAGTAGGTAGGGGCCACGCAGCTTCTGCTTTCCTGTCCTCTCTTTTGGAGGATTTTGAGCTGAAAGGCCCAAGTCTGAACTCTGGCCCCTGGCCCTCTCTGCCTGGGTGTCTGGGATGTGCCACTTCACCTCTCTGGTCTCTTTTCTATCTGGACGATGGTGACGATGAAGACATGGCATGACACCCCTGGGGGACTGCCCGGGAGGGGAAGGTGCACCTGGAGGCCTCTGTTCAGTCCCCGGCTCACACAGAACTGCTGCTCAGAGCACAAGGGTGACCTCAGAGGACTCTTTCCTGGCACCAGGAGAGAGGGAGCTCCGGAAAGGCCCACAGAATGGGAGGCAGGGAGGGACTCACTGCCACCCTTCCTGAGCACCATGAGCACCACAGAGACCGGGTGGACATGCAGGCCACCAAGAGCCCAGGTCAGGGCACAGCTCACAATGACTAAGAGGGCTCTGGAACATGTTTCCTGACACGACAGGGGCACGCACTTGCTTCTTCTCTTCCAAGGGTGGACCCCGTGGTCGCCTGTTCCGCCCGTGGGTGGAGAGCCCTGGGACGACAAGGTTTCTGTGGAGTCAGGGAGAGACCGTGGCCCGGCTCAGGGGGCAGCTGTGTGACAAGGTCTGGGAGACCCGCTGCTCCTGGCCTTGGGCTGATGAGGCATGTGACCTTGAGCAGGTGGCCTAGTTTGACAGGGACTCAGTTTCCTTTGAGACCACAATCTAAAAGGTCTCAAGGTGACTTCATTTAAGAAGTTAAGATCTGACGATCTCTCATTTCACACACGGGGATTCAGAACTCTTATGCCTCCAAGAAACCATGCGTGTGTATGTGGAATCCAAACACAGTCCTGAGACCACCCGGCGAGCACAGGGCACCGAATGAGCCCCCTTAAGCCGAGGGCACCAGTGCTTGCTGGGGAAGGAAGGCCCGTGGGAGGGTGGGGCAACCCGACAGAGGTTTCGAGGCTGATCTCTCTTGTAAGAGTCTGCCACCTGGCAATGTCCTGACCAAGGCAACCATCACAGATCGCAGGCAGGAAAGGGCCACTTCCTTGTAGAACAAGGATGACTTCAAAATAACGGGCTCCAGGGCAGCAGAGTGTTCTGCCAGGCTGACCTGAGCTGAGACTGGAGCGTTCAGGAAAGTGTCGCCGACAGTCATCACAATGTATATTTGCAGAGTGCTTTTAACTGTTATAAGCTCTTTTCCTGTTTATTTTTCCTATTACATAATTTCCCAGAAACTGCCTTGGGAGTAATTTCTTTGGAGATTCTGAAAAGTGTGATTTTTTTTTTTTTTTTTTTTTTTTTTTGGTTAATGAAGGAACAGTCTAGCTAGGTGCGCTGCACCTTGCTTTATAAATACACACATACCTTTGAAAAAGTTACATTATGTGTAACTATGATTGTGTAAGTCATATCTTGCTTTAAAGGGCTGGGGAAATTTGAAAACTGAAACCTTGCATAGGATTCTGTAATATACACCCTTTCTCATTAACCCCTTGCCACACAGATGGATTTTTAAATATCAGGTTTTCTTAAAGTGAGGCGGCACAGGTTAGATTCTAGGATCAGTATCCACTCCCCAGAATCCCACGAAGGTGGCATCTAATTCAATCCAAGAGAAAGACTGCTGTTTCTGATGTTGGCGTGGAAACAAGAAACTTCATCTCAAGTACGGGAAGGAGCAGAGGAATCCAAAGGCAATGACTGAATTATTTCCACACAGTCTCCAGGTCGCCGTGAGTCACTGATGTGTCATTAATGTGTTGCTATAAAAACCTGCCATCAATAACTAATCTGCAAAAGAGCAGCTGAAAACCCGGGTGCAAGGTCAATACTACGTAATTTGGAGTGGGCCTGTTAACACTCTCAAGTAAACAAGAACCATATCTTGTGACTAGGATCTGAAAGAAATTGGACTACATTGCATTTTTAATGAAATCAATAAACAAATTCTCCTGCTTCTCATTCTGCATCCCTACACCTGGGGAGAAGGCAGATCTTTGGCAGCAGTCATGGGACTCGATTGCTCTGGACTTCAGTGCTCTCCCCTCTGAAATCAGGCTTGCGGTATGGAGCCACAGAATGAGACTGTGCACCTTTTATAGTCAGTTTGCAGGGGAGTTTTGAATGAGGACCTCTCTCTGTGTACCACCCCCAAGTACACGGTTACAGTTTTCATTATTGAGAACAAAGGGAGAAGCTCTTTTGGTGGGGGTGACTTACACTGGAAGCGTTAGAAACATTCTCAAGTAAAGAGTGGACACTGTTTGGCTGGAGATGTAGCTCAGTTGGTAGACTGCTTGTCTTGCAAGCACAAGGCCTGGGTTCAATTCCCAGTACCACACACACACACACACACAAAAAAAAAAAAAAAAAAAAAAAAAGCAGACACTGTTTAAGGAGTTTCAGAGGGGCCCAACGGAAGGAAGGAGGAAGCCAGGCCTCCCATCCCTGCTGGCTGGGTCTCAGCCACACAGGCCCCCTGTGTGAACAGCCCAGATTTTCACTAAGGAGCTGATGCTACACTTAGGAAGCACCTTCCCCCAATGCCCCAGGTGCATCTCTGTGAAGGTGAGCTGTAGGAAACATTGTGGGAAACGGCCTTGTCACTGTGTGCTGAGGCCACGGTACATACACAGGCACATCTGGCACGTCAGTCACATGCTGGGTGCATGCCTGTGCGTGTGCATGTGTGTGCATATACGTGTGCATTGCATGTGTTCAAATCATTCAGAGGCTAAAAAAAAAAAAAAAAACAAAAAAACAAAAAAACCACACCTGAAAACACCGTTCTTGCCTGTTGAAATGCTGAAACCCTCCACGGATTCATGGCTTATCAATCTTTTTTTGTAAAGTTAGGGCTGGTGATGGGAGAAGAATAAGCAGCTGTAAACAAAATCAGTTTGGGCTCCACCAAAAACACGCGGGGCCCAAACACAGGGCTGCTGCAGAAGCAGGACTGTGCGTCCAGACTGTGCCTGAGGACGCCCGGCTCCTCCTTTTTGGCGAGGGGGACGCGGTGCGTCTGCATCGTTTGCTGTGCGTCAGCACCCTGGACAGTTCCCAGGAGGCCCGGATTCCTCCGGCCTGCTAGTGCTCCCTGCTTTCCAGTGCGTGTCCCAAGCTGGGCCAACTGACAACAGGCTGGCCCGCTCTCCCCTCCCCCTCTCCTCCACCACCTGTGCCACCCATTCCCCAGCCCCTCCATCCAGAGGGACCAAGTCTCACAAACACCTGGTTCGCTGTTTTCACTCCGCGTCCCGCTGGTTGGGAAGCAGCGTTTGCCACAGGCACTGTTTAGTTGCACTTCCGTACCCTGCATCTCACAGGGCAGAAATGGGCAATAGTCAAATAAAGGAATCGTCCTGATCAGCTCCAAACGTGGCTGCTTGCAGACAGTCACAGCAAGCCTGTCGATCAGTGACTCCCTACTCCTACGAGGAAGGGGCATTTCCTAAGGACTCGCTCTTCACGGCGGCTGCGGGGGGCTGGCCAGCTGAGAGGTCTGCTTTGGCTCAGACTTGGCGTGGCTCCTGCCACCTGGCAATCTCACTGAGTGCCTCCTGGAGTTTGCTCCACAGTCGGACAGTCTGCCTCTACTTAGGAGGGATCACGACCAGGGGTGGCCCCCGCTTGGGCCGCCACATGAGGACCTGGGCATCGTTGGCATTGGGCTTCACTAGTGCGTTGGGGGGGATGGGTTCCATCCGGCTTAGGATTCGGGGCTGCTCCTGCTGAGTCCTGCCCACCAAGCGGGCCCGCTGCCCCAAGAGCTGAAGAGGGTCCACCTCAATGTCCACCCGCATCCTCCACTTGATGGTCTGCAGAATGATCTTCTCCTTCGTGGTGGCATTCATGGCCACCAGCCAGGTGGTGAAACTTTGGTCCCTCTTGATTCTCGTGAGCAGTGGCACGTTGCTGTCGCTCACGGGCACCGCCCACGTCACACTGGGGTAGAAGTTGTCATTCATGCTGACAGAGAACCTGGAGACCTTGTTGGTGGGGCCGACCAGGGTCACGGTTTCCGTGGTGTTCCCGTACCAAGGGTAGCTCACCCCATCTGAGTCACTGATGGCTTTTACTCTCCCTTCCCTCAGGTCGGGCAGTTCCCAGCTTGACCTGGCAAAGCAGAAGAGATGCACAAGAAAAGAAGAGGCTGCATGAATTTTTCAGAAGCTGGAGAGGCGCCCACCACTTACAGACTTAGACAACTTGGGCAAGATGGGCATTTCAGAGGGGAATTCAGGCCAGAAAGTTCTATGCTGTGCCGTTTCAGGATTAAGTGAGAACACATCAAAACAGAAATAAAAAAGCAAGGCCAAAACAAGTTAAATAAAACCACAGATGACCCAATTGACTGCAGAGAGTACAAAGAGACAGTCATGTGACCACAAAGAGGCCCCAGCCAGTTGGGATGATGGCAGTCAGCAGCTCGGGGATCCTCTGCAGGACAGGCGCCCCGGGGTGCTGGGGGCCGGAAGGCCTGTTTGGTGGAACGAGGTGGTGGTGGACTGATGTGCTTGGAAGGAAGGCTCCAGGGGAAGGAGGGCAAAGGAGGCACAGCTAACTGTTGCAGCATTAGGAAGGAACACTAGTGGGCCTTCTCTTCAACCAAGAGGGTTGCCCACACCCTGGCCACCTGCAATCCAGCGCTTAGCAAATGCCACCCTGGAAAAGGACAACACAAGGAGACACCAGTCACCCTGCAGGCCACCTGGCTTGTGAAGCCACACCACTGCTGGCACCCAGCCTCCAACACCCCGTGTTCCCTGGGCTCTGAGGTCAGCCTGGAAGCCTCACTGTGCAGGGGTGCCAGCCTGCCATTCCAGGTGCCTGCCTGCTCTTCCCACTGTCCCCAGCCTTGTCCTGAAGGACAGGGAAGGACCCCGTCTCTCCCCACCATGGGCTGTTGCTCATTACCGTTCAAAATATCCCACAACATAATGACTCACTTCCTCTTTCACAGGAAGAGGTGAAGGCTTAGATGTCAAGGTGCATGCCCAGGGTCCTGGATTGTAAGAGGGGGCACTGGGTGCTCTTGGACCCCAAAGATTTCACCCCTGTATCATGCTGGTCCCCACAGGCCCCTCCCGGGTGGCGGAAGGCAGGGTAGAGGGACTCACAATGTCCCATGAGCTAGTACCCCCAGGGCAGCTTCGAGGAGCTGCTCTGGACCCTGACGGGCCTTCTCTGTACTTCTACTCCTGGACTAGGATGGTGCCTGGAAATACTGCTAAGGATTCAATCACAGAAAGAAATGGGACTGTGCCATCCATCAGCTAAGGGGGTGCTCGGCAGGAAGTCCCCTCCCAGGAAGTGACGGAGGATCCTGCAGGGCTTGCTCCAAATGGTCTGCAGTGGCATCAGGTGGAGGTGGTGACACCCAGCAGCACTTCCTCTGTGCCGACCCCGAGGCGCAGGGCAGGACCACCGGGGAGGCGAGCCCAGGCACGGCCCTTTTCTGCTCTTCATCTCCTGTGCTGCGTGGTTGGCAGGAACGACCAACCGACCTGAAGCAGGCCAGCGAGAGCTCAGGTGTGGCCAGCCGTGCCAGGGCAGCTTCCAGAGAATTCTACAGTCACTTCCCACTGCAGAGCAGGGAGCAGTCCCAGTGACTGACACGGTCTCCCAGCTCAGAGTTGGCTGGAGGCCCCACCTGCCTGGAACGCCCATGCTGGAGCCATCGTGCCCCGAGCCGAGGGGTAGGATAAGGATTCAGTCAGCAGACATTCGTCTTCTGTGTTGCCTGAGCCCTGTTTTTAAATTCCGGCTGGTGGTCGGACCCTGCTGGCCTCTGTGTTGCTCGGTGTGCTTGGACGACAGGCATCCGCAGCCCCAAGAGCAAGAACTGCTCTTGTTCTCCACCCAAACACCATGCCCACTGGGCAAGCCACCAGGAGCGCGGTCCCAGGAGGATCTACTTTTATGCTCTTAGGACCCTGCCCTTTCAGGACTGGCCACGTTGTTGGTTAATTCTGCTACTTTGTCTACAGAGACTTATGGCTTATTCTTTTGTCCCTGTCCTGCTGCCCAGAGCCATGAGCAGACTAGGGCATGGGGTCTTGTGGTCAGTCTGGTGGGAAAATCACAAAACTCAGTTTGGTCCTAGGTTTTCTGAAAAAATGGAGAAAATACAATAAAGGTGACCCTTGTTTCCGGACAGAAGGAAGAGACCCTCTTGGAGCATTCTTTGGGAAGCCTCTTAATAGCCATAGAACCAAGACATGTGGCCGAGTGCAGTCCTGGCACGTGACCTTGGGAGGCGGCACTGGGTCCCGCACTGCAGTCCCACCTGCAGTAGCTGGGGTGGCAACGCCTGCAGTCTGAGGCCCGTTCCCTGCCACAGACCGAGGACCCACGGTCCACGTCATAAAGGGATGGCTTGATTTTGGAAACAGCCAGAAGTCATCATGACTTACTAGCGAATAGGGAGTGGCTTACCCTTCAGAAAGCAGGATGTGTTTTATTTCTATTAGAAAAACGAGACACCAATGTGTATCTCTCAGAGGCATTTCTAATTTTTTAAAAAGAGTTATGTCTATAAAATGCATGACTGATTGTGCAGCTGATAAAATGGCTTTGATAACAGTTTTCAGAGAAGCCCCTGAAGCGTCCCAAGAATGGTGGCACACTGCAGTCACTTGACCAGGAAGGGACTGCTGTGCACCAGGCACTTCCAGTCCCTTGCCTTCCACAGTGAGCTTGTCTCTCCTACCAGGAACCATGGGCTCTACTGCACACCTTCCTGGCCGGAAGTGCAGGGTGGTCACGGGCTCTTCCCACCCTCTGCTGGACAGCCAGGGCTGCTGTGTCACTGCATCCTGGGAACTTTGCCCATAAACAAGGCTTGGATTTATCTCCTTTTCTCTGTCCAACCCACACTGCCTTTGTTTAATCCAAGCCCTCAGCATCCCTTACCTGACCCACTGGAGTGGTCCACGACCCATCTCCGCGTGGATCCCCATCCTCTCAACTCCTCTCAGGCTGCCCAGGAATCCCCCCTCTGGATCTTGTCATGCTCTTTCTATAGGCGAACCCCCTCGAGATCCCTCTGCCTGGCCGGCTCTGGCTGCACTGGCAGGATCAATTCCTGAGCAGGGCAGCTGTGGCCCTCCACTCTGGCCTCCCTGCCACTTCTCACCCCCACCCTGGCTCCTGCTGGGTCCTCCGCCTGCCACACCTTCTCCCGCTCAAGTGTCACTGTGGCTAAATACGTGTCCTTGGAGGGTCATCACGGGAGTCTACTCCCCCAGGAAGGCTTCTTCTGCTCCTGCCTGTGGGTATGTCCACATCTACAGGTGACAGCTTTTTACAACTGGTTTGTGTGTCAGTCTTGCCCACTGGATTACGATCTCCTTGAGATTGTGGCTAATTTTGAGTCATTAGTATCTAGCACACTGCTGGCACAGAGTAAAACTTAATAAATCTTGACTGAAGGAATATTTTACTTGAATCATTGTTGTGCCCGGATAGACACATAACAAAGTGTCTATCACAGTTTCATACTTCCTACATTTGCCCACCTTTGACAGGCGTGTTTACAAGGTCATTCACAGACGGAACAAGGGTGTGATCTGCCTGTCCCTGACGCTCCACACCCCTCCCTGACTACCCACCACGGTCTCAGGATGCAAGGTCCTGACTTCTTCATGGGAGAGAAGGATGGGATAGTTTGTCTCCTGTGACCAGGACATGGAGTCAGGCTCACAGGGCACACAAACTACTCCCTCCTGTCTCTCTCTCTTAGTGTCCTCTGTGTCTTCCGCTCATGGCTCAGGGCTGCCGTTGCTCCTCCTCTCTTTCTAGTCCCTCACATTTCCTGGGTACCCTCATCTGAGTTCATGGCTGTAAGTAGCATCTACACTCTGACAATTTCACTTCCTATCTCCGACTGGGATTGCTCCCTGGGCTCCAGACCACACACCCAACTCCCTGCTGAAGAAACCCTGGAGCCCTCCTGACCACTCTGTCACGTTCCACGCACACTACCCCTGGCAAGTCCTGTTGGTGCCAGCACACATCTCCAGGCTTGGACTCCATCCCTCCAGCACCCCTACCCTGGTCCAGAGGAGGCCGCCTGCTGGCTGGTTCCGTGGCCTCCTAACGACCACTTTGCCAGTATCTCCAGCTCTGCTGCCCCAGGATTTTCAACACAGCAGCCACAGGATCTTGCTTAACATCTTTGAAGCCATGTCACCCCCTGCTCAAAAGTTACCCCTTCCCATAATCCACTTAGGAGAAGTCCAAGTCCTGGGGACAGCCTGTGGGACACACGCTCCCATTTCCTCCCCACCTCATCTCCCTCTCTCCGTGACCGTTTGGCCTCTGTGCTGTTCACTGACATGTCACAGAAACTGTCCCCTCGGGCCTTGCACCGACTGTGCATCTTGCCCGAAGCACCCTTCCGCGGGAGTCTGAAAGTCCTGCTCCTTTGCCTCCGTCACTGCTGAAGGAAAGCCAAGTTCCCAGGGCAACCCCCCCACACCCACAGCTCACCCACTGCCTCCACTCGGCTGCTCCTAATAACCACAGACGTCCCCTACTCTGCTAAGGCCGGCCTCTCCTCATCCCACGTCCCCCACGTGATCCCTCTGCAGGCAGGGATTTCATAGGTGTTACCCCTGGCTGCGTCCCCAAGACTTGCAGCCGTGCCCAGCATGGAGCGGCTGAGTGAGTCAGTACTAAACTGAAGCAAAAGATGTGAGGAGGCTGTGATTCCTATACAGACTCCACTGCTCTGTGCAGGTGACGAGGCAGGCGGAAGAGGCGGTGAGGTCCTGGCAGATGTGGGCCTAGAGCTCAGGAAACAGTCGGGGCTAGAGATGCTCACGGCCAATGGCCACTGCAGAGTGGGCGGGAGCTGGGTTAGATCCCTGCGGATGAAGGAGCCCCGAGGAGGCTTGTTAGATGGCCAGCGATGCGGAACAGCCGAGGAGCAGAGCGGTACCCAAGGAGGAGGACTGGTTTCCCAAATCAAGGAATTTCAGGGAGTCACCAGAACAAAAGCCACAGAAGTAGGGTGGGGTTCAGAAACGGAGGTGGGGTTTGCTGACTACGGACACAGCAGTAAAGAGACTGGCACAGGCCATTCTGTAAGGAGCATGGAGGGAAGAAACCAGTGCGAGAAGCAGTCTGGAGTTGAGGCTGAGGGGAGAGTGTGGCTTCAGAACCTAGAGCCGCCCCTCACCACTGTGAACTCGGATGGTCACGGCCGCTCCGCACCCCGTCCCAGCATCAAACAGCGGCGCTAGCTGGGTGTGGTGGACCCATCTCGATCCCAGCAACTCCTGAGGCCGAGGCAGGAGGATCGTGAGTTCAAGGTCAGCCTCAGCAACGCATGAGACTGTCTCAAGATAAAAAGTGAGAAGGGCTGGGAGTGGCTCAGTGCTGAAGCACTCGCCTGGCACGCGGGACCCGTGGGTCAGCCCCCAGCACAGAGCTGCTGAGCCCGCCAGCACTCTGCCAGCCTCAGGTTCCTTAAGCGCAACCCCGGCGCCCACAGCCCAGAGCCGCCATGCAGGGGGAGTGAGGCTTAGGAGCAAATGCCCTCAAGCTGGTCACTGGAGGTGGCCATCAGGTAGGTGCCACTGCACCGCCTTCGCCACGCCCCTTCTCCACACCGAGCTAAATGGCGCTTTGCTTTAGACAACTGCCATTGACCCGAAGCTCACAGGTACTGGACTCGTCCACGGGCCTGATGATGGGGACATCAATCCTGCAGGCTCCATTCCTTCCACGCCTCGTGTTCAGAAGAAGCAAATCGCAACCACACGGCACTTCATTCCAACACGTGGCCTCTGGCTGAAGGTCCAGGCTCCACCCAGACCCAGCCTGTTCCCAGCACCTACGAGGGGCAGGGCCCCCTCCCCAGGACGAGCCCACTTTGGTCCCCAGGAAGCTCCAGTCACAGGGAGCTGGGCGGGGACAGGAAGCAGCCTCCCTGCTAGCAGGGCTTGGCAGGAGCGTGGGATGAGAGGCCGGGGAGCCTGGGTCTGCAGAGTGTCCAGGCAGGGTTGAGCTCTGGGAGGGGGCGGTTCTTAGCCCCTCGTGCGAGGGACCCTGGCTGGGCCTTACTTTTAAGGGAAGTCGTCTACTATCCTCTGGTCAGACCCTTCCTGGGCGAGGACTCTGTGGGCTGAGAGGACATGCCCCTTCTCCTAGCCCCTTCTCCTTCTGGGTACCTGGGGTCTCAGTGTTCTCAGCCCCAAAGGCTCTGAACCTCCTGACCCCGGCAGGCCTTTGTCCTGGTCTGCCCCACACTCCTCGGAAGTGCAGCTTTGTGCCCAGGGGGTGGTCAGGGGTGGCTCTTTGTTGGGGGTATGCGTGGACTTGGGCACAAGTGTCGGGTGACCACAGGCATGTGGGCCTGTCCCCAGTAGGGTACGGGGCCAGGGCTGAGAAGGGGCCAGGGGCGAGGGTCAGCTGTGCCTATGCCAACTGTTCTGGCAAGGGCTTTGGGAGTTGGAGAGCGATCAAGTATGTCTGTCCCGGTGGATGGAGGAAATCCGATCCGGTGCTCTGCTTGCTTGACTTACAGCTTCAAAATATTTAAAAGCATGGGACCCAGGCCTCAGTGTCCTTGCTCTGGAGCGCGGGTCAGGCAGCCAGAGGCGCATAGCTGTGGCTGTGCAGCTGGCCTGGGCTTCCGCCGGGAGCTCCTTCGGGTCTGCCCGGCACCACATTTCCAAATGCTTTCAGGGATGGCATCTTGGCCCCTGTAACCCCGGGGCATCAGGTAGGCAGCATCCTGGGTTCTGCCACTCAGCAGGGACTTGTGAAGGTCACTCAGCCAGCCCCGCAGGAGGAGCGTCCATCCCCAGACCCGATTCTGAATCAGCTGCAAAACCACCCTGGCACTCGGCAGCCCAAAATCGCTAAGAAGGCTGGCGGTGCTGGCTGGCGTCAGCTGACAGGCTGCGGGGAGATGCAGCTGTCCCACGGTGCCGGTACCGCTGCCCGGACGGGGAGCAGCCCTGCCCCATGCGCCCTCCTGCCACCTGGCTCCTCCCGACCTCTCCCCAGTCCACCAGGAAAAGGGTTGACGCAGGTGGCAGGGGTCCTCCACGAGCCGGCTCCCTTCTGAGCAGAGGGTCGGCTCTGCTGCTGCTTCAGGGCGAGCCCCTGCCTTCCCGGCCGCGGCACTGTGGGGTGCGTCAACCCTGCTCTCTGAAGGAACGCCAGCTGCTGTGATAACCCGGCTGCACTTAGAGGGTCAGAAAAGAGACTTCTGCCTTCTCCCTCAATCTCCATGGCGGGAACCTGAAGTTACCATGCAGGACGTGGGGAGTCCAGTTAAAGGGACACCACTGCCTCTAAGAGTCCCGGCCTTTCTGCACCCAGCACTGAAGAGAACATAGCACGTCCCTCCTGGGAGCCTCTTGCTCAGTGCCCTTCCTGTGCTGCAGCACCTTTCCCTCCACAATCCTCACGGAGTGCGTGGGGGCCGGGCTCCAGCTGAGGGGCGTGGGCTCATGCAGTCAATGGCCCCTGGTCAGTCACTGGCCCTCCCACACGATTTGCCAGCCCTGGCTTGGTATGTGCCCTTCCCAGCAGCTTGCCCCTGGATTACAGACTGAGCTTTGCAGGTGGGCCTTTCCTCATTCTGTGCTGCTCTTGACAGACCCGGGGAGCATGTGCACACGGCCCCCGCCCCGCCCGCCCTCCTCTGACGCACCTTCCTCTCTGGCCCTGGGGAGGCACTGGGGCCCAGGCTTCCCTGGCTGCCACCCTCAGGCTCCCAGAGACCGAGCCTCCCCAGCCCGCGAGCCCTCTGCTGCTCTCACCCCCGCCTGGTGGCGCTCAGCTGTCCAGCCGGGCTCTGGGGACTTCACTGACGAGTGTCTGTTCCACAGCCCTGAGGACGTGGGTGGGCCAGCCTCGGGTCGTGTCCAGGAGGCTCTGCCTCCGACTGTGGTTTGGAGCTCTGGGAGCCAAGCGCCTCTGGCCAGCGGCTGCTCACACCTGCAGGGCGGCCGTGCAGGCGTGAGCCCTCCTGGCCTCAGCGGTCACGCATGGCG
Source organism: Sciurus carolinensis (assembly GCF_902686445.1). Lineage (NCBI taxonomy): Eukaryota > Metazoa > Chordata > Mammalia > Rodentia > Sciuridae > Sciurus > Sciurus carolinensis. The sequence goes on along the minus strand of NC_062224.1, from coordinate 116,290,695 downwards.
TGGCACAGAGGCCCTCTCCCATCTTGCCACCCGGGAGCAGAGCTCCATCGCACCGGCACTGGATGCCCAGGGCAGCCGAGGTCACCATGGCTGGGTGGCAGGTCAGGAGGCCTCATTGGGGCGCGGGCTGGAGTGGGAGGACCCACTGGGGGCCACACCTGGTGGAGAGCCTGCCCCACGGCCGCCCTCACCACACTCCGCCACGCGCTCCTCCCGCGCCGCCCCCGTGTTCCCTCTCCACGGCCATGGCCACCGCAGCTCCAGGGCCACACCCTGTCCTCCCACTGGGCCCCCCCAGCTCCACAGCCCCTCAGCCATGAATGTGGTTCATTAAAAACACCCACAGGACCCTGCTCGGTGGCTCTGGAGGTTCTGCGGGGCCACACTGCATGACAGCCCGGGGTCCGACCTCCTGCCACCTCCCTCCTGGCTCTCCAGAGGCCAGCAACGCGAGCTTTCCTGTTCAAGAACCCCCTCCGCTGGCCTCTGGCCTCGTCCCCTCCCCTGACCCCTTTTCCTCCTTCACCTGCAGCTCTGTCACCTCTGCCAGGCCTCTGCCCACGTCCCCACCCCCTCCTCCCGCAGAGGCCAGGGACAGGCCTGGCTGCACCTCCACAGCACTAGTGAGAGCCCAGAGCAAGTGCGCGCTTCGAGCTGCTGTGACAGATGGGCCAGCGACTCTGGCAGGGGCATGGGCCCCGAGAGGCCAGGTCGAGAGGGCAGCAGAGGGGGCACATGGGCACAGCCCTTCTGGAGTCCAGGAAGCGTCCCAGCGACGGCCGCAGGGACTGGGAGCAGAGACAGTGGGCTGGGGCCTCCTCTGCCAGTCAGCAGCAGGCGTGGCCTGGCTGAGTCGGAGGGGCTGGGGCAGCGGCAGGCTGGGGCGTTTGTTCTTTGCGTATCACCTTAGAATCCTGCCATGGCACGTGGGAACCCGGCTGAAACAGGCGCGGGGGCAGACACCGCACGCAGGAGGGCGGCCTGCGACCTGGGCCGCTCTCTTTGTGTACGTCCTCATTAAAAACGATCAGGTTGTGTTTATAAGAAAAGCAATGCGTTGTCCCTCAGGCTGCAGGGCATGGTCATGACCCTCGGCAGAGAGCGGGCAGAGCGGGCAGGCGGGAGACCCTGCGGACAGCGGCGAGCAAGGGACACCTGCTGCCCCTGTGGCCGTGGCAGAAGGCCAGGCCGCTCTGGGCTCTGGCTCTCGTGTGGACACGGAGGATGATAGGACGTGCCTTAGGCCGTTTTAAAAAATAGATGAGAAAAACTGTGAGAAGCTGCGGGCACTGTGCGGGGCACGCAGGAGGAGCTTTGCCAACGAGGACACCCACTGCCACCTGTGGCCCTGCCCGCTGGAGACCAAGGTCGGTGGGCTGCGACCCCAGCATCTTCAAAGGGACGGTCCCTCCCTTCATGCAGGAGCCAAGGTGGGGGGTGGGGGGTGGCAGGGCAGAGGGCAGGAAATGACCCTCTGGGACACGTGGTCCCCTTCACGAGGCTATTCTGAACGCTGTCTCAACATTGTGCTGTGTCTCAACATCGTGCTAGACATTGTGGATGACACCAAGGACCTATAGTGCACACAGACAACACAACACACACAACACAGTGGATCTAACACACAAAACACAGAACCTAAGACATACAACACGGAGGACCCAAGACACACACACTATGACACACACACAGCACAGAGGACCTCACACACACACACACACACACACACACACACAACACAGTGGATCTAACACACACAAGACACAGAACCTAAGACATACAACACGGAGGACCCAAGACACACACACTATGACACACACACAGCACAGAGGACCTAAGACACACACACTACCACACACACAGCACAGAGCACCTAACACTCACACACACACACACACACACACACAACACAGTGGACCTAACACATATAAGACACAGAACCTAAGACATACAACGTGGAGGATCCAAGACGCACACACTATGATACGCACAGCACAGAGGACTAAGACACACATACTACAACACACGCACAGCACAGAGGACCTAACACACACACACACACACACACACACACACACACACACCCCACAGAGAATGCACACACACACAACACGGATGACCTAAGATACACATACAACACACGCACAGTACAGAGGACCTGACACACACATATACACACCGCACAGAGGACTGACATACACGCAAAGCACAGAGCCTAAGATACACACACACACAGCACAGCCTAGGCACAGCCACACAGCCTGAGCTTGTGCCCTTCTGGGACGACCTTTGGGCTGGCTGCTCCTACGGGCACCTGCGCCCCTGAGTTGCCTCATCTCTACACCCAAGAAGGCAGAGTGGACAGCTCACGGGCCAGGCGAGGCCAGCTCTGGCCCGAGACATGGTTCTGTGCTGATGGAGAGGGACCTCGAGACCGAGAGGGAAGGGGTGTGTGGCTGTTCCCCAGGGAACAACCCTACACGCCAGGCGTCCCTGGGCATCGGGCAGGTTCCCTGGGCCTGGGCCTGTTCTCAGGCCCTGCCCAGCTCTGGCCCCTCCTGACAGAGTCTCCTGGCCCCGTGGCTGGGCTGCTGCAGTGCTGGGCCCCGACCCAGGCCTTGGATCTGCGGCTTGTCAGGCTCTCACCGTACATGGAGGGCGCTCCACCCTCCGCACATTGCCTGGGCCCCAGCCCCACGGCCAGGCCTCTTCGGGCCCCCGGGGGGTCTCGATCCCGGCCCAGACAGTGACTGTGAGGGGCCTCAGCCAGTGAAAGCACGTGCCCCTGCCTTCCTCGGTGGCTGGTCACACTGGGAAGGGTGCACTCGTTTCCTTCCGTGCTCCCCAAGTGGGATTCATGCGTGGAATCCTCTGGTGGGCCCAGGAGGACATCCCGGGGTCCCTCTCCACCCGGGCCGTCTGCTGAGTCAGGCTGCACGCTCTGCAGTGCATGGACCCTCCAGCACCAGCAGCTGTAACCCCTGTTCACAGGACTAGTTTCTGTGGCCAAATCCCAGCCTGGTGCAGGCATCTGATGGCGACGGTGACCCTGAGCACGGCCATCGGCCCTAACGGGTGGGTGCCAACCCAAGCCCGAACTCAGCATCTCTCCAGACCTGCCAGCCGGGCTGCACTGGGGAGGACCTTTCCCCATCTGATTCTGAGTCATTAAAGAGAACAAAGCTTCAAGGTCAAGGAGATCAGGACAAGGATCAGTTGTCCAATGCTCTCCAAGGTGCGGAGGGAGTTGCTAGACTTTGTCAACCGAATGAGTGAACCAGCCAGAGCAGGGGTCCAGGCCCAGCGTGGGAGCAGGTGTCCGGGTCCAGCGTGGGAGCAGGTGTCCAGGCCCAGCGTGGGAGCAGGGAGCCGCTCATGTCCACGGTGTCGGACACCATCCCGCCTGGACCTGATGCAGCGGCAACCTTCAGGCATCCCTGGAGTCCCGCCACCTCTGCCCCTTAGCACATGCCCCTCCCTGTCTGCGAGTGTGTCGTGGGGCCGACTCTCACACTGAAGACGTAAGCTGTGTGCACAGTCCTGCCCCCGAGCACCCTCTGCTGCCTGCATCCTCACATCTCCTGACCCCGCACCTGCCACCCGCCTGCATGGCCAGCAGAGCAGGTGGCTCGCCAGGAGCAGCGGGAAGTCCAGCTGATGATAAACCACTTCAGAGTCTGTGCAGCCAGACCCTCCGCCTCCACCTGTCCTGTGCTGCGGCTGCCTCTGCTGGGCTCTCCTTCCGGGTTCCCAGGACCTGGGAGCAGCCGGCTGGTACACTGGAGAAGTCCCTTCCCTCTGCCACATGCCTCAGTTCTAATGTCGCCTCTGAAGAAACCAGTGCTTTAGGGGGCACGGCCAGGTTGGGGCCCTGGTCAGTAGTGGCCGCAGAGGCCCTTTCCTCCTCCTGCAGTGGGGAGCCCACAGCTGTGGGAGCAGCTGTGGATTTGGAGGGGACGGCGCCTGCGTGGTGCCGTTCTCTCCTGGTCCAGCTCCTGCCGGGAGCGACTCTCTTGCAGGCCCTGCTGCGCGGGGCAGAAAGCGCACTGGCCTTGGAGTCAGAAGACACGGGTTTACATTCTGGTCTCCCTCCAGCTGCATGACTGTCACTGAGGCTGTGTGATGTGGGGACACCGCCCTCTCCCAGGGCTGCCAGGTGCAGGTGAGAAGCAGGTACAGGTGAGGTTTCCTGCCTGGTGACTGCTCGGGGCTTCAGCAAGTGCATCAGCTGCAGCCAAGCCTTCCCCACGCCTGACCCTGGAGGGCTCCTGACTGTCAGCCTCCTGGCCCCTGGAGGGCTCTGGGCTGCCGAGTGTCCAGCAGAGCAGGCCCACCCTGGCTAATCCGGGGCTGAGTCGTGCTGGGCAGGGCACCCCGGCGCACAAATCCTGAAAGACTTGCCACCGCAGCCGAGCGACCCCGCCCTGCTCCTCACTCCCCCTCTCCCCAGGCTCCCGCACTGCACCCCGCCAGCCTCCCTGATGGTCCTGAGACACCCCAGTCTGCCTCAGGGCTGTGGCATGTGTGCGTGGACAGTGCCCTGCCCCACGCTCACTTGCTGACTGTCATCGGGGGTCTCAGTGTACCGCTTCTCAGGGACACTTCCCTGGCCCTGGGGCACCCGTCTCCCATGGAACTCACTGGGCTCTTCCTCACAGAACCCTGCATCTTCCAGATCCATACAACTTATTGCCATTTGCAGTTACACCCCTGAGTCTGCTCATGGTTCGGCACGTCTCTTCACGCGGCCAAACGTGTCAGCCCTGGTCACTGCAGCCCCAGCTCCTGCCAAGGCCTGGCACACCACGGTCATGGAGGGGACGGTGGACATCTGTGAGAGGAGGGGCAACAAGAGGCAGAGTGTGCAAGTCAGCGGGAAAGCCGCAGCGCCAGCACGGGGGGTGGGCGGGGGACAGCAGGGCTCAGTGGGGTCACAGAGGGGTCTAGGAGAAAGACCCACAAGCAGCCACCTGAATTTAGGATTTTGGAGGAGCAGCCACAAGCTGGCGTGTCCTGAGGCTTCGAGAAAGGGCAGCTGTGGTCTCGTGGAGTCTAGTGCGGTTGGCCGTCCAGAGAGCCCGGGAGGCTGGGGAATGGGCCTCGAGGAGGGAGCCACGGTGGCCCCCGTCCCTGTGGCGCAGTGGCCTGCCCTCGGCTGTCAAGGGGCTGAGCTGTCAGTGTCCCCTGCACTCAGTGGGGAGCTCTCTGGGGCACAGGGTTAATGGTGTCTCTCCCTCCGGTCGGCGGTCCAATGGGCAGTGCTGCAGGGACTGGGCCTTGGCTCTGCCGTCCCTGAGCCGCCCGGAGCCTACGACAAGCAGCAGAGGCAAGAAGCTGAGGAGCGCCTCCTGCAGGGGCGGAGCCCAGCCCGGGTCAGGAGCCCCGCAGTCCCCGTGCACTCAGGGCCTTGCGCGGACTCTGGCGCAGACTCTGGCGCAGGTTGAGAGACGCTGATGTGACAAGGAGAACACGAAGCCCCGCGCACACGCACCACTCCTGAGCGCCGCGCACAGGACCGGAGTGACCACGCCTCGTTCTCCAGGCCATCGTGACCACTGTCCTTGTGTCCATGGCCCTGGACAGGCAGAGTAGGGCCTCCCCACTGACCGAGCCCAGTCACCAGGACTGGACTGGAAAGCGTGTGGACGGGGTGGGCAGGAGCCACAGGAGAAGCCACTTTTGGGGGACAGGTGGCGGGAGTCACCCGCGGTCACTGGTATTGGTTCCACCCCATATGGTCCACCTAACCACCAAAGGAAGGTAGCCAGTCAGGATCAGTAGTGAAGAAAAGCCACATCAGAGTCAGGGCACACACGACAGCAGCTGAGGTGCCTCGACCAAGGCTGACCGTCCTGTGCAGGGGACAGGTCACAGGGAGGACCCAGACCTAGAGCAGAGCATGCCAAGGCAACGTGGGATGTCTGGGGACAGAGGTGCCCTCCCGGGCAGCAGCACAGGGCCTGGCCTTGGGGAAGAGCAGGACGGTGGTGACGGTGACAGCTCACATGTACTGCGCCTGCCCTGCTCAGGTGTCCACCGTGCCACTGCGCACGCACTGACTAGGGGACGTCAGAGTGACCCTGCGAGGTCAGTGCCGATGGTGTCCCCACTTTAAGAGGAGGTTTGGGGCGGTGAAGAAAGCAGCCTAAGAGCACGGGACTGGAACCCAGGCCAGCAGGCTCCTCGGCAGATCCTGGATGCAGCATGAGCGGCCGCGGAGCCCAGGAGCAAGGGCCTCAAGGGCGGCCGTGCAGGCAGGAGGGAAGACGTGGTTTCCTACCACCTGAACCTAAAGCTGGACCCAGAGAGAGGGAAGAACCCGCCTGGGGAGTCAGCGGCCCTGGCTGTCTGTGTGGGAGGTGGACCTCCAGCATAAATCACCAGCTCCCACCGCCAGCACTCACCACAGAAAGAACAGGAGGACCCATACAGTGACTGGTGTACGTCACAATACCCCCCAGGGGCTTCATGATAACCCATGAAGTGGACGTCACGTAGACCAGGAAACCATGGCTTGGAAAAGCTAAGTGCTTTCCCCAAGGTCCAACAGCTGGTGAGGAGTGGGACAGGGCTTGAACCTGTGTCCACAGGTTCTCCACCACACGCCCCTGCTTCTCCGAGGAGGGCAGCCGGGGCAAGTCCTCATTGCTCTGAAAGCAAGAGTGGGCACCGTATGTGTCAAAAGTCTACTTTTGCAAAGAATTTTCCAGAACTTGGCTGTCAGGGAGAAGATCTCCCTGTGCGCCTGTAATAACGCCTGGTAAACGTGAGCCAGAAACGATCACCTGCTCAGCGACCACCAAGGCTAATCATCTGTGCCAGTGCAGCTAAGCACTGATACGCAGGCCAAAAGCCAGGGAAGCCCCTGGAAGGGCCCACCCGGGCAGCCTGGAATCCCCTTGCCCGGGTCCCTAACTGCCCCTGCCACCTGGGGCTTTTCAAGGGGCCCCTCCAGGTCTGAGTGCTGGACACCCTCCTCCCAGCTGGTCCTGCCCTGCCTCTTCTGCCCTGGAGACCCCTCGCCTTGAATTCCACTCTGGCGCTCTGACTACCTCTGCCTGCCAGTCTTCAATCCTGAAGCTCATGCCGGATGCAGACTGGCCTTCTGTCACTCTGTCACTCCACGCCCTGAGCTGCAAGCCACCTTTGCCCACCCAGAGCTCCATTCCTGCCCCTTGAGACCCTGGGGCAGGGCTCCCAGAGTGAGTTCTGTGACACGCCGCAGCTTTTAGTTCAGGTCCAGCCACCCCAAACAAACTCTCTTAAGTTCAGTGACATGTGACCAGTTATTTTTGTGACTTGATGACAGTAGTAAGAGGCTCTCAGAAGTGCCACTACTACACCCCTGTGACGAAGGAAGGAAAACGTGACTTTGATACTTTCCACGGCGTGGTTAGGGGAAACGTGGTCGTCCCTAGCTCATGGACAAGCACCCTGGATAGGAGACATTCTAACTTGACAAGAGGAGGTCGGACGGGGATTAACTAGACCTGGTCTGTCTGAGCCCCAAATCCACACTCTCAAATCTGTTTGTAACTCCAGTGACAGTTCAGGGTGTGTCGGGGACAATTCAATACAAACAGCACACCTTGAGGAAGCCTTGCAGAGAAGCCTTGAGAACAGGAAAGGTTTATGGGTTATATAAATAAGCACGCTTTTATTATTCCTGCTTTGTTTCTTTAAAAAATTAGATCCATATGTCGAGTCTATCTCTGTATCCGTCTGTGAGTCAGCGTGAGTGTCTGTGTGTGTGTGAATTTGTCATCTACCTCTACCGCCTTAAAAAGTGGGGCATGTCAGTCTGAGAAGGCCCAGAACAGGCACAGGGCAGAGGGGCAGGGCGCCACGCCCAGTCGTGCCCTGCAGGAACAGCGTGCAGATGACCGAGGGTCTCGTTCCAGGACACGGTTCAGGTCCCTCCACCCCCGCTGTGCCCACGGAGGCACAAGGAGCCAACAGGGCATTTGTCTTCCTGGGCCAAAGGCAGAGTAGAGGGCTGACCCCTGGCCCGCGAGGAGCTGAGCTCCCAGGGCCCCGCTCCAAGGCCTCTTCTGCCCGCAGCCTCTCCCTCCCTGCCCGCTGCGAAGGTTCAGAGAGCGAACCTGAGCCACAGCGCAGAGCACGGACCCGTGAGAGGAAAGTGTGTCAGGGCGAATCTCGGCAGAATAAAAGAGCCCTGATCGGCAGCGGCTTCTCAGGGGCCACGAGCAGCAGACCAGCGGTCACATGGAGGCACGCTGTATTATATTTTTAAAGAAGGCAGCAAATTTAGCAGGTGCAGCTTGGGTGCTGGAGGTAAGGCAGGCATTGCTATTTTAGGAAAGATCTGAGTTGCTCCTCAATGGTCCTGCCTGGATAGGGCAGCTGGGGGGATCTCACAGTCCAGCATCAAGTGCCGAGCACAGAGGAGCCCAAGGGGCCCAGGGGATGTGAACGGGCATGCGGTGAGCGAGCCAGAGGCCCAGCAGCGGGCGGGAGGAGGTGGGCTGCTCTTTATGTGGAGCAGAAGCCGCCTAAGGGGCCTGCCCAGGAAGTGCCACGTCCACGGCCGAGGGGAGATGGTGGCAGGCCCCCGTGGAGAGGGAGACTGCAGCCTGGAGGTGGGGCTGGAAGCAGAAGGCCACCCCGCATGGGACAGGTGCACAGTGAGGCCACGTCCTGCGCTCCCCGCAGGAACGAGTCTCCACTGGGAGGTGTGTGGGTGACGCTGGCCCCCACTCCGCGCAGGGCCGTGGTGGGCACCAGGAACCGCCCTGGGCCAAGCTGCAGTGCCCTGGGCTGGTCTGCATTCGTGCTGCCGTGTCGGCAGGACGGGCTTCCTGGGCTGCACTCTCCTTGGAAGACCGACAGTGGGAGCGCCCCACAGACGTGGGACAGACCGCCTGCAGTGGACGGTCTGGCCTCGCAGGGTCCGGGCTCCCGGGAATCGGGTCAGTCACACGCACCAAGGGAGCCCTGAGAGGGGTAGAGGAGGTGGGGACCGAGGGAGGGAAGGCCGCCCTCACGTGCCAGCGCCTTCCCCGCCTCCCTCAGCCCTCCGTGACCTCGCCCGGGTTGCGCACACCTGCCCGGGACTCAGGAAGAAGGGCAGGTTGACGCCCTCGTAATGCGGGCAGTGGCCACAGCCTCGGCTCCCGTCAGGCTGTGACGTGGGGCGTTGACCTGCCTGCTGATCGCTAGGTTAGTGACTCCAAGACCTGGACTCAGGATATTTCCGGCTTTATCAGGACCTAACAGCCTAAGCTGAGGAGCTTCAGCTTAGGAAAGCCAATTCAGGGGCAAGTGACTTGCTGGAGGGACTGAGTCAGCGGGAGGTTGAGCTGGCAGGTCTCTGGGCACACAGGACACTCGGCTCCTTGTGAGGCAGTGTAGCCAGTCGAGTCCCTCTGCCCTCAGGACAGCCCGCCCATGGGGCCCAGGAGGCCTGTCCTGGCACACCTCCCAGTCCCGGAGGACCTGCCCCGCCCCGTGTGGGGAAGCACATCAGGATGGGCCTCCTTTGCTTGGGGCAGGGCACCTCCGAGCAGCAGCCCTTCCCGCCGGCCCGGCCCCTCCAGTGTGGCAGGAAGACGCTGGTAGCCAAAGAGCACACAGGTGAGACCGAGTGCAGAGCGCAGCCTGGGCGAGGGAGGGAGGTGCAGAGCGGGCAGCTGGCACGCCGGGGCCAGGGCGGCTGGCAGCACAGCGGATGGCGGGTGAGCAATCCCAGCACAAGGCTGCCCAGCAGGCCTGTGTGGCCAAGGTCCGGGAGTGCCCTGGACGGAGGCATTCCTCATAGCTGTCCAATTCTGGGGCGCAAGCTGTCTGAGCCTCTGGGACAGGAGATTGGGGTGGAGGAAACCAGGCCTTCTGCAACAAGGCCGTGGCAGCCACACCTCGCCAGGGTGCCAGGAACTGCCCCCGCAGACAGCTCCCCACCCGGCCTCCGCCCTGGTCCTGTGAGCCCACAGGGACCCCAGGCCTCCCGGAGTCCTCCCCCAGCCAAGGCAGGAAAAGTTGCCCTGGTGGACGCAGCGAGTGAAGCACGCATCCTCCCGAGAGTCTCTGGGATGCAGGAGAGGAAAAGCAGGAAGGACGAGGAGGGGGTCCAGCGACAAACGCACGATGACCAGATACCACCCAGGGAGGTTACAGGCAGGAATGTGGTTCCCCCTGCAGGCGGCAACACCTGCAGATGCTGGGCTGCGATCAGAGACGGCTGCTGGACAGACGCTCACCTAAGCAACACGCCTTAGGTCTTTGGCTTGAGTGACACCTGGTGCCACCTGTCTCCGGGAAACTCGAATTGCCAGTGGTCCCGGGAGCCTCTGCTGCTCTCAGCAATCCCTATCCCGAGCAGCTCTGGTTGGAGGAGGAATGCACCTTTGGGTTTCAGCTCTCCCTTGGCCCCGGGGTCTCCACTGCTGCCCAAGAGCCACTGTTGGGGACAGGCTGGTGGGGCAGTCCTCAGCCTGCTCAGAGCCGCCTGGCCCACGGCCCTGCCTGCCCATCAGTGTGCTCTTAGCTTTCCTGAGCAAATAGCTGTCAGTGCACGGCCTCCCGGGGCTGCCCAGCACCTTGTTAGGAAGGAAAACGCATGACGGATCTGACTCCTGGTCCCAGGGTGTCCTAGGGATGTGACCGCGGTGTGCCCCTCAGCACTTTATGCCTCAGTTTCTCTCTTAGAGCAGGCAGGAGCTTCTGCGACAGCCCTGAGCGAGCCAGAAGCCCTGCCTCGGGTCCTCGCCTGCCCTCCCAAGTCCTCCTGCCTCTCTCCTCACCCGGCCTCCCTCCCCACTTGCCTGCCTCTCATCCACCCTGACCTCCGACGTGGAAGCCAGCAGGTTGCCAGGGAAACCAGCCTGGAGTCCTAGCATCCAGAGAAGATCAAGGGCCGTCTTCAGAAGGGAGGAGCAGGGGTTTCTCTCTGGCCCCGACTCTGCTCTCCCTGGGTACCACGAAGTCCCAGCGTGGGGTGCCCGCCCGTGCAGCTGGGCGTCTCTGAAGTTGGGCAGCAAGACGCGCTGCTCTCTTCCTCTTGTGGCTCGGACAGCACTCTTGATCCTCCCCGGGGCCAAGGCCAATGGAAGTGGGGAGTGGTCACTGCCTTTTCCCTCCAGAGGTGCTGCTGAAGTCCAGTCCAGTAGTGGACTCCAGCACTGCTTCCTGCCTGCCACCACGGGAGCAGAGACCGTGCCACACCCCACACTGCTGTGGACAGAGGGGCCACACAGGAGTCTGGTGCTGAGAAACTCCGAATGGAGCCACACGAGAAGCCTGAGCCCCGAGTCTGGAGAGAAGGGCTGTCAGGGGCTCAGGCTCCGACAGCTGCGCACAGCTGTGGGGCCGAGGAGTGAGGGCATGAAATGGCGCGTGAGTGAGTGCTCTAGGAAGCCTCGGGCTCCTGCTGGGCAAATACAAAGGAGGCAGAGCTGCGATGGGGACCCCAGGTGGACCACCGGCCTTGACACCTCACTCCAGGCTGTGTGAGGAAGACAGGCTGACGGGCTGTGGTGGCACTGCCCAGACTGGCCCTTCCCTCTCCTGGGGTCCCGCAGCCACGAGGCCCTGGCCAAGGCTCAGCACGCCTGCTGGTTTCTGCACCAAGGAGAGCCCACGTTTGTGGAGTTGGTAACAGGGACTTTCTCCACACCGACGGGCAGGGACAGGAGGGCAGGGACAGGAAGCAGGGACCTTGCCCTCGGCACCCCGCCAGCGGGCCTCTGCTCTGGGAGCTTGGCCCTCAGGTGGAGAGGCTCCATGTGCATGATCTCATCAGGAGTGGAGAGAAAGTTGGAAACTTGAGATGTGTCCGGAGCTGCCTGCTGGAGGCTGGAGCAGCTGCCGCAGCAGGGACACTGACTGCTCACGCAGTGCCCCTGCTGTGCCGCGATCTATTCTGGAGACGTAATAAGCCTCTTACTCTTTTACGAGTAACCAGGAATCACTTCTTTTTGGACGCCTGACATGGTAAAATGTCAAACTCCCAAGGTCAAAGAATGTGTCCTTGAGACAGAACTGTCCAGCAGGGACGGAACTGGAGACCTCTGCACGGGGCCTTTGAGGGCATCAACGGACACAGGCTCTCAGAGCTCACAGCACAGTCGCTGGCACATAACACACACCCACCTAACTCCAGGTCGTGCCCACAGCACAGGGACCCAGGGCTGTGCCGTCGCCTGCGGCTCTGGATGCTTTACGACCCGCTGGCTCAATTTCTATCCAGGTCATGGTGATTGTGCCTAAGAGAATATAAATTAAGTCTGGTAAGTTGCGTGATCCAGGCTCTCAGAGACTTTATTAGCACCAGGAGACATTGCTCAGCACCGAGTCCTCCCGGGCGATAATTCTGCAGCTGTCTCCAGAGGCGGCCAGACTCCCCCATCCCTCCACCCTCTGCAGTTCTCTTTCAGCTCAGTCATGCCCATTGTTAAAACAGATTTACTAGGGGTGGCGTTCTAGGCCATTTGTCACATTTCTATTATAAGTGTGCTCACAACCCTGGTCCCTGGATAGACAGACACAGAGGAAGGCTGAGGAGACAAAGCTGGGGCCAAGGAGGGCCTGGAAGCCCAGCCTGCCTGTGCACGGACACCCCCACCACAATGTCCTAGGCAGGATGCGCAGGCCAGCCGTCTGCGCCACGTGGGGAGGAGCCCCGGAGCCAGGAAGGGCACTTTCCTCAGGACCCGCCTCTCAGCTCGGGCCTAAGCCAGGACTCTCAGAGCAAAGGCCTTCCCGAGGATGTGAGCTCCTGGCTCAGCTGGCAACCCCTCCTCTCCGGCCCCCACTCCCCACCACCGGCAGGCACTGTCCCAGCTCCTCAGACCAAGGGAGACAGGGCCCCAGCAGCAAGGCCTGCGCCGTGGCTTCCCTGAGCGCGGCTCGGCCCCCATGCCGAGCCCTCCACCGCCATCTCACCTCGCCTTCCCACGACCCTGCCTCTCACAGACGTGTGAACATCTGTGTTTACAGACAGGGAAGCCGAAGTCCAGAGAGGTCATATCACTGACTGACTCGGGAGCTGGAACGTGCACCCAGGCCAGCAGACCCTAAGGTCAGGATCCCTGGGAAACCCACCTAGAGTGCAGCATTAAATCGGCTAGATGGATGAGGAAGTTGTAAAGTTCTGTTTCCTACTTAAAATGAGAGGAGGGAGGGGCGGGGTATGAAAGATGGTGGACCGAGAGAGACATCATCACCCCCTGTTCACGTGTGATCACACAAAGGTGTGACTCCACATTGTGTGCAACCAGAGAAATGAAGTCGTACCCCATTTGTGTACAATGAATCAAAATACAGTCTGTAGAAATAAAAAAATAAAATAAAATACAGAAAGAGTGAATTAGATTGAGCTACGTCCTGTCAGATCACTCAACCTGAAGGTGGCCCAGGGTCCCCAGCCCTGCACAGCCCATCATGGGTGAGGGGGGAGCCAGGTGTGGGGAGCTGGGGGCAGACCCGCAGGTGGCATCTCACCATGGCGTCTGGGCCAGACCCGCTGTCCTGGGCTGGGTCCTCTGCCTGGGGGACTCCTTCGCCTCCTCGCCACAGGGTCCTTCCTGCTGCAGACCTGCTGTCCTGCACCGGGTCCCCTTCTTGGAGCCTGGGTTCACATTATTCTCCCACAGGGTCCTTCCTGCTGCAGACCTGCTGTCCTGCACCAGGTCCCCTTCTTGGAGCCTGGGTTCACATTATTCTCCCACAGGGTCCTTCCCGCTGCAGACCTGCTGTCCTGCACCGGGTCCCCTGCGTGGGCCCTGTCTCATGGCCGCCCACAGACCTGCCGGGAGTTAACGCATCGCAGAGAGAGCCACCCTCTGCAGGAGATCACGTGGCTGAAGTCCTACTCCTGCCTGCGGCTCTGTGCTCAGATCTCGGCCCCAGCCCTGGGCTCCTCCCGTGTGGAAGAGGCTCTCAGCCGCGTCACAGAGCCACGAGGACGAGGGACTGCAGAACACACAGAAGCCTCACAAACGCAGCGGCTGAGCCCACAGGAATCTATTTTCAGTGTGTGAGCGACGGTAAGGACTGCCCTCCAAAGACACCTGAATTTTCAGATTTAATGAACACACGATGCTCGTGTTCCGGGATGTGAGAAGTCCAGCCACCAGTGCTGCGGCTCTTCCGAGGCCCGTCTCCTGCTGGGGCCTCCCGCACGCTCACCCACCCTGGATGGCAAGCGCACGGGGGTTCCTGGTACAGAGTGCTGCCAACGGGCACAGGGAGGCAGGAGCTGCGAGAGGTGGCACTGCTGTGAAGTCGCAGGCCAGCGTCAGCCAAGGAGGGTCCCCGGCAGGCCAGAGGGAGGCTGGCCCCTGCGCCCCAGCCCTGCCGTGCCTGCCACACCAGGGCCACAAGCTGAGGGCCTGTGAGGCGTGCAAATTATGAGGAGATGCAGGTTGGTGGGGGGAGACGGGCATCAGCACCCCCTGCCACTCAGCCGAGGCCGCCTTGGGGCACCATGCCGGGCATGCCGGGCGGACAGCGTGACCACAAGCACGCTTCCGTCGCAGCTGACTCGCACCCAGGCATCGTCTGAGGGGATTCCCAGACAAACCCTGCAGAGAACACACCGCGCCCTTAGGGGTCGGAGCAGGCTGGGAGTGAGGGCGCCCTGGGGGACACTTGCTAAATGGCCAAGGTGGGCTGCAGCCCATGGGTGCTTTTCTTCATTCATTTGTAAGATGGCTGGGTTTTCAGAACCCATCTGGATCAGCTGGTATAGAACCGTCAACTTTTGAAACTCCGGGGTGAATTCTGAACACCACACCTCCCACAAGCACAGGTCCTAACAGAGTCAAGTTCTCCTGCACATGATGTTCAAGGAGAAAAGAAGAAATGCACGCCAAGCAGCAACTGGGTTTCTGGAAGGTCTCCCACCGGGAGACTGGCAGCAGGGCGGGAGAGCGTGTGGCCAGCCGCACTGTGACAGTGGAGGGGCGGCCTCGACCCTTCTGTGTTTGCACTGGGCTGACGCTCGGGGCGGGCTTGCTCAGCAGGCCCAAGGCCCTGGGTGCAGTTGCCAGCACTGGAACACACTGTCCACCTTCCTGTGCTGGCTGCCCAGAGGACGCAACCCAGCAGCCGTGGACTGAGCCAGAGGGTAGAAGAGGGCAGCTCTCTAAACGAGGAGGCAGCACAGCGCCCGTGGTTCCCAGCCGAAATCTTTCTTCTTCCACTACCGGGAACAGAACCCGGGGACAGAAGCTGGGCAAGCACTCTGCCCCCAGCCACACCCCCACATCTCTGCGGAGTTGGGCTGCATCTGATTCAGATGCCCCCGGAGTGCCATCCTCCAGGGAGCCGATGTCCTGGTGGGAGCGACAACAAACCACAACGGAACCGAGATGGTGCTCTCTAAGGCAGAGGGGCAGGGACAGCCTCCAAGAGGGTTGCATATTGTCATTTTAAGCAAAGACTAGGTGAGCTGAGGGAGAGGACCACGTGGTTATCTGGGGACAGCAGCCTGCTGGCATCCAGGACAGCAAGAGCCAAGGTCCTGAGGCGGGAAGGGTTGTGCTTCTGAGGTCTGCGTGGAGAGGGGAGGAAGCGAGACGAAGGGGCGGTGGGCATGGCGCTGGCGCAGATGCACGGTCCTGAAGCTGCGTCAAAAGGCCTTGGGGTTTGCTGTGGGTCTTCTACGTGAGAGAAACGTCCTAGAGTCAGGACGTGCAGAACAGCCAAGGCTCCTTGCAGCTTATGATGCAGAGGAGGGGAGCCCAGGGAGTCCAGCGCCCGTGGTGGGGTGGGGCACCTGGGGTCTTCCAGAGGAAGGAGGCGGGCGCTGTTGTGACGCCCGCTGCAGGTCAGCTGCTTCTGCACCAGCTCCTTTGATCTTTCCAACTTTCAACTCCCTTGTGCATAAAAAGGGAGTAAGAAGACTTTTTCTCCAAAGAGGAAAGAAGGCCAACTGCATGAAGAGGCTTTGAAGACAGCAAAGCCCTCCAGAGACGCTGCTTTCCCACAGGTGGGACCTGGACTCTGGCATCAACCCGTCCATCCACCAGAGCCGGTCACTCAGTCTGTAAAGATCCGAGCCCAGCACGCATGGGGCTCCGCAGGGCTGCTGGAGGCACCACCCCGTACCAGGAGGGCAGCTCCCGTTTGCTTCTGGGCTCCTCCCACCTCCACCAGAACTGGAGATGGGGCCCTGCCTCTGCAGTCTGCGTTCCAGAGGGGTGCCAGCCACACAAGCCGCGTGGCCTGCAGAGCTGCCTTTCTCCCCAGCAGCAGGAGGTCCTCACCAGGGCGGGTCTGCCCTCCGCGTAGAGAAGCGAGTTTCCAGAGCGGAGTGGCCAGGTCGCAGTTTAGAACCAGGGCCCCAACAATGGAGCCAGAGTGGCCTCCCCCCCCTGCACTTTCTTTCTCCATTGCAGTCTTGGTGGCCCGCACGGTGAGTCCCCGCCAGATGAGCTGCTGCATCTCCGCCAAGCTGATAACAGCAAGTATCAGCTTCCTCCCACCCCGGGCCCCTCCTGGGCCTCCATCCCCCCGTCTTGGTGGTATTCACTTCCTGAGGATCAGGCAGAGAAGGCAGGCTGAGGGGGGACACACAGGTAGCAGGTGAGAGGTCTGGAGAAGACGGGCTCCAAACCCCTGAGGGTCACCATGTACTCCACACCTCCTCCTGGATGATGGGTCAGTCCCCGGCTGGGCAGAGCACCTGCCCGGGAGCGTGCAGGGTGGACGCTGGCCCTACACCCCTCCTCCCCGCGCCCCTCCTCCCTGCCACCCCCTCGAGCTGCTCCCCTCCCCTCGCCGCCCATGGGCCGTCCCTCCTCCTGAACCCTACTTCTCCCACACTGCTCTTTCCAACAGAAAGGAACGAATGTTCTGGCCAGAGACGAAGCTGCGCCAGCAGTCCCAACGTGCGTGGCCAGGAGAACGCAGGACGTGTGTTCGCAGCGGTACTGGGACTCCAGGAAGCCTCACGGAAGCAGATGCTGGACACGCATGAGGTCCCCTGTCCCTGGAGTGCCCACCCAGCTTGCACACAGCTTGGATTTCAAGGGTGATGTTTTCCAGCCAAGGATGAGAGAGGAGTGAACGAAGGCAGGTCTGGACCTGCTGTTCCCTCGTCCGGAGCTCAGCCTGCCCCTTCCTTCGGCCCTCGGCTCAAGGACGATGGAAACAGGGCAGACTTCTAGGCACTTGGTGGGCACTGGATCACAGACAGCTACGGCACATGTCCTGGCAGCACGAAGCACCCACCCACGCCTGGCGCTGCTGAGCCTCGCACGGCCACTTCTCTCTGGCCCTGAGCAGCCACAGGGTCAGCGTTATCGCTCTTACTCAGGCATGAGGCACCAGCAGCCTGAGCCGTCAGGAACTGCTCCTGGGGTGCGCGGCAGGTCAGAGGTGGAGCGGATGTTCCAGCATGCTGCGCCACCTCCGGGGTCCCACGCCCTGGCTCCACAGGGGCTGCTGGCCGACTGCCCCACGCTGGGCAGGGCGTCTGGCCGCTGCAGGCCAGGTGTGGAGGCCACTGCCTTCTGTGTGCTGTGCACCATCTGCAGGAGGGCGTGTCCAAGCAGCTGGTCATCTGCAGAGCGGAGGTGGGACAGTGGAATGAGGGGCACTCAGGGCGGCCAGGCCCGCAGATGGACGCCTGCCGGACCCCAGAAGCCCAGCCCCCTGGCAGACACCCTGGCTGGCACCTTACATCTGCTTCCAGTGCTCCCCCCACCTAGGAGGCCACAGCGAGCAGAGGAAGGCAGTGGGAACACAAGGCAACAGTCCCCAGGGTGGCCGCTCAGGGAAACTTTCTTTTTTGTTGGTGCAGGGTCCCAACCCGGCCCCTCACACGTGCTGGGTAGTCTCCCTACCAGAAGGCTGCAGCCCAGTCCCCACCACAGGACCATCACCACTGGGCCCACCCTGAGGCTCACAGGGTCTGGGGCAAGAACAAGCAGGCCCCAGGCTGGGTGCAGGGGCTCATGCCTGTAATCCCAGCAGCTCAGGAGGCTGAGGCAGGAGGATCGGGAATTCAAAGCCAGCCTCAGCAACTTAGCGAGATCCTGAGCAACTCAGAAAGACCCTGTCTCTAGATAAAATCTATTAATGTGGCTCAGTGGTTAAGTACCCCTGGGTTCAAACCCCATATCAGAAAAAAAAAGGCCTGAGATGATGATATATTTAAAAGCTGTAAATGAGCCTATGATCGTCAAGTAAAATATTCTCCTGCAAGGACAAGGGTCCTTCACATCTGGAAGGCCAGATTCAAGCTCAGAATTTTCAGAGACTACAGAGCTCTGTGTTGGCTGGTTGGCAAGGGGTGGCAACATGGGGGTGCAGACACCATAAGGCCCATGAGGGGAAGGCACAGACAGGAGTGGGTGGACACAAGGGGCCGCAGCTCATGGTGGACATAGGTGTCCACTGTCCACACCCTCACCTTCGGTCACCTTGGGCTTCTGAGGGTCACAAGGTGGTGGAGTCCACCCGAAGGCAGCCCAGGGAGAGGGGCATGCGGGTCCCAGATGCTCAGAGTTGGCTGGGCAGGGCAGTCCAGGGTCCGGCTACCACTGAAGAAAGGTCACGCAGGAGGGACGCACCCATGTGTCCCTGGCCCTTCGGAGCCCCACACTGTGGCGAGGTCACGGGAGAGGCCAGCGCAGGGCCGTCTAAAGCACGGGGCCTAGAATGGGGTCTAAGAATGGCACTGACGCTTGCCCACACCCCTGGGCCACGAGCTAACAGCGCCCAGGTGCTAATGCTCGGTGGTCCTAACAGTCCACACGTGCTGCTTACTGGATTCTCGTAACACTGACGAGGCGGGTCCCACTACTGCTCCATTCCACAGGCTGAGACACGGGTGAGCCAGGGCCCCAGGTCCTCGAGGGCAGGCGTCCGGCAAGGCCTTGCTCCTGTGGACGCGCCACGCTCCCCACAGCCTGCCTTTAGGAGGCACAGAGCTTACACGGCAGCCTCAGAGAGCTCAGCCCTACAGATAAGCCCCAGCCAGGCTCTGCTGAGTGCCTACTGTATACTCGTGGCCTACATTCCTGAACGTTTCAAACAACCTTCTGTCACATCCCCGCACCTCTGACTCCTTTGCTGAATCGGGGACTGATTCTCAGATCTGTGGGGTGGATTGCTGAGGCATCGTTTTGGAAAGCTGGCAGTAAGTCAGGAGTTCCCAGTGGGGACAAGGAGGGATCCCCAAGGGAGGGTGGGAGTCGTCTGCTGATGGCAGGGGAGGCTGCTCTGCCGGGGCACTGACCTGCCCGAAGCAAGAGAAGGAAAACACCCAGAGGACCAGCGTTTCCAGCAGCCAGTGATGGAAGATGCCGCTGAGTGGGGAGGGGACCAGCCAAGGAGCAGAGACCGGGGTGCCCGCCTCAGTCCTGCAGTGTCCGCGCCTCCCAGCCAGAAAGCACAGCTGTGCAGCGTGCTCATGTGGCCAGGGCCCCTCTGCCCCAGGAAAGTCCACTTGCTCCGGTGTCAACAGGCTTCAAAGCAGGAATCTGCCACAGCCACTGGCAAAGGCAAAGACCAGAGCACAGGGTGAGATGCGGGCCTGGGGCGCCCTCCCATGGCCCAGCCACCAGGCGGGGTCAGGCTGTCCTCCTGTCCTAGTTGTGCTGTTTGTACGATGGGGGTGGACAGTAGCCATCAGACAGGGCTCTTTAAGGATCCAATGAGGTCGGTTGCAAGGTCTCTGCATACCACGGTTTTAAAGATGTTCCTTCCCCTTCTTAGGACACTGCCAGCTTCGGCTCCTCCCTCCCGGGGGCCTCTGCCCAGGCCATCCTCAGGACCCCGGGGAGTGGAGCCGGGCTCAGGGCCATCCTGTGCCTGGGGAAGCAGGTTGGCTGAGCGTGAGGAGGAAGGTGTGAAAACAGCAGAGAGGTCTACTCTGGATCAGGACCCCGTGGGAAGCCTCAGGGCAGAGCTGAGGGCTGACCCCACGCAGCAGGGGGCAGTGTGGCTTGGTGGCGTGGCTTTAGTTGCAAGGGGATAGACGTTGCCGGCTGCCTCTGCCAGCTGCCACCTTCTGAACCTCAACCTTCAATCACGCCAGGATGGCCCCCACCAGACCCCTGCAGCTGGCCCAGGGCCTCGGCTCCGGCTGCTCGGCCGTCATGCCCCAGCATCTCTCTTCTCTCTTCCACATCCCTCACCTCTGGTCAGGCTTCACCTTCTCTCTCCTGGACAAATGGGGGTGTCTCCTAACCAGCACCCCTGCCCCCAACCTCTTGAATTCACCCTCCACATAGCTGTCAGGGTGATATCTCTAAAATGCAGTAGTGACCCCAATTTAACACCCTTCAATAGCTCCTCATGCTCAGGGGATGAAATCCAAGCTCCTGTCTATTAGTCAGGCATTTTCATTTGCAAACATCAGAAGCTAACTTGAAGGAGCTTAGATTTTAAGGGAAGGGTTTGTTGGCAAGATACCGAGCATGTTCTCAGCAGCTGGGGGAGAACCACAGGATAGTCCCTGGGAGGGAAGACCATATGGCAGCCCATGGGACTTCTGGGCTGGGCCAGATGTTGTGGCTTGGATGTGAGGTGTCTCCCAAAAGGCCACGTGTGAGACGATGCAGGGATGTGCAGGGGTGAGACGGTTAGATTATGCCACCTGATCAGTGGATTAATCCACTTGAATGGCTTAACTGGGCGCTAACACTTGGGTGTGGCTGGAGGAGGTGGGTCACTGGGGTGTGCCTCTGGGTTTATGTTTTATCCCTGAGGAGCAGAGCCACGTCCTGAGCTGCTCTCCTCTGCCACGATGCTCCGCCTCACCTCCAGCCCTGAGCTATGGAGTCAGCCAACCACAGACGGAACCTCTGAAACCGTGAGCCAAAATAAACTTCCTCCTGTAAGCTGCTCTTGTCTGGTATTCAGGACACGGTGATGCAAATTGACTAAAACACTGGGGACTCTCCATGGGTGAGGAAGAGGCCTCCTGTGGCACAGAACTGCCCCTCTGCCAACCTGCCGTGGGGCAGCTGGAACTGCCCCAGCTGCAGCAGAAAGCCAGGGGCCATTACGATTGGCTAGCTGGGACCATGTGCCCGCCCCTGCACACTGGTCCATGGGACTGCGGGAGGGGTTGAACCCGGTGCAGCGTGGGGAGGGGAGCAGTCAGGACGGTGTTGAGCAGATGGGGACGAAGTCCAGCGTGCCCTGAAGCTGCACTGCATGGCCACGCCTGGCTTCTCTCCCTCGCCGTGCACATCAGTCAGACCTGGGCCCCCGCGACACGCTTCTGCTCGGCACCCTGGAGCATCCCTCAGCTGTGCGGGGGTGAGGCCTGCTCAACCTCCCAGAGAGCCGCTCCCCGAGACCCTCCCAGAGCTGCTAGGCTGGGTGGAGCCCCCCTCTCTGGCCCTGAGCAGGCCGCACCTTTACTGTGGCTGATACCGAACAGCACTGAGCAACAGCAGAGCACCAACGGTCACGCACCCCGGGCCTGCACAACGCCTGCAATGGGCTCGTGTGCTCCCTGCACAGGAGGGACGGTCATCTGCCCTGGTAGGAAGTGGGCCAACAGGCTGGGAGGCTCGCCCATGGGAAGCGGGGCCACATCCAGACCCCAGCAGCATGGCGGGGTCTGCTCCCTAGAACGGACCTCCGTCCAGCCTCCCCCACCTGCTGGGCTGTAAGAACTCAAGGGCAGGGCCTTAGGGGGCCAGCTTCACTCTCCTGGGCCCAAATGAGTTGCTCGCTTCGTCTGGCAGAAGGGGACACAGCTCTGGACGGGCCACAGGAGGAGACAGAGGAGAAAAGACCACGTGGGCCCTGGGAGTTGGATTTAGAGGTTGTGGAAGGAACGTGGCCCCCCAAACTGTCTGTCCTGGCAGACCAGGTGCAGGGGAGCTGGCCAGCGCCCGCACCCACCAGGCCGCCACAGCAGTCTCCGCCAGCCCAGCGCCAGACCAGAACTTGTCTCCATGGGAACTTGCCTGCGGCTGGCAAAGGAGGCCCCGCACTGGGCTCTCACCACCTGGTTCTTTCCCAGTGTGACTCGTCAGGGCCCAGGTTGGGGTACACAGGTGTGGGGTGATTCTCACCACAAGAAATGGCGTCCCTTGAGTTAGCTTCACTTTCCGACAGGCAGGCAGGCCTCGGACTCTGTCTTTCCTTCTGTGAGCTTTTGGATGCTGACTCAGTTTATCCAGTTACAAGGTGAGGCTGACCCCCCAACCTGCCTCTGTGGAAGTTTCCAGCAAAACACGGCTGGTGCAAGTCTGGTCCACGTCAGTTTGGAGAAACGACCCACGTGGAGGCCTCGGGTCTTCGGTGGGAGAACAGAGGAGAGAAACCCTCACGGATGGTTCCCACCACCAACACCAGGAGCCAGAGCGGAGGGGGCCCCAGTCCCTGGGCACCTCCTACCACTTTCCCACTGGGTGTGAGCAAAAGTGGCCGCGGCAGGAGGGCCTTCTTGAGGCAGACCCACCGGTGGAGGAAGCGTCCCTCTGAATGGCTAGCAGACAAGTATCGGTGACTAAACACGCAGCAGTGAGGAGACG
The DNA here is from genome assembly GCF_902686445.1 of Sciurus carolinensis. NCBI lineage: Eukaryota > Metazoa > Chordata > Mammalia > Rodentia > Sciuridae > Sciurus > Sciurus carolinensis. The sequence goes on along the minus strand of NC_062224.1, from coordinate 116,268,232 downwards.
GACGGTGTCCAGGAGCCATCGCTAGGCCTGTCCCTTCTCAGACACACTTAAGAACCTGGAGACCACGAGTGCACAGGGCGAGGGATGAGAGTGCAAATGGGTGGAGGTGAACGGAAGTGTGCGTAGGAGAGACCGTCCAGAGCTGGTCCCCTGCCCAGCGGAGCCCTGGGAAGCCACTGAGGTGTCCCTGGGAAGGTGCACGCCGTGGGCGTGTGGTCCCGCTCCCACTCGGAGCCAGGCAAATCTTTCTGTCCGGAGTGTGAGCAGCCGTGCCAATTCAGTGCCCCGGGCCCTGCTGGGACTCCCGCCTGTGCACACAGAGCCAGAGCACCCCACGTGTCCAGAACGTCATGAGCAACGCCTTGGGCTCTGCAGGTGCAGCTCTGATCGGCTGCTGACCTGGCTAAACCTCAGCTCTCCTTCTTCCTCCTTAAGAAAAGGTGCAGCTCACAGGACTGTGGCCCCAGGGTCATGTACAAGCCCCTAAAAATGATAGATGGGACCGCGAGGCCCTTCTTCCGTGGGAAACACAAGGCCGTGGGCGACAGCCGTGTGCCTTTCCCATAGGACGCCAGCCGGGCTTTCCAGGCAGGATGTGGATGTCTGGGAAACCCTCGGGTGAATGCTTCTGCCTGCCCTTCCCAGGGCTGGGTCCTGACTGTGGGTTCCTCTTCCTCTGCTGATGGAAAGCAGCCCGCCATCCTGAACCACCATCCTGAGCCCGCCCTGCCCCGCTCCCCCCACTTCACACGCTCCGGCCCTCGACACTTAAACAGCTCTGACCTGCTACTCTCTGCTCAGCTGTCCAGGGCTCCCCTGCTAAGCCAAGGACAGTGTGCTAGCTGGCGTTCAGAGCCTTCCTTGACCACAGGTCTCCCTCCTGTGGGCTCCCTACCTCTGCCCCTCAGGCTAGGCGGCCACCTCCCTGCTGAAGTCCTGCTCCATTTCAGGCCTGTCCAAGAATCACCTCCTCCATGAAGCTCTCCTCTCTGCTCCCTGAGCAGCAATCTGTGGCCTTTGGTGTGCTTACCTCAACTTCTGGTCACCTCTGGGCCCAGACACCCCTGCCAGGGGAACTCCCCATCCACAGGCACTGTGCTCATCTCTGAGACCATGTGCAGAGAGAGGATGTTGGCTTGAGCTCACCAAGGGAAGCCAGGCTCACCGGTGACTTGCTGGCCCACACAGGGTGTGTGGTCGACGCTGTTCTTACTGCTCCCACGTCGCACACGCACCCAGAGGCAACCCATGCACTGGAGCAGCAGGAGGAGGCCATGCTGCCGTTCCCACAGGTATCACGGCACCCTGAGGAGCCCATGCAGCCCACCGGATGCAATTCCACCCACGGGGTGCCCGGCACGTCCGGAGATGCTGGGAGGCACTGCCTGCATTTAGCGGGCGAAGACCAGAGTTGTGGCTGCACGTGGGACACAGCTCTCACATGAAGAACTCATCCAGGCCCAAAGCCAACAGCGCTGCCGTTGAGACCCTAACAATGGACAGGACCTTCACCTTCTGATGGAGCCAAAGAAATGGAGGCACACACACGTTATGTGTCTTTCCCCAGATGAGAGCTAGCGAGCAGCAGGGGTTGTTCTGAGCCCCAGTTCCCGATCTCCAGTCCTGTGCTCTTCTCCTAGATCACAGGTCCACCTGCATGGCCTGATGTCATGGCAGGAGCTGAGGGGCCAGGCCTGACAGAGTGCTGTCCTACTAAGCCTGGTAGTTCTCAGGGTGACCTCAAGGCCGTGGCCAGGCAGGACACTGTGGCCTACCAGCTCCTCCCCAGTGCAGCCCCTCCAAATTAAACAGCACAGAAAGAGGCAAGACCAACACCCAGAGGAAGCTCAGCTGGGCCCCAGCGGCCCAGGCAAGACTGCTCCAGGGTAGGAGCAGCCACACTGGTCCACCATGGGGAGGGGTAAGGGAGGAAGAGCTGCAAACAGTGGCGCCTAGGTCCCCAGCAGAAGTGACTTTGCTGACCCAGACAAAGCAAGTCAGTCTTCCTTGGTCAAAGAGCTGAGACGGAGTCCAGCAGCTGCGGAGGGCAGGAGCTACTCTCGGGACAGGAACGCCGTGCTGCGACACCGGCCGAGCTGGGAGAGCAGGGCTTTGGAGGCAGAGGTGGGCTCAGGACAGGCTGGGGCTCCACAGGAGAGGAATGGGAGCTGTCTGAAATGGCACTGGGGTCCAGCTGAGCCCGATGGCCTCTTACGTGGAGACCTCTGAGATCCCGTTAAGCTTTATGAGAGGAAAGGCGGGGTCACGCCAGGTGCTGACTGCAGGGGCAGGTGTGGCCTGAAGAACCCCAGCCCCGCAGGGAGAGTGCAGCTGGACGGCCCGGCCCGAGCTGCGGCGGGAGTGGCACAGGTGCCCTCCTCCCGCTGGCCAAGGCCGCTGAGGGCAGCGGAGAGCTCTGCTTGAGAGACGGAGGGCAAGCAGGGGAGCGCACCAGAGCGCTGCCTCCCGCCTCAGCACCCTCGGCAGACGTCTGCAGGCGGGACCAGGGCCGCCACGGCCCAACAGGGCTTGTGGCAGAGTGAGTGACATGCTGTGACACTCTCACTGCTACTGTGGGCCACGGGACCCAGCTGCTCCCGTGAACAATCCAAGGACCCTGGCTCCTCTGATCTGTTGCCCAGCACTCGTGAAGGAGGCCCACTCTGGAGACCGAGGTCCACTGCTGCAACTCCACATGTGACCCTGGGCAGGTCACTCAGCTCTGTGCTGCAGTGTCCCCTTCTGTAAACGAGGCGTAAAACACCGCCTGCCTCTGCAGGGCATTTGCTGAGGACTCAGTGAGACGTCTGTGAGCGCACGAGATGGCAAGGTGCACAGAAAGTGGCTGGGAGGGTCAGTCCTCAAAACCAAGCGCGTTGTGGCCGTCCTGTTCTGCCCGGGCCATCACGGGGTCCACCACCGAGGGGCGCCCTACACTCCTGCAACAGGTGAGTCTCCCTGGCGCTGTTCTCTCTCGTCACGTCACTCCACCCGACAAGACACAGTTGCTCTTGCACACAAAGGTCAAGGCCCGCTTGCCTCTAGCCGTTTTCTGTGAAGAGCTACCATGAAAACACGCTCTTCAACAAGGGGAACAGGGACCTGCCCCAGGTTGCCGTCAGATAGCCAGCCAGTCCAGGCCCAGCACAGCTGCTCTCTGAGTGGACGGCTGCTCCCCAGCAAGACCCACACTGAGCCCCTCGGTCAGCCCACAGGCGGAGTCCCCATCTGGGCCAGCCTCAGGTCTCAGCAATAAGGAGGACATACTGGGGGACTGGAGTGTCCAGGAGCGGGAGTACGGGCTGCTTATTAAATGGCAGTCTCCTGGCCAGGCCAGGGGTTGCTGGCCTTGGAGTGGCACAGCGATTCTCTGAGATGGAGATCTGCCTAGAGGCTGCCCTCAGTGCTGTCCACTTTGGGGTGGCCTCTGAGGCCTGAGCTTTGCACAATGATTGCCCTGACCCAGCAGCTGCCTGGGAGAACCCAAGACTCCCATAAGGTCCCCTTCAGAAGACAGGATGCTGGTCACTACTGGGTAACTTTGGGGTTAGTGTCACACTCTCCAACCAGGTCCCTTAGAGGAACTACTTCTGAAACAAAGGGACCTGCAATTTGTGTACTCCACCAGCAGGTGACAGCATAATAAACCAAACTACAGGTAGGGATCACCAAATTCTACAAATGTCGACTGTCCCAAAGACTTGCTAAAAGGTGCGCCACTTTTAAACATCAACCTGCAAAGCTGAGAAGGCTTGCGCAGAAGAACCCAGGTAGGAGATGCGGGTCTGATTTCCGAGGGAGGCCAGGGATGAATCCCTACCCACCCAAGCCGGCTGCATCAGACTGGGTCTTGGCACAGCCGTGGGTGCGGGGGTGCCCTCCCGATGCTTCCTCTAGACACGCTGGCCTCCCCGGCGGTAGCCATCCTGCTGGGGGAGCCCAGCTGTGCTGCCAGGAGCTCTACCGACTGAGCGGGCACCCTGCACCGGGAGCAGGCAGGGTGGGCACCTCCAGCCGGCTCCACGCTCACCCCGATTCCAGCTCCTGTCTCCACTTGAGACCCGCAGGAGACCCGCAGGAGACCCACAGGAGACCTGCAGGAGACCCGCAGCCCCTGAGCAGACCTGCCTGCCACCCACAGCTTCGCTCTCCCCAGGTCAGAGGAAAGGAGCTGGGGGCTTCCCAGGCTGCCAGGAGTCCCCTTATGGCCCCATTCTCACGGGGTTCATACGGTTCATTCTCACCTGCCACAAGGGGCAACGCTCTATCCTGGGAAGCAAGACAAACTGGCCCACGTAATGCTCCATCGTTGGTGCCCCGGACAGGCGTGCCCGGAACGTTCATCGGTTGAGCCACTGACTTTTCACCCGCAGGACCTTGGGTCAGCACCCTCCCTGCAGTAAGAAAAGCCCTGGGGAGGGGTGGTGGTGTGGCTGGACGGGGCGCCAGTGTGGCCAGCAGCTGGCCAGTGGCAGTTGGGCGGGAGCACAGGTTCCCTCATGGCTGGGCTGGGCACCCGACGGCTTCCCAAACCATTTCACGGTCCTGAAGCCCAGTTGAGAAATCAGAACATTACAAACAAAAAAGCAAAGCAGCAACAAGGAAAGAGAGTACGGAGGCTGAACTGGCTCAGAAGGGGGAGCTCCGCGGGTCCAGCCACCCGGTCGCCTGGGGGCGTCTCGAGGGACCCAGACGCTACTTTAGTAACTCGGGACACGCCCCTGCGCCCTTTAGTATCCGGTTCTATCTGCCATCCCCGGACTTCCCCTAAAAGTTCCTCCCTGGAGTCTGTTTGTCATTTGAGCCCTGCCGTTTCTTTCACACATTTACTACCCACAGCGTAAAGTGCTACCTCCCTTTGTTTGGCCTAGAACTATCAAGCTCTGGGGCTCAGCTCAGCAGGGCAGGATGAGAAGCCATTAACATCTTTCACCTGAAGAATTATTTTTAAAGAAGCTAATTAAGTCTACAATGAACACAGGTGTGACACTATGCAAACACATTAATCAGGCCAATTTCAAGGTCCCGACCAGTTCCCTGAAAATTCCAGTCCGTTTCCAAGGGCCCACTCTCCCCACAGACCTTGGCCGGGGCTCCTTCAATAGGAGTTCTCTGCGGACACTGTGTGGTCACAGTGTACATCAACCCAGGAGGATGAAAAGGGGAGACCCAGGGCCAGGAACACACAGCACACAGCTGAACACGTCAGGGCCACGCCTTGGAAGTACCTTCTTTTGTTTCCCAAGTCAACGCTGACTGACAGCAATGCCTCTTTGGATGAGGTCAAGACATTGATGGCCAGCAGACTCTAGTGCCTGAAGTGGACAGACGGGACAGCAGGTGCCACCAGCCTGGAGGAGACACCCCTGCCTCGCCTGGCCCCTTGGTCAGGATTCCTGAGGAAAGCATGGTGGCCCTCATGTCTCCTCAGCAGGAAGACAGCCTCTGCTTCACTAGAGGGGTTGGGGGAAGGTGTGTTCCTCAGAGATGCACACAGGAGAGACAGGTGGCTCTCTCAAGTCCCCTTCTGCCACAGGGAAGGAAAGGGCTGCAGGAGAGCTCAGAGAGGATTCCAAGTGACACAGTGTCCACTATGGCCCCGGGTCTGGATTCCCAGCCCCACCTAACTCAGGACAGTCACTCAACACAGGGCTGTTGGGGGCAGGGGTCCCTGGCCGGATGGGTTTTCTCCCCTTTCAACAGTCACTCTGGGTGTGCTCTGCGGACATGGTGCAGAGCTCGATCACCCAAGGCACTGCAGAATCGGTGTAGGCAAGGCCCGCTTTCCAAAGTTGTTTTGGACGTATTAAGAGATCTGGTTTCCCAAGGCCCAGGAAATCCCCAGTGGAAGGAACACAGCAGTCTGGCCAGCCTCTCCTCGGAGGCCTCCCTAAAGCGACCACTCCCTGGCATGCAGGTGTGTTAGGCACAGTGTCTTGACCAGCCTGGCCAGGGATCTTAGCACCTCCAGGACCAGCTGGGAGCTCGTGAGGGACACTGAGGACGTAGGAGGAGAGGCTTGGGAGAGCTCTCCCA